>NC_142509.1:8714375-9081250 GCF_057876585.1 Rhinolophus sinicus | reverse complement strand
GTATACAATTATCAAAATTCATTGACTGGTACACTTTTTTAAATAATTTTTTTTTATTGGGGAGCCCTGGAGATCAGGAGGAATCCTCCAAAATCACTAGCCAAAGTAGCAATCAGAAGATACAGAGCGCACGTGTGTGTGTGCGCGCGTGCGTGCGTGCATGCGTGTGTGTGTGCGTGTGTGTGTGTGTTTAATGTCTAGTACTAGACCACAGTTCTTGAAGACCAGGACTCTTGACCACATATAGGCTTGGGTACCACATTTAGGGTGGAAGCTAATTGAGGGGCTGGGAAATTCTCAGTATATGATGATGCTGGTCACAAACTGGTGATTGTTCTGTTCACGTGCTAAACAGAGCAGTTTGGATAGCTGGGGTCTCCTTTCTCTAAGTTTGGTTTAATCGTATTTTATTTGTTATTTCTGGTTACATCAGTAACCATCCAAGGAATTGCCTTTTTGGTCAGTGATCCAATGCTTTATTGCAAATATAATGAAATGTTTCCCTTTTGTTGAAACTTCAGAAACTTTCTAATAACCAGCCTTTATCCAAAACCAATACAACTTGTATATCTATCAAGATGCTTGCTTCCTAAGGATCTCTTCTCATTCCACTCTGTCTCTTTAAGAGACCTCCTTTTCTCGCGTGACTTCAGTTATCATCTTTAAGTTCAGAGCTCTTCATTTTATATCTCTAGCCAAGATCTCTCTTCTTAGCTCCATTTAACCCAGTTGCTTATTGGGTCATACTAATCTTCTTAACTCCACGATGACCCAGTTGTTCACTGGGCTATAATAATAGCAAACACTTATGTAGCACTTACCCTGCGCCAGGCACCGGTCTAAGCATTTTGCATGTGTTACCTTATTCAATCTTCAGGGACCCTGTAATGAAGGTGCTATTATTGGATAACATCCTCTTGGATGCCTTCCAACCACCCCAAACTCAGCATGTCCAAAAGTGATGTCACATTAATTCCCCTAAAACCTGCATCTTGTCATTCTATAGTTCACATTTCATTAAATGACACCAGCTTACCACTGGATGTTCAAACATGAACCTGGAAATCACCCTTGTGTTCTTCTCTATTCAATCTATATATGGTCACCAAATTTTCCCTTGTCCCATTTTTTTCTTAGGTGAGGCAGCATCATAGTATGACTAAAGCTTTTGTCTTTGGAGACAGACTATTTAGGTTTGAATCTAAACAGTGTGGGTTCTGCCACCTAGCAGCTGCGAGTCCTTATAGAAGTTACTTAAACTTTCTGAGCCCCAGTTTCATTGAGAGAATTATGTGAGTTGAACCACGTTAATGCAGTTAGTACAGCATTTGGAATATAACAACAAAATGTTTCTTCATCTGTCTCAGTTTCCAGTCAATGTACAACATATTACACTAAGAAGAATAAGGCAATTGGTGACAGACAGACCTGGGAATACATCCTTTTTCTTAGCCACTTGCTATGTGTGACTTGGTCCAGTTTCTTTACCTGTGTGATGGAGATAATACCACCCATCCACAGAACCACTGTGAGCAATGAGAAACTGTGTAAGCCCCTAGCACTGTGCCTGGCATGTGACACACACTCAGGGAATGTTATTCCTCTTCTCCCCCAATCACTGCTGTTATACACCCTTACCCATGTCTAAGGAGAAAATAATTAGTTGCTAGAGGGGCATCTGGGCCTGGTAGGTGGGAGGGAAAGAGGGGGCGGGCATCTCAGCAGGGGTGTCAGCCTTGCCACGAACTGGAGGATCCAAAATCATGGGCAAGAATTGTGCCTCTGACAGCCCCTCCTCTCTCACTTTTTATCCTATATTTATTTATTTTTTAAGAATCTGAGTGACCAGTTAGCTTGTAAATCATGACCTATATTTTAACTGTACACCAATGTTCAATACTCACATTTTTGGAAAAGTATGTTTTCCAGCTCTTCCTCCTACTTTACAACAAGAACACTGCTGAGCACCTTTTCATTTCCTAAACTAATGGTGTGTCAGCGAGGCCTTGGGGATAAGGGCCTGGGCAGACACAGGGCTGGACTCACCCCCATCAGGTGGTAGGGGTGAGTGCAGGACAGCTACATCACGTGTGGGACCCAGTGCACAATGAAGATGTAAGACTCTTGTTCAAAAATCATTAAGCATTTCAGTATGGCAACCACAGAGCATGAAACCCAACTTAGGACTCCTCTGAGTTGGGGATCCCGGGAGACTCCATGGGGCACACACCCATGCACCCTGCCCTGGTGGGGAAGACATATTTGTCTTTCCCGCAGGTCCCCTGCAGCCTCCCCTTGGATGCTCATAACGAGCTCCAAACCTTCCTTCTCAGCCAAGGCTTGGTGTTTTCACCCTCTACCCAACTCAAATATCAGGTTACCTTCAGAAGCAGAGCTCCTGACATCAGATCTCTGATCTCTTCTTCACCAAGAGTCAGTCCATTCTTTGAATCCCCAATTTGTCAGGCTCTGCTTCTCCAATGACATTTACTTCTTCTCTTTAAAAAGCAAAGATAGTATTACTCAAGGTGTGCTGACTTTTGAGAGTCAGCGTTTAGGAAGTGCTTATTTAGTCCCCCACACAGGGCTTTTAACAACTTTTCTATTTAATCTTTAATTACTAGTCACTGCTATAGCTCCATTTTACAGATGAATTGACACGTTTAAACAGATCACGTATCTTGTCCAAGGTCACACAGTCAGCAAGTGGTAGAGTGGGGGTAGAACCCACGCTCTCTGATACCAGGGAAGAGTGTTACAGAGTCTGGAGAGATGTGTAGTGGGATGAAGTGTGCAGTAGGTGAGCAATAACAACAACTGTGAGAAACAAACCAAAAAAGGAGAAACAAACAATATTTCTGATGAGAAGGATTCAATTCCAAGCAAAATGCTAATAGTTTTGTTTTTGTTTTGTTTTGTTGGAATAGCTGTCAGGGGACGATAGTGTTCACGTTTAGCCATAGCCAAGAAAATCCCAAAAGAGAAACCAAACGGAGGGTGGGAGGAACAGCCCTGCCTAGTTTTAATCATTCCACAAAATTACTTACAAACTGTGGGATCCTGGCATAGGAATCAATAGATTGACGTACTCGTGTGTAACAGAATTGATTGCCCAGAAATACTTTTACAAATATTAGACTTTTGTGCCTGAATATGACAATTTCAGAAATCAGTTAAGAAAGAAAGAGGTATTCAGTAGGTGGTGTAGATTTGTCTAACAGTGGAAAATCTGCATATAGAGCAACTCCAAAATAAATTATAGTTAAATACAGAGCAGAAAGTAAAATACAAAACCATTGAAACCAGAGGTAAATATAAGTAAATCTTCATGGGGATTCCAGATGGAGAAGGTCTGTCTGTGTACAGAAGACATGACATAATAAGGGAGGAAAGACTGATGGATTCAACAACATTTAAAATAAATCCTCTGGGTGTCAAACGTCACAGAATTTAAAAGCAAATAGTCAAAGTGAGTAAATATTTTTAACAAAGTCTTAATATCTTCAATACATAAAGAAATTTAAAAATCAATAAGAAAATAAATACTCAATAGCCAAACAAGAAAAGTATTGTAAAACTAGTTAAAAATATGTTAATGATCAAGAAACATTTAACAAAAGCTTCAAATCACTTTTCATCAAAGAAATTGAAATTAATGTAAGATTGAGATGTGCCTCTTTTTGCCTCATGGATTGGCAAAGGTTAGAAAGATGTTAACTCTCTACCTTAGCAATGGATATTCTCAAACATTACTGTAGGGAATGTAAGCTGAAAAGCAGTTTGGCCGCGTGCAATAAAAGTATTAAAATACCTACACCATTTTACCTATTTTCCCCATTTATAGGATTATATCCTTAGGTGGTTAAAATACAACAAATAAAATGTTTTTATGAAAGACTATTTGTTGCAGTGTTGTAGAAAATAATAAAATAGTGGAAATAACCTAAATGCCCAGCCTTAGCAGAACAGTTATTATATACAGTAAATATGATAGAAGTTATAAGGTCACATGTTTCATCACTCATCAAAATCTATTGAGGACCTTCTATGTATTAGAAATGATTCTAATGCATAAATGAGGAAAAAAAATACACTCCTTGCCCTTGGGGAGCTTACATTTTTGTGGAGAGAAAACAGATAAAAAGTGTAACACAACAACAACAAAAAAGTTATAGAAAATGTAGGAAGATGGTAAGTGCTAAGAAGAAAAATACAGATGGGTAGGGGAAGGGCTGTGGCGAAGGATGAGGTGGTGGGGTTGCAATTTTAAAGTGCATTGTTACATTGGTCTACTTGGAAGGGGTCATTTGAACACATGCATGAAGGTATCCATGGAGTAAGCATGCAGAAATATGTGGGGAGAGAACCAGCATTCCATAGAGAGAAACGAGGCTGCAAAGTCCCTCAAATGGGAGCTTACATGGTGTGTTCAAGAACAGCAAAGCAGCCAGAGGGAGCAAGAGGTGTGGGAGGCGATAAGGACAGAGAGGTGAGGCAGGGGAGGAGGAAAAGAGAGGTACTGACCTAAGAAAGGGTTTTGTAGGTTATTGCAGAGAATTCTGCTTTTACTCGCGGTAAATGGAAATCCATGGGCGACTTCTGAGCAGAAGAGTGACATGAAGTAACTCAGGTTTTCAAAGGATCACGCTGGCTTCTTTGTTGGATTTTGACTCCAGCATAGTAAAAGTGGAAGCAGGGAGAATTTTAGGGAGATTATTTTCCAATAGTCCGAGAGGGAGATGATCATTAAAGCAATAGAGATGGTAAGACAGATATGGTGGTTAGTTTGAAGGTAAAAACAACTGGATTTCCTAAAGGATTGGTTGAGAATTGTAAATAAAAGACAGGGGTCAAGTTAACCTAAAGGGTTTTTACCCTAGCATCTGGAAGGATGACATTGTCAGTAACATAGGTGGGGAAACTTTGGTTAGGAATGACCAGCAGTCACTACTCCTTGGAATGTTAGCTTTGAGATAGATGTCTGGTAGCCATTCAAGTAGAGAACAGACAGTCAGTTATATAAATCTGTGGTTTAGGGCAGAGGTCTTGCAGGACTGACACATTTGGGAGTCATCAGCGTATAAATAATATACAAAGCCATAAATCTGATGAGATCATAAAAGGAGTATACAAGGTGACAATTAAGTTCATGAACGTGTTGCAAACTGTTTTGCTGTCAGAGGGATTGTTCATTATGAACTTGTACCAACTGGACAAACAGTTAACCGAGTTTACTACTTGGAAGTGCAAAAAGGCTGCGTGAAAAGTTAGACAATCTGACTTTTTGCCAACAATTCATGGCTCTTGCATCATGACAATGCACGAGCTCACACGGCACTGTCTGTGAGGGGGTTTTTAGCCAGTAAACAAACAACTGTATTGGAACACCCTCCCTACTCACCTGATCTGGCCCCCAATGTCTTCTTTCTTTAACTGAAGATAAAGGAAATATTGAAAGGAAGACATTTTGATGACATTCAGGACATCAAGGGTAATATGATGACAGCTCTGATGGCCATTCCAGAAAAAGAGTTCCAAAATGGCTTTGAAGGGTGGACTAGGCGCTTCCTTGGTGCATAGCTTCCCAAGAGGAGTATTTTGAAGGTGACCGTAGTGATATTCAGCAATGAGGTAGGTAGCAGTTTTCTAGGATGAGAAGATGAACTTAGTTGTCCAACCTCGTAGATACAAAAGAGAAGTTGCCGTAAGTGTGAGCTCCAGACTCTCAACCATCAAGAGAGTAGTTTCTGTTCTAACTCCATCATGGAATAAGAAGACTAGCAAAAGAAGGTTAAGAGAGAGAAGTCCTTGTGTTAAAATGAAAAACAAAAACAATAACAGGAGAGTGTGGTATCCTAGAGGCTGATGGAAGAAAGTGTGCTGTAAAGAGGAAATGATCAACAGTGTGAAATGCCGCTGCTATTAGGTCAATTGTGATGAACACGTAACCCTGGGCATGACATTGGGTGAGCAATGTGCAGGTCATTTGTGACCTTGACAAGGAGAATGTTAGTAGTTGTGGGGGCAAAGAGAGAATGGAGAGGAAGGCAACTGGAGACAGAAAGTCTGAAATCACCCACCTGCTGGTGCACAGAAGTCATCGCCTTTCCTCTACTCTAGGACCATTCTCGACTCTTTTTTTCTCATATTATCTTCTCTTTTTCCTAGACCAATCTCATTGACCTACAAATATTCTACAATTTGTCTTATATGTTTTCCAAAATTACTTAATGACATAGGAAAATCCTCAGCATACCTGGTTGAATGAAGTGCATGACATCAAATAATCTACTCAATGCCATGCCACCATCTACCCAAATATAAGATTCAGTTTCTTTTCCTTAATTCATTAATCTAGTGCTTCTCAAAGTGATCCATAGACCAGCAACCTTCAACAGCCTCTGGAAAGTTGTAAGAAATGCAAATTCTCTGGCCCTACCCCAGACTCAATGGATCAGAAATTCTGGGGTCGGGGCCAGCAATCTGTGGTTTACAAGCTTTCCAGGGCATTCTGATGCACTATTCCAAAGCTGCAACAAATTCAAGGTTGTGGAAGGTAGGAAATGTTTTGATGAAGATACATGTGAATTACCTAGAAGGATCACGTCTCATGCCACACTGCAAACCACATAACAATGATTAATAAATATTGCTCTTACTAGAAATCCTTTTGCCCACACCCACATCATGGGGTATTTTTGGTCATTTAACTAATTCCTTTCTCTCCAAGGCCTCCTTTGCTTTCATTGTGCCACTCTGCACCCTTGCAGGAATAAAAACAATGCCTCCAATTGCGTTTTATAGAACAGTTTATCCATGCATAACATTTGTTGTCTTTTCTCGACATTTTAACCTTCAAAATATCCTCCCAAATAAATACAAATAGACCGCCTAAAGGGGAGAGATTCTGCTGTGTTAGGATAAATATTTTATATATATATTTGTGTGTGTGTGTGTGTGTGTGTGTGTGTACAGAGGGTGTCAAAAATGTATACACTTTTTAAGTAAGGAAAACTGTATTAAACTTGTAATATTCTTAATATACAATAACGGAAGATGAATGCGAGTCACGTTTGACTTGTGCAATTACAAGAGGTGCTCAAAGTGGTTCCCATCAGCGTCCAGGCACTTTTGATTATGGCAAACTACTGCTTGAGCAATGTTGACCAAAGTGTCCACTGGTATACATTTTTGGCACCCCTGGTATATGCACACAGACATACACATATCATATAGAGATCATTATATATGTTATATATTATATATATAACACAAAATATGAACAATTACCCACAATTGATGGGATATTAGTAGATGGCTTTTGTCTTTCCATCTCCTCCTCTTCTTTTCTCCTTCTTCTTCTTCCTCCTCCTCCAATATTTTTCTGCAATGAACATATTTCACTTTATGATAAATACAAGTGAAAATTGGAAATAAAGAAATAGTAATGAATTTATCAAGGAAGGAAGGAAAGAAGGAAGGAAGGAAGGAAGGAAGGAAGGAAGGAAGGAAGGAAGGAAGGAAGGAAGGAAATAAAAAAGAGAAAGAGAAGCACACTAGCTCCTCTGCAGAATAGTGTGGATTGAGTGCAGTGGAGGGTCCGTGGAATGGCAGTCAGGTCCAAGGCTGACCATGTGTGGAGGTTTAAGCAATTTATGGTTGTGCGTGTTTCCACAGTATTCGTCTCGTCCACTGCTGCTGCCAAGTGCCTCTGTGGAACAGCAGAAGGCTAGGAATGAAGTCAGTCTGTGTACGGGAAACAGGGATGTCATGCTATACACTGGGTGTGTAATTATAAAGAAATGGAAAATTTTAGAGCAATAAAATAGAAAATAGTTGGGTACATGTTCTAAAAATAAACTACACAATGTCATACAGGCAAGTAAAGGAGTGTGAGAGAAAAGATTACAATCCAGCTACACACAAAAGGGTACTGTTGCCACTTAACTGTGGTAAAGTTCTGTTTCTAACCATTTACTTTATTGTTCTCCTCCTATCTACATGGTTCAGCCTAGTCTGTCTCGACTTAGCCTCAGCCATTAAGCAAAGCCCAAATGTTAAATGCCTCATTAACACTTCCTGCCACCAGGAGCAATTGTGTCTCCAGTGATTTTTTTTTCTTAACTTCTCTAGGTTCAATTCATTCTTTTCTATTTTTGAGAGAACTAGTCTCTGAAAAAATTTTCTCTCTTCCTTTCTGTATTCTTTCCTTACTCAGGCCTGCTCCCCTCATTTTAAATGTGTCATGTCACAGATTAAGCAAACGCCACATTAGGAGTAGCACAAATGCACGGCATACACTGTGTATCTTCACATAGAGGTGTCTTTCTTGAATCCACGTTAATCCTGTCACCCTGTGATGGAGATGAGACATTTGATACCGCATTGCTTCTGTCCCTCTACAGAGACAGGGCCAACTGCCACAGCTGTTGCTATTTCCCATGGCTAAGAAACAAGGCATTTGGTTGGAGTGGTGCTGTTCTACTTGATTTACATTTATTGAAATTAGTTCCTTAATTTTTCAAGCTGAAGCATTTCTAGAGTCACACTGGCTTAATAAATGCTTTTTTGATGATAAAACAAAGAAGCACAACCTTTTTGTACGTGGAATTTTGCTAGGGGCTTGGGAATTTGCTGGGGAATTTTGCCAGGGAGATGCACCATGAACACTAGCTTCTAGGAGCTGATGATACAACAGAGAAAACGATGGTTATTAAACACGCTGTTATTAGGTAGGCAGCAGCTCACCTCCAAATACAATGTCTCAACTAAGATAGGATTCTGTTTCTGTCACTTGACAGTTCAGAAGTAAGTAGGCTTAAAGCCACACAGTGGCTCTGTCATCTCCGATATTCGTTTTCCGTGATTGTCCCAATGCCGTTTGAAACAACAGAAGTTAATTTTCTCACAGTTCCAGAGGCTAGAAGTCCAAAATGAAGGTGCCAGCAGGGTTGATTCTTTCTGAAGAACCTTTGTTTTACCTTCTAGTGGTTGCCAGCAATCCTTGGTTTTCCTTGGCTTGTTTACAATATCTGCTTCCATCTTCAGATGGTTTTCTCCTTTCTGTGTGGTCATCCAAACCTCCCTCTCCTTTTTCTTATAAAGATTCTTATCATTTTAGAGACCACCCTAATCCAATATGATCAATGATCGGGGTTGTCTGAAGGTTGGTTTCTTGTGAAGCCTCTGTCTTTGACTTGTAGATGGCCGCACTCTTGCTGTGTCCTCACATGGTCTTTCCTCTATGTGCATGTCACTGGTGCCTTTGTGTGCATGTAAATTTATTTTGCTTTTAAGGACAGTAATCAGATTGCATTCGGGCCCACTCTAACAGTTCCATTTTAACTTAATTTCTTTTTAAAGTCCTGATCTCCAAATACAATCACATTGTGAGGTACTAGAGGTTGGACCTTGAACATATGAATTTTGTAGGAACACACACACACAAAAACATAGCACAATATCTTAACTTGATTACATCCGAACAGACTCTTCATCCAAATAAGGTTACATAAACAGGTATCAGGGGCTAGACTTGAGCATCATAACACAATTCAACCCACTACAGAGGCTATTAGAAATACCCTGCATATTACGTCAGTAGTAAATGCAGTTTTGTTTAAAGGATAAGTTCACACTAGGGAAAGAGGCAATGCAAAAAGGAAGGTAGTTACATTCCATGCAGAAGGTAGAATGCACATTCCATGTACAGCAAAATTGAATCAAGGAAACCATAAGTTCCTTATTTAATAAGTCCAACAATACTTCCCAAAGGCAAGTCAGTTTGCAGAGACTGGGGAAAAAAACCTAGATCAAAGGTGTATATAAGACAAATAGGCAGAAATATTTTTTTTCAACATTTCAGACTATTTCATCCACCACTATTATTTGCTACTTTATGTATATTTAACAACTTTATGAAGTATAATTGATATACAATAAACTATACATAAATTGATATATGATGAAATTGTGTGAAATTTTATGTTTTGATATATCTGTATGCTCATGAATTTTGTTGAAGTTTAATCATGCCCCTCCCCAACCACACAAACCTGATCTCATTTCTATCCCCATAAATTAATTTTTATTTTTCAGATTTTTATATATTTGGAATCACACAGTATGCATTTGCTTTTGCCTGATTTCTTTTAGTCAGCATAATTATTTTGAGATTTTATTCCTCTGGTGTTTCTCAACACTTAGTTCTTTTATATTGTTGAATAGTATTTCATTTTACGATATAAAGTAATTTGTTTATTCATTCACATATTGATAAACATTTGGGTTGTTTTAGTCTTTGTTTGGTAGAAACAAAACTGCAGTGAGTATTCATAAACAAGTCTTCGTATGGTCATAGAGTTTTATTTTTCTTGAGTAAATATCTAGGAGTAAAATTGTTGGATTAAACATAGTAAATGTACATTTAGCTCTTTATAAAACTGCCAAACTGTTTTCCAAAATGGTTGTACCATTTTATATTCCCACCAGCAGTTTATACGAGTTTTACTTCCTCCATATGCTTGACAACATTTGGAATTTTAATTACAGCCATTTTAATGAGAGTGTAGTGATATCTCATTGTGGTTTTAATTTGAACTTTCCTGATGACTTATAATGTTCAGCATATTTTGTGTGCTTATTTGCTAATGGTATGTATTCTTTGGTGAAGTGTCTGTTCAAATCTTTCGTCAATTTTTAATGGGTTGTTTTATTTTTATTATTGAGATTTGAAAGTATTTTATTACTCTGAATATATATGTATATATATGTATATATTATATATAGTATAATATTGGACTTCAACAAAATTTAAGTTTGGTTCTTTTAAGGGAACTGTTACGAAAATACAAGCCACAGACTGGTAAAATATTTCAAATGATAAATTTGAACAAAAAACTTTTTTTGTTTTATAGATTGTGTTTCTGGTGTCATATCTAAGAAATGATTGCTTAATTCGAGGTCTCAGAGGTTTTCTGTTATGCCTTTTCCATTTTACATTTAGGTCTTTGATTCATCTTGAGTTGATTTGTGTATATGGCGCAAAGCATGGATTGAAACTCTTTTTTTTAAACCTGTGGATGTGTAATTGTTTCAGCCCCATTTGCAGAAAAGATTACTATATCTTTTCTCCATTGAATTAGCTTAGCAATTTTTTTTTTTTAAATCAGTTGTTCTTACAACTGTGGGTCAATTTCTGGACTCCATCTTATTTCATTAATCTATTCTTCTATCCTTATGCTAATACTGTACTGTTTTATTTACTGTAGCTTTGTAACAAGGCTTCAAATCAGGTAGAGTTTAGCCCCAGCTTTGTTTCTTTTTAAAAATTTATTTGGCTATTATGTATGGATTGCATTTCCATGTGGATTTTAAGATCAGTTTATAAATTTCTACTAAAAAAACCTATTGGAATTTGGATTGAGATTTTATGAAATTTACACATTAACTTTGAGAGAAATTCCGTCTTAACAGTAATGACCGATTAGCTCAATATATGTTTCTACCCAGGTCTCCTTTAATTTCCTTCAGTGATGTTTTATAGTTTACAATGTATAGGTCTTGGATATTATTTGGCAGAGTTAGCGCTAAGTATTTAAATTTCCAATGCCTTTGTTGAATAGCATTGGTTTTTCATCCAAATTTTAGATTATGTATTATTAATATATAGAAATTCATTGATTTTTACATAGCATATTTTATCTTCCAGTATTGCTACATTCAGTTCTAGTAGAGTTTTTTTTGTTTCATCAGATATGCTATAATGGCAATTATGTCATTTGCAAAATAACAGTTTTACATCTTCCTTTCCAATCTGGTTGTCTTTTATTTCTTCTTTCCTTATTGCATTGGCTAGGACGTCCAGCACAATGTTGAATAAAAATAATGTAAACAGGTATTATTGTCCTGTTTCTGATTTTTTTTCAGATGTGCTGATAGCTATAGGGTTTTGATAGATGTTTTTATCAGAGTTCTGAAAATTTTGTTTTTTTCCCCCCTGTAATCAGGAATGATTGTTAGACTTTGTCAAATGCTTTTGTCTTTATGAATTGAGATAATCATATGCTTTTCTTATTTTAGTTTGTTAATATTGTGAATCATATTGATTTGATTTTTTAAAATATTAAACCAACCTTGTTTTCCTAGGATAACATAAAATGTACATGGTCTTGATGTATCCTTTTCATATACTGTTGAATTCAATTTACTAAAATTTTGTTTAGAATGTTTGCATATATGTTCTGAGGGATATTGATTGGGAATTTTATTTTGTAAAAGTCTTTTTACAATTTTTTTGGGGCGGTCAGAATATGCTGAGCTCATAAGATGCATTGGGAATTATTCTCTTCTATTTTATTTTCTAGAAGAATTTGTATGTAGTTCATGTTATTTCTTCCTTAAATGTTTGGTGATATTCACCAATGAAGCCATCTGGGCTTATATGTTTCTTTGTGGGAGGATTTTATCTACAAGTTCAATTTCTTTTGGATCTTATTTTTAAGATTTGTTAGGTGAGGTCAGTGCAGTGTTTAGTATTGGGCCCTACTACTGAGGCAAGATATGAGGTGTGATCATAAAATACGGTGAATGTTTAAATAAATAAAATTATTACAGTAAAAGAAACATTGCCGTTAATCCCCCTCAAAATATACCCCCTCACTTTGAACACACTTACCATCATTCTTGCCACTTTTTGAAGCAGTTCTGGAAGTCCTCTTTCGTGAGTGTCTTTAGTTGCGCTGTGGTGGTTGCCTTAATGTCCTGAATCGATTCAAAATGTTTTCCTTTCATGATCATTTTGGCTTTGGGGAAGAGCCAGAAATTGCATGGTGCCAGATCCAGTGAATAAGGTGGATGAGGGCACACCATAAGGTTTTTATTTGATAGAAATTGCCATACTAGAAGCAATGTGTGACATGGAGCTATATAATGATGGAAGATGAAGTAAAGACACAAAAGAAGAATTCCAGAACTGCTTCAGAAAAGTGGCAAAAATGATGGGACAAGCGTGTTCAAAGCAAGGGGGAGTATTTTGAGAGGGATTCATGCCAATGTGTCTTTTACTGTAATTTTTTTTTTTAATTTAAACATTCACCATATTTTTCTATCACACCTTGTACTTAATGAGTACTCAACTCAGTGCCTCACAAATCATAGATTTTCCAGTCTGGGTAGTAGAAACAGGCACTATTCCTCCTACCTAGAAAACATTCTCTCCAATCCTCTGAATGTTTCTTTCCCCAGACCTTGGCAGGTTCATCACGCACTTACCATGACTGCTCTGCAGAAGACTCAAGGGAGGGGACCCTATACTGATCTCTAGAGTTATCGCCCTGTGTAGGTCTCACCTTCCAGGTATTCTGTTCTGAGAACTCTAACTGCCTTCATTTCCCTGGTCCCTCAGCTGCTCAATTCAGAGACTTCTCTAGGCTCTGCCTGATCACCCCTCCCTGCACCATGCCTGAACACTCTCTCCAATCAGTTAACTAGGGTGATTGTAAGGCTCACCTCATTTGTTTTTCATCAATCAGGGATCACTCTTTCACTGCCTGATGTCTAGTCTTGAAAACCACTGCCCCACATGTTTTTGTCTGTCTTTTTGCTGTTGTTGTTTTAGATGGGAGGGTAATCTGGTGCCTGTGATTCCATCTTGGCCAGAAGCAGAAGTCAGCAGTTTGTGTTTGAATTTAGGGGAAATCATGCAATGCCATCCTGGAGAGGCAGCTGTTCTGCGGTCCTAGCTGCATAATGTCAGAGAGAACAAACATTCAGGGAGAAGGGTAAAGATAGAGCTCCTATTAACCCATAGCAGTGAAAGCTGCAATAAAGTATGCAAAGGTCACATGGGAGATGCTTATAACAGAATAAGAAGGCCCCATATCCCAACAGGTTTAATATGGTAGAGGGATCATTGCCTTATGAGGGCAAGTCAGAAAAATGATATGCTTTTGAATGGTCCTTTAAGTGCTTTAAAAACTTGACAACAAGCCGTTTCATGTCTGGGGTTCCAAGCTAAACATGCTACTTATCTGGTAAATATGGAGGCATTTATGGAGGCCAAGGGGACATTGTTTATTTTAAGTATTCTGTGGTGCTCCATCAATGCTAATGGTGGTGGAGCAGCCAAATCATCACACATTACATCCACTGGGAAATTCACTCTCCAAGATCTAAGTGGAAAAGTAACAACAGCTTCAGTTTTAGGAGACACTATGAAGGGGCAAATGCAAATAATTGGAAATCATTATACTTTGCACTGTATGTGCCCTGATGGTAGATTCCCGTTTCTTTGCAAGGTGTCATTTGTACTGATGTTATGCTCACCTTGAGTATATTTTTGCTGTGAGCTTTCTTAAAAACCTTTGTGGAAGGAAACAGGCCCCCACCCTGGTGTTTCAGGAGGTGCTTCCTTAGAGCAAAGAAGCACAATGATTCAAAAAAGGAGATGACTGACAGAGGCTACAGATACTACGGCTTCAGTTGGCTTTTTTTTTTAATAATGAAAATTGAGAAGTTACCAAGTATTGTATGCCTACATCGTGCCAGGCAGTGTGGTAAGTGCTTGCCATAGCTATCATTTTTAATTCTTACAACAAGCACATGTGACAACATAATCTCAAATGTATGGAGAAATAAGTGGAGAGTCATAGAAGTAATACGGCTTGTTAGATGTAGTTTGTCTGCTTTTATCTCTCAATCTCTTTGCTCTGCTACCTGGAGAATCCTGAGGTTTGAACAGTTCTGTATTAATTTATTCTGTAACGTAGTCCTAGAAAAAAGAAAGATCTTGGGCTTTGGAATCAGACATGTATAGTTTGTAAGGCTGACTGCACCCCCCAAAAATCATTCACTCCTTCAACAAATATGTATTATACATGATGAAGAGAGTGGGGGGAAAGAAGTCAGACTGGGTTCTTACTCTGATACAGCTGACAGCCACGTGATGGTGGTAATGTTGAGATTCAAACTCGACTCTGCCTAACATCTAGGCTGAACACTTTCCACATCCCAATACAATTAACACCAGGTTGATTAGCCAAAATGAACTACTTTGACTCTAGAGGCAGTCTATTACAGTGGTTAAAAGTATGGACTATGAAACAGGCTGCCTGAGTTCAAGTCCATTCTCCATTACTTACTATCTGTGAGATCTTGGGTAAATTATTTAACCACTCTTTGCATCTGTCATCTTATTGTTAAAATAGGGGAGATAAGAAGTACCTACCTTGCAGGGTTTTTTTTGAGGGTTAAATGAGTAGAGCACTTAGATGAGTGTTTGGTCCATTGTAATCACTTAAATAATAATTCACATCTTTTTCTTCCTTGTTTGTATGTAGAAATGCTTCCCTCTTTAGAGTTAATGGGGAATGTTTTTCTTTCCTATGGAAAAATTATTGTACATTAAATTAATAATTTTAGAGCTAGACAGAACAATAGAACATATCTTTTTAAATATATAATGTTGCTACCACTCTGAAAAAAACTCTCCAACCCAATTCGGATAAGTGACCCTAGAAAACTGGAATAACCCAGATAATTAGTCACAGAACAGCTACTGGCACCCAGGAGACAGGATTTCTCTTTCCTTTATACTATGATGCTCCCCTTGCCTCTCTCACATTTCAGCTTAGCATAGTGGCTTTGGGGACAAAGATACATGAGGCAGATTGCTGACTCCTCTAGTTATTGGCTGGGTGGTCTTGGACAAATTACCTGAACTTCCTAAGCCTTAGTTTTCGCATATATAACATGGAGATAATAATTTTTTCCTCATTAGGTTTTTGTGATTGTAAAACAAGATATATCTAATAGATTTAGCACATTAGTTGGGATCATAAGTGCTTAATACATATTTAATATGCACAATGGCTAAGAGCACTAGCTTTGGAGTCAAATATGCCTGGATTTGAGTCCCATCTCCATTCTCCCAAAGAGCTCTGTGATCCTGGGCAAGTTACTGAGCTTACCTAAACCTCCTTTCAGTCTCCTAATCTATATGATAAGTCAGTCTCCTAATCTGTATGCCTCTCTCTTAGGGTTGTTGTGAGGATTAAAGACAGTAATGCTAATAAAGCACCAGACAACGCCTTGCATACAGTGTCTAATAAACAATAACAGATGCAAGTATAATTATAATTACTCTCATTATGATTTTTAAAATAATATCCACTGTGTCAATACCACTATGTGCTTAAATAATGTTATCCAAGGTTCTAGACATGCAAACTAGTTCATTACACTCAGACAGAGGTGTATTCTGAATCTCTAGCCAGTCATTTCTCACCCACCCATCCCCCCCAAACTACAATCAGCAAGAGTTAAATTGTTTGGCACGCAAAAGGACAGCATGCCTGCTGCTTGACTGTGAAAAGGAAAACTTTGGTATGCACTTGTTAGTATAGAGCAAGATTCCAAAGTCACTCTTGAAGCGTGTAAATAATTGAATCCATGTTTTAATTTAGAAACATACAGAGTTCAAGATCTTGACTAACCTTTACACAGAGAGAAGAGGAAAGGTGAGGGACACCCTACGGATGAAAGAAGATGCTTATGTTGGTGTTTTCTACTTTCTAGTAGGTTCGAGTGGTGAGGAAGATTAGAGGGGCGATTACAGTAAGATGACTGACCCATTTGGTTTAGCTTTAACAAACTTGGAGGGAGCTTAGGGCCACTGGAGAGTGACAAGGCCACAGCTATGATGAATAGGTCCCAAAGAGCAACATCTGAAGGCCATCAGAACTATTTCTTCTCTCCCGTTAAGATTTATTGATCTAAAAGATCAACTCTTCTTTGTCTATTGTTGGTATCACACAATCCCAATAGCTAATGTTGGCCTTTAATTTCTAATTTTTCCAGTGAGGAAATGGTGACCCAAAACGTTTTGGCAAAATATCTAAAGTCTCACAGTTGGTTAATGGAGAGGGGGAACGAGATTTCAACTCTTTGAACACAACTTATATTATTACTATCTGAAAATCCCAACATAAGAGTACATTCATTACTATTTTCTAATATTTCAGAAGGGGGGAACCTCTTTTCCCAGAGAGGTGAAGTGACACCCACCCAAGGTCCCATAACTAATGGCAGATCTGAAACTGAAATCCAGGTTTTTTGATATTCACTTTGCTTGAAAGAACACTTTCTATGATACAACTTGGAAATACCCAAATCTTCTTTTCAGACTCTGGCCATTGAAAGTTATGAAGCATTGTCTTCTGTCATTCATGTAATCCAGTGGCATTTTAAGCTTGCTTGCCATGACAACCATTAAATATTAAGCCCCTCAAAGTAGAATTAGAAAGGCAAGTGCGGCTCTGCTGTTCATGGTGATGCATGCAGTAGTGTAGAGCAAGGAATCAGTTACCACTGATCCTTTTGCACACGAGTCATGTAGAGCACATAGCCGCTGGACCAGAATTCAGTCTTCTGCGTGATGGTATGGTACATGGTATCCGCCCCATGACAGGTTCATGTAAAACGTATAGCAAATAAAAACAGGAATAAACATGGTAGGTTATAAAAGGCCACTCCTACTCTTCCTTCCTTTCTTCCTCCCCTGTCTCCTTCCCTCTCTCCCTTCCTTATATCTTTCCTTCCTTTCTTTCCATGTGAACAATAACACAGCCGTCAAATCATGTCAAGTTTCAAATGGTTTCAGCCAAGCAGGTCAACTCCAGCCATCACACCCGAGCCTCCAAGAGACCAGACACTGGACTTAATTGAAAAATGCAGTATAAATATATCCAGATCATTTGCTTCACGTTACCCTTCTCCCTTTATCTTATATCTCCTCTTCTGATATCTTCAGCAAAGAGGTATGTGTGTGTGTATTAGAGAAAGAGAGAGAGAGCTTTGTGAAGATACTGAGCACGTCTGCTACAGACAGAATGATGTGCTACTGAAAGGTGGTTTGCTATTCATTGACCCCGAGGTAACAGAAATCAGCAGTGGGTGGGGGAGGAAGGATGGCTGAGTTGGTGGTAGCGAGAAGGCTTAAGGGCCAATGAAATTTATTTGAATCAAATAAAGAATTAATGGTCATGTGATATCTCAAAATAATTTCCCAGTTTGGCATTATTTATCAGGCAGTGCATCTTTTTTAAAGACGTCATTTAGAACAAGTCATGGTGGGAAGAACTGTACTTTTATAGCAGAGGTTACAAACCAATACTGTAATTAGTGCAAAGTGGACAATTGTGTGTGGGGGGGCACAGATGTCCAGGCCATTGCTTTGTTCTCCTATCCAGATGTTGTGCCAGCTGCAGGGTGATGAGGGAGCTCATGGACCTCACCTTCCCCACTTGTCTGATACGTAGCTGGAGGCTTCTCTCTTTGTCTGCCCATCTGGCTCCTGGCACCAGGAAGTAAAATTATTTTTTTTTTTCCAAACGAAAAGCTTTGAATCACAGCTGTTAATTACCAGATGATTATTAAAAACACATATTGACTACTGAGGTTTGAGAAGACAACTCATGTGTGCCGTCTGCCCCCCCCCCCCCCGAAGCTCTTATCCTTAACTGACGGACATGTTTCTTCAAAAAAAAAAAAAGTGATTTTTTTTCTATATATTCAGGCAAATGCAAATAAGATGGGTAGTGAAGAGATTCCAGGACTCTGCTTAAAGTAATAAAGACTTTTTCTCTATGCGCAGCATGTTCCAGAATCTCAAATTGCTTATCTTCGCCTGATGCTTGACTCAGATTACCTCCATCTGGGGCTCCTTCAAACACCTGCAACCCTTCTCATGGTGCTGACTAAGGCCTGTGTACCAATGATGCCCAGAAGAAAGAAAGGAAGGAAGGAAGGAAGGAAGGAAGGAAGGAAGGAAGGAAGGAAGGAAGGAAGGAAGGAAGAAAGAACCCAGCAGAAGGGCTGTAATAAATTATAGATCTCAGTTGTCATGTTGGGTTCCTGGAACTCAGGTGAGGGACAGATGGAAGCAGCCTCAGCAGGCACAGCCTGGGGATGGAGAGAGCAGCCAGTGAGAAGTGGGTTCTTTGCATGTCAGGGGAATTGACTGGAAATTATGGCTGGCCAAGGAAGAGGAAACAGGCTTGGAGCTTGGAACTGTGTGCTGGATTTGGGGAGAGGGGCTCTGGATATTTCTGGAGCATTCCTGGGTTTCCATCTTGAATCACAAGTCCAGGGAAAAACATGGTCAGGACTATAATCAAGGAGTATCTTGTGCTCTAAATTCACAGCATGGCACAAGGCACAGTGGGGAAGTCAGACATCCAAGATGAGGCATCTCTTTTCACAGGGCTTACAAACTAGTTGGCAACAAAGACTACAGTGGATGTGGTAGTTCATAAACAAGGGAAGACAGAAAATAAGTTATAAATTCACACATTCAACAAATATTTATTGGCTACTCATCAGTACATAAATAAACTACAATATCAATGAACAAAATAGGAAAACAAGAAGTGAGAGCTCTGCTCTCTTGGAACCTAACATTCTAGCAGAATGAGACAAACAATATCGAATTTGAGGACGTGAAACATATACAATGTTATATGCAGTAAATCCTATGGGGGAAATAAATTAGAAAACAGGAATGCGTAGTCTTGATGGGGGGGACCTCCTTACAAGTAGAGTGACCAGGGCAGGCTTCACAGAAGAAAGGACTTGGAGGAGGTGAGGGACTGAGCCATGCAGACGACTTGGGAGGAGTGTGCCAGGCCAAGAAAGCAGCCCCCAGCAAGGTGCTGAGGCAGAAGCAAGCCTGGCCAGCTCTGTATTCATTAGCCTCAGTGACTGGAGTGGAGTGAGTGACAGGAACTGTGTGGGGTGGGGCAAAGGAGGTCAGGGAGGTGAAAGGAGAATCAATATACCTATAGCACCTTGGAAGTCACTATGGATATTTGGGTATTGCTAGAAGGGGCATGGAACTGCATGGCATTGAGCTGAGGACAGATACAACATCTGACAATTAAGTTCATGAACTTGTTGCAACAGTGTTGCTAAACTTTTTTGATATCAGAGGGATTATTCATTATGAATTTGTACCCACTGGACAAACAGTTAACCAAGTTTACTACTTGGAAGTGCTGAAAAGGCTGCATGAAAAAGTTAGACAACTTGAACTTTTTGCCAGCAATTCATGGCTCTTGCATCACGACAATGCACCAGCTCACACGACACTGTCTGTGAGGGGGTTTTTAGCCAGGAAACAAATCATTGTATTGGAACACCCTCCCTACTCACCTGATTTGGCCCCCGATGACTTCTTTTTTTCCTGAAGATAAAGGAAATATTGAAAGGGAGACATTTGAATAACATTCAGGATATCAAGGGTAATACGATGACAGCTCTGATGGCCATTCCAGAAAAAGAGTTCCAACATTGCTTTGAAGGGTGGACTAGGCGCTGGTGTTGGTGCATAGCTTCCCAAGGGGAGTACTTTGAAGGTGACCGTAGTGATATTCAGCAATGAGGTATGTAGCACTTTTTCTAAGATGAGTTTGCGAACTTAATTGTCACATCTTATACATGCAAATTCGTCTTGGCCTACACTGCCAGCTACTTGCTTTCACTCTCTCCTAGCACCTTTCTCTCACTCTTGGATTCTGGGGCTGCTATCCCCTTTTGGTATCACTTACCTTCAGCAGGACACCAACCTTTTGCTCTATCACCCAAATCACCCTAGCTCAGGGCTACTGTGAGGGACAGGCTTTTACTGAAGGCTTGCTGAGCATAAAGAGTGAGAGTACAACACAGAACATTGGACAACTTGAACTGAATACCAGCCATTGCATTCTTAATTATTCCTCAGCCATCCCTGACTGTAGGAATTGCTTGATGGCCATTCCATCCACGCCTTAGTCTTCTGCTTTGTAACTACCCCACCTCTCTCTCCCAGGAATCCATTGCCTCACTAACCTTGAGGCTGACTCCCGTGTTACCTCGGCGACTCCTCAATGCCTCTTACTCTGTTTTGCCATGCAGCTCGAGTCTTGGTGTGTCCTTACTCTTCCTCCGGTCTGTACCCTTGGGAGCTTTGCCTTGTATCACTCCAAAGAGCCAGCAAGGCCTTTTCCTAAAGAAAAGCAGAGTTCTCTTAGGAACACAAATTCTGTTGTCCTCTTGGGGCATCTGATTTCGAAAGCAGCCAATATATAGGAATCTCCCCCCACTTCTAGTAACACATAGGATATACCAAGATCCAATATACTTTAAATAGCTCAAAAACAGTGAGGGGAGATAAACTGAGAGTAGGAAATTCATGTAAAGCCAGGACACCAAAGACATACTTTCACATGCTAAGTGTTGCCAGAAGACAGTTATGATTTTGGCTTTTCATGTGCTTTCAAAAAAAGAGGGCAGCAAACTGTCCGGACCTATTTGTGAACTAGTGAGATCAGATTCCTGCTGCAGGAGGAGTAATTGCTAATTAGGGTGGTTCCAGGGGCCGGCTTATAAACATGCCAGGGAGTGAGGATTAAACTAAGTGTGAAAGAAAATGGGCAACTGTTTAAAGTTTGTGTTCAAAGGAAGACAGGTTCTAAACAACATCGAAGGAAAATCAGTCTGGCAAAAGTCTGTAAGATGGATCGTAGAACAGAGAGAAAGTCTGCAACCAGGACAGCTCGTGCAAGATCCAGGTGAGGGCTGACATTGCTCTCTTGGACCCATTCTGCAACTTAACTGCTGAAATACAGCCCTCGTGCCAGGCCCCGTTTCCATGTAAGCACTGCCATGATGTTTCTGACTGCTCACCATGGAGGCTGTCATTCTGTCCTCTGCTCTCCTGTAGCCTGTAACACATGTCGCTTGTTACATCTCTGTTGTAGGTATGAGTGGACATGTTTATTCGGGGGGTGGGGGGGTGGGAGATGAGGGTAAGGGGGATCGAATATATGGTGATGGAAGGAGAACTGACTCTGGGTGGTGAACACAGAATGGGATTTATAGATGATGTAATACAGAATTGTACACCTGAGATCTATGTAATTTTACTAACAATTGTCACCCCAATAAATTTAATATAAAAAAAAAAAAAAAGAAAAGAAAATAAGCTCCGTGAGAGCAGGGGCCATCTCTATTACCACTTTGCCTAAGGTAGACAGGAGGGTGGTGTATCAATAATCACAACAGCAATGATAGTACCACACACACTGAGCGTTTCACTCAGCTACGCTCCCTCTTCAGGTGCACACTAGGATAGCAGCGGCGGTTAATGGAATAGGTGGAGGGTAACGTAGGATATGGTTGCATGATAGAGTGTAATGATATCGGATCAATTTAGGAATCAGGCTGTATGGATGTGAAATCTGATATGTTCTGGCATTTACAAGCAGTGTGACTTTAGGCAATTACTTGACCTCTCTGCCCTGACTATTTTATCTGCTTATAGGGGTTGTTATGAACACTAAATGAGTTAATATGTGTAAAGCACATCAAAGAGCACCTGGAATGGGCTGAGTGGTCAGTGATTGTTAGCGATTAGGGACGCTGCCCACAGTGGATGTTAAATAAATATTGAGGAGGTGAACTCAGGCATCTGGGTGCCTGACGTGACACGGTGTCATTATTAGAGATGAGATGTTGAAATAAGAGTTGTTTTGTGGAAACAAGTTAGTTTTCTGGGTATGCTGGTTTGTTTGTAATTAAGATATAATTCACATACTATTAATTGTATACTTTTAAAGTATGTAGTTCCGTGGGTTTCAGTATATTCACAAAGTTGCATAATCATTGCTACTAATTCCAAAACATTCTGTCACACCAAAAAGAAGCCCTGTCCTCATTAGCGATCACTTCCCATTTCCCCTTTTCCCAGACCCTGGCAATCAGGGGCTACTACTTTCTGTCTTTATGTATTTTCCTGTTCTGGACATTTAGCATACACGGAATCGTTCCATATGTGGCTTTTTGTGTCTGGCTTCTTACACTTAGCGTAATGTTTTCAAGACTCATCCATGTTATATCATGAATCAGTGCTTCATTCCCTTTGTTGGCTGAATAATATTTCCTTAGATGGGTACATCACATTTTATTTATCCATTTATCAGTTGATGGAAATTTGGAACCTTTCTACTTTTTGGCTATCGTTAGTAATACCACTGTGAACATTCATGCACAAGCTGTTTTTGTGGGGATCTGTTTTCATTTCCCTTGGGTATATACAAGGAGTGGACTTGCTAGGTCATATATGGTGATTCTGTTTGTTTGAAGAACTACCAAACTGTTTGCCATAGTGGCTTCACCGTTTTACCTTTTCACCAGTGATGTATGAGGGTCCCATTTCTCCGCATCCAGTGCCTGTCATCTTGATTATAGCCATCGTAGTGAGGTGACGTGGTATCCCGTGATTTGGATTTTCTTTCCCTAGTGACTAATGATGTTGAGTATCTTTCCGTATGCTTACTGGCCATCTTTATATCTTCAGCTCATTTGTTGTTAACCTGATACATTTGAGGTGGGAATGGTAAATCGAAATGAAATCATCTGGGGGGTAGCATACGCCCTATAGAGTTATGGGCATATGTGTGAAAAGATGAGATTAGAGTTAGAGTTTTTGTAATAAGTGTTGTATGGGTGGTTCCTGAAGCCATAAACAGGCATGCGTTCTAGTAGGGAGAGGAGAGCGGGGAATCCTTGAGCCTCAAGAGACACCTGCCCTCAGGGGAGAGCAAAAGAGGGACTGGGAAGAAGATCTACAAAAGCCAGGAGTGAATCCAGGGGGCCTCGTTGAGAGCAAAATTCAAATTTCAAGGAATTCTATTAGAATAAGCAAACTGCCTGGTGTCAGTGATTTCTCTCTGAAGTAAAACAGTCTCCAGGAAGATCATTGCTAGTTCCAGAACCCAGAGAGTAAACTTTCACAAACTTTTGTTATAACAAAAGAATTATAGTGCGGGTATTATTATCCAATGTTTCTTACATTGGATTGCTAGGCTTTTTTTTTTTTTTTTTTTTTTTTTTTTTATCTATGAAATGCTTTACAGAATCAGAATATAGAATGTTTTCCTTTTAAATTTCTCACTGCAGAAAAAAGATCACAATTTCATGAATACAACTGACTGTTGGTTCTAAAATCTTGCATGGCACACAGCCCCATCTCCCACTGTGTACATTCCCTTTATTCCTTCACATCCAATCTCTAGACCCCAATTTTGCTCTATTTAGAGTCCTCAAAGGAAAATCACAAGCATTGTGGATCTTTGTCTATTTTATGCTTACCTAGTTTCTTTAGATCAAAGATATGTAGATCAGCTCCCATTTTCATGTTGCTTAAAATAACTCAATCTGGTTGGGTAGGTCAGTACTTAGTTTTGATGCCGGTCTTCCATTTGTTTCTGAGATCAGAGCATTTCCTTATATATGATGTTATTTAATCAACTCCAAATTCCTCTGGAAAAGACCCTTAACTGTTCCTGTGTATGCCTCTTATTTCAGTTCATTTTATGCAGCTTTAAACACAACTGCCACTCACCCAGGTCCATTAATGGAAAATAAAGGTCATGGCTGGGGGCACCAATCATCACCTTTCCAGACTTCCACATAAGCTTGTGCATGCGTATGTCAATCTTTTCAATTTTCTTCTTGATTTAGTGGAAGCAATCAGAACAGAACTGGCTCTGAATGTTGCCTGCAAAGCTTCCTCAAAGAAATGCACCAACAGGCAGGCAGCTGGCTGGCTGGAGCCCCATGATTGAATTCACCAAAATGCATTTACAGAGGCAAGGGCCTGTTCCAGTCTCAGAGATGGAGAATTCCTCTTCAGAAAATGCTTCCTGGGATGGATGTGCTGGCAGTAGTTATCTGTTCTGGGCCTTGATGCTCCATCTGCTGACCTCCCCTCAGTGCCTCTATCTGTGAGTGTGCTTGTTCATCTGATGTCCTACTACGCAGAGCATAGCATGCATTTTCAAATCCAGCCACTCCTGCCACTTTTTAATTAGGGTATCGTGGACATATTTAGCATAAACTCTCTGGGCCTCCATTTATTTATCTGTAAAATAAGGATAATTAAAGAACCCGTTTCATAGGCTGTCATGAGAATTAATGAGATGAGCTATAGCAAATTCTTAGTACAATAAAGTGCAAAATTCATCTTGCATTTTGCTATTTATTAATCCAATTTGTTATTCATTCACCCTATTGCCCAAGCTAGGAACTCCTGAGTCTTTGTAAATATCTGCTTCTCTCCTCATTCCTATTGTCTGTGTGTATTTGGCCCCTTTTCCTGTTCATTGTATCATGGAAAATCGAGTACATTGCGTTCTTTCTGTCCCAACTGCCATTGGTTCACTTAGCCCTCACCATGTGTCAGTGTTCTGCCTCTCTCCTTCACTGCCCTGCCCCTTTCGCCTTTCCGAGAGTCATCAGACTTGTTTTTCTTACACACAGAGATGGCCATGTCCAGCTGAATAACTGTCTTTCTCAATGTGAAAGTTCAGTAGGGGAATTTGAAGGCAATTTATCAACTGTAATTTTAATAAAATGATCCCCCCACCCACACAGACAGTTTTGATGTTCAAAGGTCTTTTTGTTTGTACACAGTCGCGTTATCTCAAGTCTGGTGCCATATTATTCCATCATGTTTGCATTTTTAGTGCTGTGTATATTCTTAGTGAGCACTGAAGTAGTTGTTAGTGATGCCTGCTGGTGCCCACACTGTTCTTTTGCCAGGATACACGGTCAGGGTCTATAGATGATCCTGTTTTTCCATATGCATTTCTTTTACTTTTAACATGCTATTTCATTTATACTTATGTATGAAAATATGGAAGTACTATCATCTCTCTCTCTCTCTCTCTCTCTCTCTCTCTCTCTCTCTATATATATATATATATATATATATATATATATATATATATATATATATATATCTCAATATTTGAAACAGTTTGGTAATGAATCACATCGCAATTTTATAAAGAAGACACCAACATTAAAACACTGATTTGTTATATAGAAAGCAGAGTGAGGAAAAAAACACCATTTGCTATAATTTTTATTAAAGAGAGCCACCCTCTGAGAAGAATCACATCAATTGGTAATATTCATCCATATTGCAAGGTTATATATACATAAGAGAGCCAAAGTCTCATGAGCTTTAGTCATTTGTTCCAAATGATATGTTTCAGTTTCTTTTATGATTGATTCTGTTGGTATAATGTTTTACATTAACATTATTACAGTGATAATCGTTTATTAATTAATAGTATTAGCATGATGGATATAATTATTAACCAAATAGTAAAGCCTCATTTTAATGAAAAAAAATATTTCCACGTCAGCTGACAGCTGTTACTCTCCTATGGAGAAATTTTGCTGTTTCCCCATCTCCATGAGTTCAATCCAAATCCCTCTAACATGGCATTCAAGGTGAGTTATAATCGGCTAGTTCGACCTGCTCTTTCGTTGCTCCACTAACAAGGACCTTGCCCTCTCCTTTTCTTTCTTGGCTTTTCCCACATTTAACATCATCATATGTGTCCATGCCATGAAAATTACTTTAGAATGTTATTTTAATGACTGCACAACAATTTCTCATAGGGATATGCCATAGTTTATTTGGCACCCCACATGCTGGTTATTAAAATAAGGTACTGCAGGGAGGGAGACCAGGGGCAAACCTATTATCCAATGACTTCCCATCCGTAGTTTCACCACCTCATCCTGAAGCTCAGAAGCCTGACTTCCTGGGTGAATTGAGATCTGTCCTTTTAATGGTCGCTCTGGAAATAAACCTGGTGTTGGAGACGCTGCATAGCCATTATCATTGCAATGCAGTTGGAATATTCGATGAGGTCCACTTAAGGTTCCAGGATATCCTTTTGCTCTTTTCCAACTTTGATTTATATGTTTTCTATTTTAGTGAGTCCTTCCTTCCTGCCTGCCTTCTTGCTTCCCTGCCCACTTGCCTTCCATCCTTTCAGCAAGTATAGACGGTGGGCCACATATGTTTGGTGGCAAGCTAGGTAGAGGGACTCAGAAGTGGGTGAGACATGGCCCCATCCTAAAGGAGTGAGCCTCAGCACCTGTAGGGTATAGAGTCAAGCATTTTCCTCATGGCCCTGATTGTGCTGTTTATTTCGGTGACTGCCTCCTGTTCCCTGTGCGTGCATTTTGATGTTTTCTCTTACCTTAGGGCAGGGGCATTATTAACACTCAGCTGCCTTCTCTGTGCTTTACCCTGAGATGTGTGAATGTGCACGAGTTAATACTTCTCTAAAATATTCTGAACTTCTCGCTAAAAACTACTCTGATTACTGCCACTATTAGTATCATTACTAATAATCTAAATAATATCAGTGTGACTTGCAGCATAATTGCCGTGTACCCCTATTCACAATCATTATTATACCTATTTTTATTATTCTCCACCATCACCCAGCGGCTATTCAGAAAATTAAAATCCAATAGTAAGAATGAAGAATAATTGAAATAACACCAAGAACAATAGAAATGAGATGACAAATACTGAGAAAGCCAAGGAAAAATAATCAAGGGACTAACTTCACTGTGACAGGTGCTAATAAGATCAACTAGTAATATGTAACAAAATCTTTCCTGAGAACTCGAGAATTCTTTCCCCCTTACTCAATGGCCTTTTTGCCACTGAGGTCTCAAGAGGTGCTAGATTGTATAACACTTATTTAGCTGGTACTCACAAAAAAATGTGCTGCAGATGGGGAAAAAGGAAGGCGAAGAAAAGAAAAGAAAATCTTTCACACGAGAGTCACACTGAAAGCTAGGTACTGGCCAAGCTCCCAGGTACTCTTTGCAGCTGCCCAGACCCTGCAGAAGGCTTTGTGGAGCTTAAGGGGGACTTCATATTTCACTTTCCCCATGCTCTATGCACCTTTGTAGGTTCTGAGACTCAGTTTCTCCATTTGAAAAATGGGCATATGATCAGACGTACAGCTCATCGGAAAGGCCAAGTAAAGATGTGTGTCTGGGCAAAACATGTACACTAGTCATGTGGCAGTCATTTTGATGAAGCATATAGGTATTAAAAATCAAAGTGCATGGGATTTTACTGTCTGAAACAAAATCAGGTCAAAACAATGAAACAGCCAGAATAGGCAAGTTTTGTTTTATGTACCCTTGGCAAAGTGTTTGACTTTGAACAAAGAATACTTGTATATCACTGAGCTTTACCTTTACTAGATACTAAACCATCACCTATATTTACACGAGGCTTGGAAGGTTATTTGGGTTCTTTCATGTTCTGTAGCTCAGTTGCCCCTTCTGTTAATCTTATGACAAAGGTCAGTATTGCTGAGCCATACATGCCCATAGTGGAAAGAGCAGTGGTGTGGGAGTTAGAGACCTTGGCCATTCCTTAGGTTTTCATGTATGAGACAAATATTTTTGAGCCACTTCCATGTAAATACTCAAAGCAGTGTGATCCTCCACAAATCACTTCTCTCCATGTCTCAGTTTTCTCATACAAAAATGAGTAAATGAGGGCATTGGGTCAGCTGCCCCTCCCAAGTCTGATGTTATTTCCATTATTTCAAAGGTGAAAAATTAAGATCTGAGAGAAGTGACTTGTCCAAGGTGGCATGGCAATGGATGCTGGAAGTCTAGAACCCTGTATAGCCTGTCCTAGAGTCCAGTGTTATTTCCATGTCACCAAAGCTACTTTACGTTGTATCCCAAAATGCCATAAAATAGTTATACCTCTTCTTTATAAGCTCACACACACCTTTGCTTGTATTCTCCCTGTCTGACAGCCCTATTCCATTGCTCACAAGTTCTGAAGTCCTCAGCAGATGTGGTCTATTAGGTGTCTGTAAGTGGTATTGTCTGTCTGTGACGCACACTCTTCTCTGCGTACAAAGCACCATGACACCAGTCGGAAGGGGCAGGGCAGCCCAGCCTGTCACCTCACCCCTCTCTCCTCCTCACATCAATCAGCCTGGTGTTGGTTGCCTCCTCAAACAGATTCTACTTTCTGTTCCATCTCATTTGACAATTTATCAGCTGGAAATGGCTCGGAGACAGTGTTCTGTCAGCTCCTGAGATACGTTCCATATCTGCCAAAAACCTCTCACTCTCTGGCAAGGTATCGGGGGACACAATAAAGGAGAGAAAGAGGTAGATGATTAGTGTAACTCAATTTTGTTAAAGTAGTGCAAACCCCCCCCCCCTGACTCCTCTTAGGGTGGCATAAGTGGAGAGGAGGGAACATGGAAAACGAAGGAGAATTCAGTGTTGATTCATGACGTTCTCGTGAATTATTGTGACACGTGTTTACTTTTAAGGAAGCCATTTTTAATTGAAGATTCCTATGCAAGAGGCAGTGTCATTACACGATTCCTTCACGTAGTGACGATCCTCAAGGAGCTTAAAATCCTATCTGCTTCATATGCGTGGCAGTGCGATACATTTATTTAGAAAAGTGCTACTTCTGGATGCCAAGCTGTCAGACTAATGACGTCAAAGAGAAGAAGGGAATGGACACTCATCGCGTTCTGATGTGTCTGGCGTTGTGCGAGGCATCCCCATACAGCAGCTCATTGAAAGGGGACAATTGGTCATGTAGGAAGAGCCCCAACCACTTGGTGCAATAAAGACTAAGAAAGGAAACAAAGTGATTATTAGGAGAATTCAAAGGGAATTGGAAGGGGAGGGGCACCGCTACTAAGCGAAGGGTGAATCATACCTCTCCGTCTGAAAAGACCCACCTCTCGTCCAGGCCACAAACATCAGAAATCAAGGAGGACCTTTGTTCTGAAATTCAGTTAGGGTATTTGTTCTGCTCCACTTCTTAGTAGAAGAGAAACTATCCATGCTATTTGTTTTGCGGTACCTCTATTTTTATCTGGTATAAACTGTGTTGATTTTTCAGCATTTTCTTATTTGTTATTTTATTTGCCCTCGAGAGCTCAGAAAATAGCATCAGACATCATTTTACTTCTCTCTTCCTGATCCTGGGGGAAGATTAATAGATCTGGGTTTTATGATGTCTGTGCTCACTGCTCCCTTTCTCCTTTTTCTTTCTTGTTCTTTATGTGCCTCCTTTGTCTTCCCTACCCTTGCTTCCACAAATATCTACCACTTGGAATCTGATTCTTGATTTCTGCCCTGGAGTGAGCGGGGATGGGGGAGTTCCCATTCTCCTCAAACTCAGTCAGAAATATTAATGCCCAGTACAAGACTGACATGCCAGACCCCAGGTTGCCATCCTCGGCATTTCTTCTCCCTTGTCTAACTCGGTTTCAGAAGCTAAATGGTTTCTTTTTTGATTTGAAAATTAATTTCTGGACAAAAAGAAATATGGCTACACAGGGGCCAAATTTGTGTTGTTTCACAGCATGGCTGTAATTACACTGTAGATCAAACTGACTCCTTCATTTTCAGTGGCTTTTCCTCTTCCCTGATGTCCCTGAGGCTGCCAGGAGAGCCAGGAGCAGCGGTTTTCATTAGCAGCAGAGCAAGGTGATGGCAGTGGATGGGCTGGGTGAGCCATCACCTGTAGGCCCCTCTCTTCAGGTCTTTTCCTGGATGGACATCTACAAGCCAGACAAACACAGATGGACCCAAACACAGTTGCCACAGTATGGAGGTGAATGGTGGTTGGGTGGTGATAGGTGTACCTTTGATCCTATTGGTTGTCAGCAACCAGAGGGTTTGACATATTTACCATGGTCTCTACACATTTCCCATTGCCATCTTGCCTACCAGGAGTCTGTGTTCACTGATAAAAATGGTCACTGTTAATATGTAAGAACTTGTGAAATAGGGCAGAGCCAATAAGAAATTTTCCACAGTAATGAAAGTGAAGTGGCTTTTACGTTGCATACAATATTGTGAATTCCAGAGTATTTCCAGAAAAAACAACAACACACACATACACACAAACAAACACGGCTTCACTTCATATCCCAGCTACTATAGCTAGCGAATCATACTTGCTCATGCAGAGCTCCGCCATTGTTGGTTGGGTATAGTTAGAGACACAGGTCTGTGGCCCTCAAGTGGATATCTACTCTTGGCCAGTAAGCTGTGTATTACTCCCCAAAGGAGCTCCTTTGCTTCTGACGTCTGCACGGTGAATGCAAACTATTTGCTCATAAAAGTGACTACTGTTCCTTCAGTTTTCCCTTATGTTGGATCCAATGATTTGCATGTGGGGAGAGAAGTGTTCACACATACTGTACACATTAGAGTGAACCTGGGAGGGGGGGACAGCTCTCATCAAATGAGTGAAAGCTCAAGAATGAGATTCTCTGTTCTCAGATTGAACTGGGCACCAAGGGACGTGGGCTTCCATCCCTGCAGCCTTGATGTTAGCTGGGAGTGGCCATTACATCTCGCTGTTCTGTCTGCCAAGTGAAGTGAAGCTCTTTTCCCCGCCATGCTCACAGTAACATTTTAAGATGATTGAGCTTCAATGCCTCTGGGGAGGGAAAGTTCTTTCTCACCCACCACCCCCATCCCCACAATATATATTTTTAAGGAATAGATATTAATAGTGTTTTGCCTGCTTTTGAGAAATTGAAAGAGCTCACTTTCTTTGTTGGAGTAGAAAAAAGATGGGTTTGGAATCAAACATTTTAAGGATTGAATCCCAAACTTATTACTATCATGGATAAGCTACTCACCCTTTGCCACTTTATTTTCCCCATCTGAAAAGTGGGGATAATAATGCCTTCCATAAAAAGCTGAAGGGATAATTAAAGATCTTTGTTCTAGCAATGTTCTTTCAACATTGAGAGAAAGATTTTGTTTGTTTGTTTGTTTTTTTGTTTGTTTCTAAGCTGCTTTACGACGTATGGCAAATCTCTCATTACCACACCCTGCTCACAGTTTGCTTGTCTATGCCTATTGTCCTGTCCTTTCTGACACCTCCAGTGGCCTTTGGAAATCAGGGGAGCTCAGTGCCACATGCAGGAACCTGCCAAGCTGCAGAGCACTCTATCATTTGCTTCCCAGGCCAGGTATGGGAAGACATTGCTATCCCATGAGGACTCTGCTCTTGGTTAGAGTAGCAGTGTGTGCCAGCAGGAGAGGAAGAATGTTACAGTAAGCCCCAGATGGGAAACTGCAGTTGCCAAAGGCTGCCTGAGTTTCTGATGTCTCTTCACTCTTCAAATACAGACAGATACCCAACAGCTGGCTGAAGGTGAAGACCCTGGGAGAACCATGTGCAAGGGGTCTGGATGAAGGTGAAACACCAATAACGAGGAGGGAGCTAAATGCATAGCCTCTTAGACCCAAGAGTGTGGTTATCTGACATTTTGGTTTAATGGAAAAAAATAGTTTGAGAGTCAAATATGGGTTTGAAGCCTCGCTTTGACACTTTAGTCAGCAAAGTGCTGAGTAAGTTACTTTTTTTCCACCCACTTCAGCTTTCTTATTTATAATACCAGAATCATATTCCTCATAGGGCTATGAAGTATGACTATTCAAATCCTATCCCCACCAGTTTCCACCGCTGAGTCTCAAGGAAAGCTGCTTACATGTATATGCCTCAGTTTCCACATCTGTGAATTGAGGGGGGAAGATATTGCTGGTCTCAAAAGGTGTCCTGAGGATTAAATGATATGAGGCACATAAGAGCCTAAGGCACACGCTACCTGGCATAATGAATACTCAGCAAATATATCTCCCTTTTCACTAATGAGTGGCTATTGTTAACATTATCATTATTTTATTGATGTTCACTTGTTATCCACAAAACAGATAGTTCTGACCTACTAATTGAACTGGAATGGGACACTAGTTAAGCCATGTGTATGTTTTTAAATGGCTTATACTAAAATTCCTAGAAAATTTTCGTTTTCTGAAAAAAAAAATTGAGTCTAGAGTTTCCTTCCATGTGATTCATATTCTCTCTCTCTCTCTCTCTCTCTCTCTCTCTCTCTCTCTCTCTCTCTCTCTCCCTCTCTCTCTCTCTCTCCTCCATGCAGCATAAAAGAGCTGCAGGCAGTCAATTTCAAGTTAGTGGGCTGTGAAAAGCAGTTAGAATAATAGTTGATTGACCCTGACTGTGGCAGCTGGAACTGAGGGCAGGCTGGGCTTGGGTGGAGTGTAATCGTCATAAAGGATGTTTCATCATCTTTGATCATTTCTGTGACCTTTAAGACACAGGATGTTTGCAGGGACCTGGTGAGCACTACCAGAGGACAAAGCCATCTCCAGGGGAGATGGCCTAGCCCAGACAGCGCCAGGCCTGGGTGGAAAGGAGACAGGTGACTGATGGCGGGTGCTCTCACCTGTGGTACAGGTACACTCACTTGTGGCTGTGGACTCTACATCACTGGGAGTCTGAGTACCTGAGCTCTGAGAAAGTATTGAGTTCCATAGGGATGCTAATTCCCAATTTCAAATATGTCAGAGCCACAGAAAAGATGTTCCATTTTTCAGATCATCTTTGGCAACTGGGATTTTGCTCCTAAATGCTGACTTGCCTTCTTAATTCACTGAGGTGATCACAGACCTTCTGATAGAAATGGAATTATGAAGTAAAACAAACAGACTTAAGCTAATTTAATATTTCTCCATTGTGAACGACTTGTTTGCAAGTGGACTTACAAATAAAATGGTAGTGGAAAGACAAGACTAAAGAAGAAACTCAAAGAGGAAGATGAGAGTGTGAATAAATGAATGAATGAACAAATGATGGTCCATATTCTGCATAATTTGGGAATTAAACATAATAAAACAAAAAAAACAAGAATTTATAGTCACAGAATACTATAAATCTAATAAGGAAACCAAAATATATAAATTCTGGGAAATTTTTGTTGTGACCTTTAGAAAAATATTTCTAAATAATAATATCTTACCTCATTCCATAAGTGACTTCTTTACTTTATTGGTTGTTTTTAGATTTATTTATTTTGTAATCTTTTGGTTCAACTATATTGAGAGAATCACTATGTAAATGATTTTATTTTCTTTATAAAAGAAAGCACAAATACAAATAAAAACATGTGAGTATCTTTTGGTATCTATAATCTAAATTACGGTGTAGGTTTTCTCTTGGGCAGGAGACATAACCTATCTAAATTACATAGAAATTGTGATTTAGCCAAGCTGTTTCCAACATTAGATAAAAGAGCGCTTGTATCAATTTAAAAATGTTGTGAGCTCTGGGTGAAATATATGAAGGGGGCATAAGTTATTTTCATTTAATTTCTTTCCATCTAAAACAGGGGAAGTCCCGGTAAACAAGCTAGCTGGTCACCCAAAAAAAAAAAAAAAAAGAAGAAAAAAAGAGGGTTGGGGGTGGGAAGTGGAATTGATTGCTCTGGGAGAAATAGAAAAAAAGGAATCATGCATTCAAGTAGACTACAAGGGTGAGAACGTAGAAATGAAATAATATTTTGTTTTTCATGGCTGCGATTCAGCAAGTGAGCAAATTAAATCTGTATAAACGGAATGCCTAAGCGCCAACTGTGTACTGAGGAAATGTGTGAAGAGGCGTCTCTGAAGGTTGACACCAAAGGCTGACAGGCTCGACTTCACTTTTTTCAATGTTGATGCATTTATATCAACCGTCTGAGGGCTTTAGCTTTGCCTGATTGATTGTTCAGTTCAATTATTGCACGAAGGAAGTTCAGAAAACCACCTTTGTCTTCTTTGCCTTCCTTAGTACATTTAGTGCGCAATTGTTTCAACAAAAGCTGACACTTGATGGTAACTTCCCAGGCCCGAGCATATGTTTAAGACTTAAGTTGTTTCTTTATTATTAACCCTTCCCTAATTGTGTCTTTCACTGGCTATTGTTAAGAGTGTTTTTTTTGTTTTGTGTTGTTTGTTTTTTGTAATAACTATTGGTTAAGATATATCCATTTCTGGTATTTGGTGGTTATTAAATAATTTCCATAGAGATAAAAATGGAAGAGAAAATACAATGTAAAAGCCATATTATAAGAATGTTTTCATTTATAAAATTTCCCTTAAAAATCAATACGTTGTTTTCCAGACACGAGATATAGCAAGTTTCTGCAAAACCTATAAAACAAAATAAAACCAAGCGAAATATAATGCTAGAACCTTCATAGTACTCTTCCTAAGAGGGGTTTTTGGCTATGTGGATTTTAAATTAATTCAGGATCATGGATTCAATTACATTTAATTGCGACAGGTAGAGTCCTTACTAAATGCGTGGCTGGAATGAAAGTGTGTCAGTCAGAACGATGACTTATCCAAATATAGTATTTGCCAGCCACTGCCACTTTGAGCATTTTTCCTTCACATTTCAAGGAGAACTGGCAAAAAAAAAACCCTAAGACTGGGAAGTTGTGTGAAATAGTGGCTGCAACTGTTCTTATTTTTCTGAAAATGTGTACATCCTCCAATAGAATATAGATAAACTAGAGGTTTATCTAGATTTTTTAATCCAGTACTGTAGGGCTGACTGATAGTATCCCTGACTGTTCCCCAATACTTAGATAACTCTACCATCTGGTCTATGCATTCCTGTGCTCAGACCAAATAGACCCTTTATGGTCATGTCCATTTACCTTAACACGTATTCTGGCTCTAATAACGTGCCAGCATCTGATTGGTACTTAGGATGAAACCTAAATATCTTTTTACAGTAGAAGCTCTGGATATTCCAAAATTACCCCATATTTGAGAAGCAGTCAGGTCCTATCCTGCTTCTTCTCTTTGAAGATACAGACTTTCTCTATAACTTGAAGCAAGTCTCTTAACCTTTCCCGATGTCCTCATCTGTGAATCAGAGGTAATTATTCCTAACTGTAAGGAGCCATTGAGAGGATTAATTTGTTACTGTTTGTAAAGTACTTTAGATAAGTAGAGTGCTAAGCATTATTAAATTCCATACAAGTAAATTGTAATCTAGAATATAAAGGGACTGAAAGATTGACTTTATTCTTGTGAGTTTATAATATTTTAGCAAATTTACAAGAAAAGTGTTTTTCCCCATCTAACATTTGTACAGATTATTATTGTGTGTAATACAGAACTTGCAAATCAATCCCTTCTTCCTACTCAAGTTAATAAAAACATAAAATAAATGACTGTCATTAAAAGCATACCAAGTGTCCTGGGGGAAAGTAGCTCCCAATTTCAAACATTGCTGGCAATTTCCTCTTCAGTCAGTAGAAAACCTGTCGGAGAAGGTAAAAGGAACAAAGAAGTATATTAAGGAATTGGATATGGATTAGATACATAATGGTAAGAAGAAAAAGAATTCTCTCGTCGAGTTGCTTTCTAGATGCTGAAACAATTTTGGTAGATAAACATAATACATTTGCCCTGAAGCCCAGCTTTTTCTGGACACAGGAAAGGAATATTGAACTGGTTAGATTTTCTTTAGGGCCAGAGACACTCCAATCCTGGTTATTGTATATTCCCCTGATGTAATTGTACCACAGGTGCATCAACCCCAACATTTGTGTTATGCCTGGATTGCTGGGAACTCACTAAACATTAGACCGCCTGGGCTACCGGCTGCACATGTGCTTATCTCCTGGGTGAATGCAAACACTTTGCTTACTGACACAATCCCTAAATGATGATTCAGCTGAAGCCATTTTCGGTGTTTATAAAGGAGTAACATTCTTTAAGCAAACCCTGGCACACAAATGCAGGGACTTCCACTAAGGTTGTGTTGACTTACTCTCTGAGGTGGTACTACTGGAAGCCACTTTGTGGTGTTACAGCCTTGGGTGCCAATGACCATTGCTGGTGTTCCTGGGGCTGTATTTCTGGGAGCTGTCCCTACAGGATATGAAGGATTCCTGAAGAGAACAAAGTGTCTATTCCGGGGATTAGAAGGAGCTGTGTATGTACGACTTCTGACAATGAAGTTTGGGAACTTGTTGCAACAATGTTGCTAATCATTCTTTTTAATATCAGAGAGATTATTCATTATGAATTTGTACCAACTGGACAAACCATTAACCAAGTTTACTAATTGGAAGTGCTGAAAAGGCTGCATGAAAAAGCTATACAAAAATGAGGTGAACTTTTCGCCAACAATTAATTCATGGCTCTTGCATCACGACCATGCACCAGCTCACACGGCACTGTCTGTGAGGGAGTTTTTAGCCAGTAAACAAATCACTGTATTGGAACACCCTCCCTACTCACCTGCTCTGGCCCCCAGTGACTTCTTTCTTTAAGTGAAGATAAAGGAAATATTGAAAGGAAGACATTTTGATGACATTCAGGACATCAAGGGTAATACGATGACAGCTTTGGTGGCCATTCCAGAAAGAGTTCCAAAATTGCTTTGAAGGGTGGACTAGGTAGGCACTGGCATCAGTGCATAGCTTCCCAAGGGGGGGGTACTTCAAAGGTGACCATAATGATATTCAGCAATGAGGTATGGAGCACTTTTTCTAGAATGAGTTCGCGAACTAATTGTCGGGCCTCCTATCTATGGGAAGGCGGCTGGGCCAGGTCAGGTTAAGAGCTCTGCCCCTCAGTCTCCTCATATTTCAAATAGGGAGAGTTATGAAAGCTACCACCTGCCTTGCGGGAGGAGGACAAAGTGATACAATGACTGGGAAGGTGTTGGAAAATCTAAAAGCCCTATGCAAGTACAGTTGGTACTATCAGAACCACTATATTTGCTATAATCAAAGCCTTCTCCTCAGTTTAATAGCGTTTTAGGCTCCATCACTCTGTCCTCATCTGCTGTGATTCACTCTTAGGGAACCTCAAGTCCTTACAGAGTATAAAGGAAATCATAGCGCTGAAATAAACTCTTAGTGGGCAAAATAAATGCTGTATTGTTTTGTTTTTTGTTGTTTTCCAAATTTCAGCAAAGGAAGCATTTCAAGGGGATATATTCATTCTCTAACTCGTGCACCCTTTTCTGCTGTGCCCCATAACACCTGAGCTGCTGGGTGGCAGAGGACAGAACATTGTGAGGGGACGTTGTGAGTGACCCCGCCGCTCAGCCTGTATCGTCATCTATCAGGGAACTTTTCAGTTGCCCTCTCTTTGGAAGTCTTTCTTCTGTCCTGCTCCTGTGCATAATTAGAAGGACGTGGTAAATAGATATAGGAGAGAACAACAACAACAAATCTTCCCTCCGAAGGTGACTTTCGGGTTAGTGAGATTTAATTTACTTCTCTGCGCCAACCATCAGCGATGGACATCTCTCACAGAGCTGGTTGGACACTTCCTTTATGATGCTGGTGGGATTGGGACACATGCTGCTCTTTTTCAACCCTGGAAAGGTGAAACATTGCCCCCTGGGGAGCTCTTCATTGACTTGTATGTAGGGCTGTGATGGAGCCAAGTCAGTGTGGTGGAAATTTTACAGAGAAGAAAGGGGGAAACTGCAGAGAGAAAGAAGACAGATGCTCATGAATGCATTTCTTCATCATGCACTGGGGTATGACGTTTGCCCTTCTCGATCCTTATGGTACAATTTTCCAGATGAAGATAAGCATTAAGCATGTTGCCTATCTACTCCTGTACAATTTGCAGTTTCAGGGTGTGCTCAGATGGATAGAACTGTGAGGATGCAGAGACATTAATAACCCTATGCATTTAAGTAACCTTTATCTTCCATGGAGCTCCGAGTGCTATAAATGATGGGTCATTGCTTCCCCCACCCGCTTCAGATGCTTAGTGCTCTTACAAAACTTAGAATTTCAGTATCTTCCTTCATGAGTTTTGTGCCCCATCAGAAAAAAATAACAATGACAACATGATCAACACATTCTTGTAACAAAGGCTCAACAATACGTGCAGAAGGGATGCAAAGAACTGACGTTTTAAGTCCTGACACTCACTCACTGACTTGCTTTAGTAGTTTTAGCCAAGTCACTTATCTTAGAAGCTCAATCTTGTTACCTATAAAATAGGAGTAAAAATATTGAACCTGTAGGGTTATGGTGATGAAAAAAATGAGATGCATATTTCATTGTAAAACATTATACAAATATGAGATGATTGTTATAAACATTTCTTGGAAGCCACTGCATCCTTTAGGAGCACTTTACTTTTTATATAAATATGCCAGAGGGAAACTAAGGCACAGATGGAAAATGTACTTTTTCATACTGCCGTCCATAAACTAACAACTCCCCAAACTATTAATGCAGTCAAAACTCCTATGAGTTTAAAATTCCTGCATCAAGATGCCAGCTGAATAACTTACAAGTACCCAACCTCACCAGCTCTTGTGAGTTTTCTCCGCAGTGCTGTTCCTCATTTTGGGTTTCTTCTTCCAGGGATTGGCACAAATATTTGTTCCGGGAACTGGAGGCACATCCTGGCCTCCTCTTCTCCAGAACAAACAGGCCTGGCTGAGCCTGTCTCCCATTAGACTTCTTACTATTAATTAATGCTACAGACATCTCAGTGAAACCCCTCTTGGGTTTCTCCTAAATGCAATAGTTTCATTGCTGGGCTCTCTGCCTCTAGTTCTGTCCTTTCCCACTCCTGAAATCATCTTCCACAATCTTGCCAGAGCTATGTATATGAGGTCAGACAATTAAGTTCAAGAACTCATCCCAGAAAAAGTGCTACATACCTCATTGCTGAGTATAATTATGGTTACTTTTGAAGTACTCCCCTTTGGAAGCTATGCACTGATGCCAGTGCCTAGTCCACCCTTCAAAGCAATTTTGGAACGATTTTTCTGGAATGGCCATCAGAGCTGCCATCGTATTACCCTTGATGTCCTGAATGTCATAAAAATGTCTTCCTTTCAGTATTTCCTTTATCTCTCAGTAAAGAAAGAAGTCACTGAGGGCCAGACCAGGTGAGTAGAGAGGGTGTTCCAATACAATTATTTGTTTACTGGCTATAAACTTTGTCACAGACAGTGTCATGTGAGCTGGTGCATTGTCATGATGAATTGTCGCCATGAATTGTTGGTGAAAAGTTCAGGTCGTTTTCATCTAACCTTTTTATGCAGCCTTTTCAGCACTGCCCAGTAGTAAAGTTGGTTAACTGTTTGTCCAGTTGGTACAAATTCATAATGAATAATCCCTCTGATATCAAAAAGTGTTAGCAACATTGCTACACCAAATTCACGAACTTAATTATCTGACCTCGCATAACATACAGAGTAAACCACGTCACTCTTAAATATAAAGTCCCTCAATGGGTGCCCATAAACCATGGAATACTCTCAAGCTTCCTCAGGATAACGATGCTCTTTGTTATAGGATCCCTCAAACACCAACCTACAACCAGCCCTCCGTCTCATTGCAGCTTCCAGTAACACCAAGTCTTTCTCCCAGAAACCCATTCATATCTGTGCCACTGACATTCCACATAACATCCCTCCTTTTGTTTCTTCATCTGGCAAACTCCTCATTATCCTGTGATCTCAGGCATGCCTCCATAGGGACACAGCCAACACACTGTCATTGTGTCACTGTGATAGATGATGGGCCTCCCACTGTGCTCACCCTGTCACCTTTCACAGTGACTTTAGTGTTACCTGATACATCCTTCTTAGCAGAATCCATTGACTGGGTTCAAGACATTTCAATGCTGCTGTTTCTAAAAGATGAAGGTGCCGTGGGCCACATATGTTCAGTAGTAGAGCTGTGTGTGTTTGGTCATGCAGTCACTCAGCTGGCTTTGTTGACTCTGTGCCAGGTACTGCAGTAAGTTTCAGGCAACACAATGGTGAAGGGGTTCCTGGTCAGGTCTACAGGCTTCCCCTGCAGTGCCCAGAAGCACTGATAGTTCTGAAAATAGAGAACTAGAGCAGCAGAGAATGATTCTTTCTTACAGGGGTCACTGCAGCTAACCAGACATCCAGACAAAGCTATCAAGCAGAGGCATTAGGAGTTCTGTCTTGAATTAATAATATTCTGAACGTTTTCTATTTATATGTGAAAATTCACATTTATTTCCCTTTTGGGACAAGACTAGATCTATTCATTCTCCTTTAATGGCTTTGTAAACATTGTGGCTTCTGTGACCTGCTCCCTCCTCCCTCCCTCCCTGTGCCCATTTACTGCCTCTTACTATGACGAGTGAGGAGTGATTTTTATTTTGATTGTATTCATTTCCTATAAGGAGATAGGCTGTGAGTGAATCGTATGTTGGATCAAATGACTTTCTGTTTTGAGAATGTTCCCAGAGGGGTGCAATTCTTTTAATTTATTTAATCTGATGTGCTTTTGCAGAATCACTCTCCTCTGCTAAACAGATGGGAAGGGACTGAGCTATGCAGCTCTCTCTCTCTCTCTCTCTCTCTCTCTCTCTCTCTCTCTCTCTCTCTCTCTCTCTCTCTGCTCCCCCTGGTGACCTAGGCTCTCTGCATAAAGTGTGAGGAGTCCTGTGGGGCTGTGCGGTGCCACAGAAGCAATGCAGAAGTGCTTCTCCAGCAGTGTGGGGTCCTTGATGTCAGAGGGGCCCTGGGTTGGCCTTTCTCTTGGCCCTGCCTCTGTGGCCTGCCTCCTGTTTTGTTTTATCTGATAAAACAACAAAACAACAACAACAACGAAACGCAGAGTAGCGCGTGTCCCTCAGCATTTAGCTCCATGACCTTTGCATCTGACTCATAACCTTCTTCGGGCACTATAATAGATCAGCAGTTGAAACAGAAGTGGGTGCTGGGGAAGGTGTAATAGATGCAGTCAACTTCATTTCCCCGTGAAATTTGTTTTGAATAAATTCAACATCAACAGACATGAAGTCATCAGGCACCGGGACTTCTACTCACAGGGGCCTGGGCTTGAACCCCAGTTTGACCACTTCCTGAGAATGTGACCTTGGGCAAACTAACATGTTTAAGCCACCGTTTCCTGGTATGTAATAAAGGAATGACGAGACTATCTCCCTCCCAGGGCTGCTCTGAGGAGAAGTGACAGAGAACTGGCAAATTGCTCAGCCCCATGTAAGTAAGCAGCACCCAACATGGCAATACGCTTGCCAGTTATTATTAATTGTACAGAATTAACATGCTCGGGAAGTCATTCTTTTTGTTTTTCCTACTGAAGGAATCTGGCTTGTTAGATGGAGGCCTAAGTCACACGTTTGTTCTTGCTCTTCCCGTCCCTGAGTTTTTTTTGTTTTACATTCAGGGCCACTGGATGTTTTCTTGCCAGCTGTATGGGGCACAGAGGCTGTCATCAGCATCTGTGTGTCTCTCATGCTTAGGCAGGTGGCTCTATGACTACCCAGTGGAAGAAAGCCGCAAGCTGTCAGTGGCCACTTGCTCCTTGGATTGTTTACTTAAAGTCCCACTTAGGTGGCCTTAGGTGATAAGCCATTAGGCACCTGCTTACATGTGACAGAGAAAAAACACCAGTTACCTTAATGTTCCCATGTCTCTCTAAACTTGTCTTTCAGAATACCTATCTTGCATTCCTTTTCGAAAGAGACATCTTTTTCTTTTATTCATGACACTAGGCTTTGCTAACTTTTCCCAGAGTGATTGTGCAGTGTTGTTCAAGTTGGACAGCACACAATCTACACTTCTGTATGTCATGGCCGTGAATCGGCCTCAATGTCTACTTAGAGAGAGACCCCTAAGATATTACATTAAGGCACATGCACATTGCCACATACTTGTATAGTTTTACGGTCTTTATTTTTACACTCAGGAAAAATGTTACTCTGCCAACAAGACTATCACCTCCTTTCCTGTAACTGCCATTTTAGTCTTCTGTACAAGTTGCTGTAAGAATTACAGGGCCAGAGGGTAAGGGGGTGGGGGGTGGGGGGTGGGAGATGAGGGTAAGGGGGATCGAATATATGGTGATGGAAGGAGAACTGACTCTGGGTGATGCACACAATGGGATTTATAGATGATGTAATACAGAATTGTACACCTGAAATCTATGTAATTTTACTAACAATTGTCACCCCAATAAATTTAATAAAATAAAATTAAAAAAAAAAAAAGAATTACAGGGCTTCTGGTTCTACCCCCTGTCTTTCCGACTCTCCGTTGGGTACCTCCATCAACCTACCTGCTCAGGGAGGAGACCCAGTAACCTCCCGACCTTCCCTTTCCTGGTCCTATCAGCTAAGTCATTACCAAATCCTGTTGATTTCAATTCCAAAATTCATCTTGAACGCTTCCACTTTCACTCTCTCCAACAACACGGCCACACCTCACTCCTCTGCTTCAATGGCAGGTACAGCCACTGACTAGCATCTCACTCCCAGCCTCCGGAGAATCATTCTCATCCCTGGGGCCTGGATGAGATTTTGAAAGTGTGAACTCCTTATGCTTCTTCCATTTATCTATCAGCGAATTTCCACTCCACTTCGGATCAGTCCTACATGTTTCCCATGATCTGGAGAGCTCTACTGCTTCCGGCCTTGCCTGCCTGTGCCTCCTCATTACGTGCCTTTCTCTTGGGCCTCAGTCGTCTCAACCACATGGCCCTTCTTTCATTCCTGGGAAAAAGCATGTAGTTCCATCCCACCTTAGGGTCTTCATACATGCACCTCCCTCCATCTGTAAGACCCCCGCCCGCCCCACCCTCACTGCCGCCCTCATTCCTAATCGCCCTCATTCAAACCTTTTTCTGTGAGGGCTCATCTCTCACTTCCTAGCCTGAATAGGGTGGCCCCTGTTATTTTCAATTAATGTGTTTTATTTATTTATATTCCTAATGATACTTATCACATTTGTAGGTACTTATTTATATATGTATGTTTGCCTAATATCTGCCTCACCTTGTAGATTGTAAGCTTCATGCCTGGTAGGGATCACGTATGCTATTTCCCATTTTATGCTCAGTCCCTGTAGTGTGGTACCTGGCAAAAAGAGAGGGGAAAAAAAAAAAAAAAAGCTCAAAAATTGCTTAATGAAAGAAGAAACCAGCATTATTTTTTCTGAGTATTTAAAACTCAATTGACCTCGAGGAAACACAAACCAAACCACTATGAGATACCACTATACACCTATTAGAATGACTCATATTTTAAAAGACTGACCATAATAACCAAGTTTTGACCAAGATGTGGAGCAATGGGGACTAATATACACTAATGGCAGAAATAAAAAATGCTGTAACTACTTTGAAAAATAACACGACAGTTCTTTGTAAAATTAAAATATACCTACCATATGACCCAGCCATTCCACTCCTTGGCATTTATCTAAGAGCAGTAAAGTCATATGTCTATATAAAGACTGGTGCACAAATGTTAGTAGCAGCTTATTGATATTAACCAAATATAGACACAATTCATATCTATCAATGGCTGAATGGATAAACAAATTATGGTAAATCCATATAATGGAATATAACTCAGTGATAAACAGAAGTGCACAAAGATACAGACATTATCAATGGATCTTAAACCATGATTCTAAGTGATAGAAGGCAGATGCAGAATAGTATAGATGGTAGAACTCTAGTTTTCCATTTACATGAAATTCCAGGAAGGTAGAACTAATCTACAGTGACAGAAAGCAGTGGTCGTCTGGGGCTGGAGAGGCATGAGGATGCTCTGTGAAGGTTATGAGGTAACTTTCTGGGGTGATGAAAACGTTCTCTATCTTGATTGGGGTCATGGTTACGCAGATGCGTGCATTAATCAGAACTGAGTGAGACACATTCTTAAATGGGCATTTTTTGTTGCAAGTATGTATACATATATACATATCCCTATATATTTATGAGAGTTGATAGGACTTGTTTTAAAAGTTCAATTGGGCACAGAAGGGAACATTAGTTTTAAGTGGTTTTATGTGGAGAAGATTTACTCTTGACGTAAGGAATCCCAGTGATCCCCGGGAGTGGAGACTGGCAATGATGCGGAGGAGAGAGAACAGTTAAGTTTTCCTTTGACAGCATTTTCTGTTTGCCACAGCAAAATGAAGCTGAGGCTCAAGACGTTAAAATGCAGACTGACTGCATTTAACTTTGCCAGAAAAAAGACAAGATGACCAGCTGAATTTCAATTTATGATGAACAACACATGGTTTTAGTATAAGTATGCCCCATGCAGGATTTGGGACATACTTATACTAAGAAAATGATTTGTTGTTCATCTGCAACTCAAATGTAACTGGGTGTCCTGTATTTTTATTTGCTAAACCTGGCATCTCTTCCAGCAGACCACATTACCACCAGAATGTTTGAACTCAAATGTGGAAAGGTTTTTTGCTTTTTTCTTTTTTTAACATGTTTTGCATTTTTGATGCTGCTCCCATGGAAAACTTGAATCAGTACTATATGATGAAAATATTGTGGATTTTATAGTGAGTCAGACCTTGACTCTAATCCCAACTTTGCACACTGTCTCATTCTGAGAGTTTATCCAAGTTATTTAACATTTCTTCAAAACAAGGATAATAACCTAACTCACAGTTTTATTCAAGGATTGGCAGTAGAAGGATTAGGTATTTGTCATCCCTAATCCAGAGGACGGTTTCTTTTTCTCTCTGCTGCCCCACCTTGACCAGTAGGGGTCAGTGTCTCAACTTTCAGACGCTAACATTGTGTCATCTGGACCGGAGGCAAGATGAGCTCATTTTTGACAACAATCCTAATTTTAAAAGGGATGCTAGGTTATCATCTTGGCTATTCCCATCAGTATCCCACCCTCTCACTGGTGTTCATGAAGGAGTCGTGTTCTAGCAGTGCTGGTAGGAATGGGACTGAGATGTAATTTTCACCATCTGCTAATGCTTCTTGAAAGATGGAAGGAGGTGTAGAATTGAAGAGGAATAGGTAAGGGTCTTGACCTGTTTTGTAAACTGGAGGTGGTACCTTCTCCTCTCAAAGAAGTACTACAATAGGGACTGTTTTATTTCAGGAAGAGGAAAGGAAAGGATGTCCGAGGAGAATAATGCTTACTCCCCTGACTTACTTTACCGGACAATAACACATAGACCTGAGGGCACTCGATGAAATTTATAGCCACTAAATTTCCAGCCTTCAAAAGAAATGCTTCTTTATCAGCGCTGCAGTTGACTGCTGTGGGAGGTCACTGAAGCAAAACCAGGGGCTATATTTAAAAAGGGGATCGAGCAATTTTATGATCTATAAAATCTTGGCTGGGAATGCAGCTTCGAGAGGGGCGTCAAATGCCATATGGGTGCTCAGAGTCACAGCCGATGCTTTCAGCCAGGGCAGGCTGTCTTTGGGGCACTTCTCCTAGTTTAATACGTCTTTGAGCCCCAGTTCTTAGCACTGGGTACATCGCTTCTTTCTTTGAGTCTTCAGTCTCAGGCCTGGTAGACTTCCTTTGGTTGCTAATCTGTAGGTTTCCTCTTTCACTTTCCCATAAACTTTATAACTAGTATGAAATTCCTTCCGTCAGAGTCCTGTCATATATGGACTCTCCCTGACTGGCCCCTGTTCTGATGCACCTGGACATGTCATCTTCCCCAGGATATCACTGGCTGTCACACACCATCTTACTAGGATGGATACATTCACTATGTTCTGTGTAGTTGCATGGTCAAATCAAACTTGAATGGAAGATTTGGGTCCTGATTGCCTTCCTGTTATTCTAGTATTCATTTTCAGGGATGTGCTAGTTTCATAGTCAATGCTATTTCTCTAGTGATACTCGCCTTTATTCAGGGGAGATGGAAACAATGCCAAGACTTCTACTCGTGTGATTTGAAGTTAAATCATCACATGGATATTGTTTTTCATGCTTGATGTTTTGTTTTCTTAGGAGGAAGTTATCCCTAAGGTATTCATGCAAAATCAGGATTCAGAATAATTTAATTATCTTACAGAGGAACTTAACCAGAGCAGGGTGAGAAAAGAATTCCTCCCCAATATTAAAATGTAGAGAACGTTTTTAAAAACACAGCTATGAAAAGTATATTCTAAGGTTAGAATGTGGATAAAGAATATAATATTGAGCTACAATTCTACTACTTTCAGATTTTAAACAGACCTCCACTGAATAATCTGTGGGTTTAAATGGGTCATAATTCAAAGAGCCCCCAGCTGGTCACTAGGCCTTGCAGGATTCTGCTGGGAGCACATGGTCTTACTAAGCAGCAATCAGGAAAGCCTGATACTAAGTTCAGTATCGACTACTTTATACAGTTTCACATTGTTATAGTTGGTGGCCAAGAATAAGCTTTATTTAAATACATAGATGCAAATGGTACCAGACTTTTTTCACTATTATCTTTGATCACTTAATCCAACTTCTGTCTTTTTTCCCACAAGCTAGTTGGAACAAACTCTGAGGATGTGTATTTGTAGTATAGGCATACTTTTTTTTCTGGATATTTGTGAGAAATTGAATGTTATTTCCATTTGAAAAAAATTGAGTCGTACTTTACATTCACTACAAAATACTGTCTTTGAAGCAACATTCCCAGAATTATTGGTGGGGGTGGGGGTGGGGGCAGAGACAGAGAGAGTCTAATTTTAGTAGATTATCATCTCCAAACTTATATCAGTTTGATGTACTTGCAGTTTTCAGAATAGAACATTTATCAGCCTAGATATGTCCTAGTAAAAGAAGTGACTGTTGGGATATAAATGGATCACCAATCTTCATTGACACAGGAGCCAACCCTAGTAACTCCAGACATTTTATTTTTGCAATGTTTAGTCTAGGATAATCCAAAGAGGAGAGCAGGGCTGCACCCTTATAGCAGCTGTTTAGAATACATTCTTTGAAAACCTTCCCTCCTTTGTGATTTCACTTAGAATATGGCAGCCATAATGAGATGGTTCACAGCTGTGCCATCCTGGTGCAAAGGGAAGGATGGGAAGCAACCATCTTACTACGCTCTTTATTCCCTGGTACTGTTCATTGGAATATTTATAAGTCCTCTAAAAAATTGCTGCAGGCATTTTAGGGAATTGAGAAAATAATTCCATCTTTGTGGTTCCCAGTAATGTATTCCTGGGGCTGTAAAACCAATATTATAGAGGCTAAGATTGCCTGGCATTCTGGAACCTGAGAGCAAACAGAAGACAGTATTCAATTTACACAGCTTTGTGGATCTTACTCAAATATGCATTGGAATGTGGATATTTTCATTGGCTTACCAAGTTTCCATTCGTCACCCCCTTTTCCTAGCTCTTCTCCCCTCCTCTATTTATTTATCACTCATTTATTTGAAGAACACACCCATATTTAACAACAATTGTATTTGCCTATAGTTACAAATTCACAACCATATAAAAAATACGTAAGTGGTAAGAAAGAAAGCTGTTGTTCCATAGGAGGGCAGTAGCCTGGATATTTTTAAGACCTTCCCCATGATTTTAATACTTGGGCTTGTTAGGGCTTATTTTCATAGCTACTACCAAACATAGTAAGAAAGAATATACTTTCCAAGCCATTAATTGACCTTCCTGAAATTGATAAGACAGGAAGCAAGAATCCACCAAAAACTTGATCCTAAGTGGATTTATCTCTCCGTGAAGGGATCCAAGTTTCATTTTTATTTTTAGTGCTTTTTGAGGTGTACTTTATAGGAGCGAGAGGGCGATGGCAGGGTGTTAATGAAAAAACTAAATAACTCTCTGAACATGAACCCATCATCTGAAAAACAGAAGCTAATTTTGAATTATTAAAGGAGGCTGGATCACAACTCACCACTGAGAAACAGAGGGAGGGAAAATGGTGTTTGGGAAGTCCAATTATTTCTAAACCAGAGACAGTCTTATTAAGTTGGGCAGAAAATTAATTAGGCTAATTAGAAAACCTCATTGGAATTCAGCAAGGAGTTATGCGAGGAAACATGACAACACTGGATGTAGTGGGAGAGCGAGAAGGTTCTGGGGGAGCGTAAAATGAGTTTTTCAGGAAGCAATTGGAGGGTGATTCACACACAGTGCAGCTGATCATTGGGTCACTTCGGAGGGAAGCAGCAGCGTTTTATCGACTTACTGTTCCCAGTTGTGGGTCTTCACTGGGTATTAAAAATGTCTGGTATGTATTATGGGGGGTGGAGAGAAAAAACACTAAGGTTTATTCTGAGGCTTCAACGAAGTTTTATGTTTATTTTGGTATCTCCAATATGCTGGTTCATCAGCACGGCGCATTGTTAGAAAGTGCTGGGTGCGTGGTTTTTTTAATCTTCATGGATTTATGGAGTCCTTAAAACATCTGTTCCGTTCTGATTCCCCCACTCAGTACAGAGACGTTAGTCAGGGGAAGTGTCTAATGTTGCCCTGTTTCAGTGAACTGAAGCTGCTGCAGCTCATAGAGATAACCCTGATGATAGAGTCAGTGGTGTCTGGGGGCTGGGAAGGAAAGGCCAGGGGATTCCATCTCTGGGAAAAGGCTCCTGGAAACTGGACTCTGTGACTGGACTTGGTGCTGCAGACTCTGGACGCTGAAGTGAGGTGAGAAGAGCCACAGGAAGGGGACACTCAGGATGCTGAGTGGGCTGAGGAAACCTGTACCCAGGAAAATCATGAAGGTGGGAAACGACCGCCACATTTCTCCGAAGGCACTCTCACAGACATCCCTTCTTCGATGGGAGTCCTCATAGCTCCCAGGGAATGATTTCTACTGGTGTTTTCTGAGAAAGTTAGGTGCAACTCAGTTCAACTCATCAGGAAGGAGAGAATCTCAAAAAGGAGACATTTCCAAAGTGAGGTGGGAGTAGGTCGGAACTCCTGATGAAAACCAGTGCTACCAGATCAGAAACTCATTGAAAAAGGCGAAAGGGAGAGATCAGAACTCATATTTTTTAATACCTCATATATGTCAGAGGGTTTTTTTTCCCATTAACTCACCTTATGCCTCACAGTCTTCCAATGTATAGGTATTGTTAGTCACGTTATATAAATGAAGTAACTGAGATTCCGGGCTTTGATGCCATATAGGATCCAAACCTAATAAAAAGAGGGAGGTAAAGTTCAAACCCTAGTGTTATATGGACTGGGGGTTTGTGTTCCTCTAAACCCACAGGTTTAAGCCCTACGCCTCAGCATGATGGTTTTTTTTTTTTTTTTTTTTTTTTTTTTTTAGAGATTGGGCGTTTGGAAGGCAATTAGAGCTACATTAGGTCATGAGGGTGGGTCCCTCACAATGGATTAGAAGTCTTCTCAGAAGAGGAAAAGGAGAGAGAGATGCCGATGTTTCCACTGTCGAGCGTTATGGCCAGTGGGAAGCCCCAGAGCTCCACCGTGCTGGTGCCCTCATCTCAAACTCCAAGTCCCATAACTTGAGAAGATAAAGTTGTTGTTTAAGCCACCCACTCCACAGAATTTTGCTATGGCAATCTGAGCTAATATATTAGTATCAGGTTCATTTATTTTCAAAGCCCCAGGACTTTCAATAACATTGCAGTGCCTTCCAGAGCGCCTCAGTAGTAACTGAAGAAGAATTTTACATCGATACCCATGTGACTCAATGTATCAATGATGAGGGGAGCCCTTGGGAAAGTTCCTGTAGTCCCAGGATGATGGAAATTTGCTCTCCTGACCTAGAGAAGCACCCCACTTTCACCTTCTTCTGGGGAAGAGTGAAAAAGGATCTCAATCACAAGATTTAAAGGTGACATATTGGGACATGGGGACAAAATGATGCCAAAGGTCTGAGTTCTGAGTGTCCTTCAACACTGCAGCCCAGGAACATGGGCAGATGGGCAGCATAGTGTCCTCGGCGGCCAGGGGCAGTCAGAGCTGCATGCTGGAAAATTATGACCTGAATGTGTGAATCCGACACTGGGCAGTCCGTTCACAGTTCCCCAGGCCCAGCAGGTGCCGAGGCCTCTCAGCCCCTCCTTGGCCTGGGTCTCTTCTGTGGCCACCCTTTTCCAATCACTAGGTTTGCCTGTCAAGCTGAGCCAAGTAATGAGACAGGAGTCAATTAGTTCTCCCCAATAGACTGCTCCCCTGTCTATTCCCAGACTCCCAGGTGACCCCATTATGATAATGGCCCAACCTGGCTGCTCTCAGAACAGGCATGATGGAGAAGTGAGAGCCTCCTTGAAAAGTGAATTACAGAGAGGCTGGCAGACTATGGCTCTGTTCCCTGCTGGCTCTGGACAGGAGCCTTCTGCCTCCCCATTGTCACTGCTGAGCGATGCCATGTGCTTATTCATACCACATGCTGCTGGCATCCCGGGAATGTCCCATCGTGCCATTCATTCCAACAATGAGCTCGATCTGATGACACGCAGGGAGACAGGCGGATTCAGAGTGCAAAATGTGTTGCAATCACTCTGGCGTCCCAATCTGAACTGAATCTTTAGAACAAGTGTGCGTTTTTATATCCTCAGGTATATGATGGTGTCCCTCACTCTGGACCTCAATAAACACACTTTTAAATAAAATCTAGGCAGCCTGACTGCAAAACTTTGGGATAAAAAATTAGCAAGTCAGTCACCTGGATATTTATTTAATAGTAAGTATCTTAGTCTTTCCCAATATTTGAGCATGTTAATATTGTGATAACACAACCAAAGTAACACCGTGATGCAGTGATTGAGTGTCTCTATAATCTCAAATAATTTTCAAAACGGTGTCATTCTCAGCCTCTGGCAAACACTCCATCCTCCGCACACACACTGGTGACAGTGTCAATGCAGGCAGCTGTAGAGTAGTTAGATAATATTTAGCTAAGACAGAAGCTAAATTTGGTGATAATTTAAAACACAGAGATTAAATGCATGTCATATGCGATAAACTGTACAGTTAGGGGGATTATATTATCACATGTGATAAACTGTACAGTTAAAGGGGATTATATTATCCAAGTGATTTGTAGCCTTAGACAAACTTTGTGTTTGGTGGGTGATTAAATCCACATACATGTCTGAGTCTAGACTGGGAAGCTGAGGGGCCCTTCTTACCACAAACTCCAGAGCTCCCTATTCCCGGCCTGTGTTGCTTTGCTTCATATCCCCAGGCAAATGGTTTTTTTTTTGGGGGTTTTTTTTTTTGTGTGTGTGTGTGTGTGTGTTGCTTAATGATTTCCTTTTCTTCTCCATTCTGTAAGCTGCTTTATGTAGTGCATATCCCTGTAGTTCTGGGGTAATTTATTATTTAATTATGTAACCATTACATAATTCCTCAGCCTTCAGTGTTTCTATTGTTGTTAATGTAACTGCTATGGAGGCATGTAAGTTTTATTTATTGTTTCCATTGCGGAGCAATAATTATGTAACTCTGCAATTCTGCAACTATTATTTCTATTTGTTTAATTACATAACTATAATGATATTAAACCTCTAAAACATTTGGTGATCGATTTATGCGGAAGATGCTAGGAGACAGCAATAGTAATGATATATCAGAGTAATAATGAAACTAAATAATAGTATTAATATTAATATTAATGGCAATAACGATAATAAGCAGCAACATTATCATTTGCTTTTTCTTTATGCTATATTTGGCCTGTTTAATGGGTTCCTTCCCAAATCTCTGTGGTTAATTAGCTATATAACATTTGGTACTCAGCAGTGGGTACAAGCTCATTTCCAGACTTTACCTGGCAAGGCTGTGTTTTAGAGAATACCAGATGGAATGGGTCCGTCCTGTCCCTTTTTATAAGGCTTGGAGTGGGCAGATTTATTTCTTCCCATGTCACCCGGGGACTGTCCATAGATAGGATACCCTGTGCTGAGAGACACAGATGTTGCAGAGCCCGAAGAACCTGAGATGTGTGTGGGCTGCAGGTGTGTGCTGCAGATGAGCCATTATTGGGAGAAAGCGCATGGGGTTTGGAAAGAGACAGCTCTGGATTGAATTCTGGCTGCACCACTAACTAGGTGACATTGAGCAAGTTACCTAACTCCTTTGGACCACAATTTCCTCATATCTAAAATGGGGATAATAATGTCTACATTTCAAGACTGTTGTGAGAATGAAATAAAATAATGGGTGCAAATTGCTAGGCGTATTGGTAGCTCTTGTTTCACAGTTACTCGTTGATGAGATTAAGAGGGAGAACATAACTCAAAGTTGCTCCTTTCTATGAATCACCTTTTTGTACCCTTCTTAACTCATGACCCAGAGCACCCTTCGTCCCAGACCCCCAAAGTCACCATAGCAGTTAAATAGCTAATACTTAGCCAGGGATCACTACATGCCAGGTCCCTTACAAGCATTATCTGAATATTCATCACAGTCAGCCTAGACGCTAATTATGATTATTATCACCTAGTGGAGGAAATGTAAGCACAGAGAGGTTAAGAAATGTGCCCAAGTCCTCCCAGCTCACTGGTTCCTGGGATGAGCTCACCAGCCTGTCTCCACAGCAGGTGTTCTTAAGCTATACTGTGTATTCTTGCACTGCCAGCAGCTGCTTAAGAAAGAAGCTGGGAGTGCCCCCCTCTCTGAAGAACCAACTTCGCCCTTCCCTTCTTGTGCCTCCTCGCCAATCCATTCTCCACAAAGCAGCCTATTTAATCATCTTAAAATTTAACTCATATGTCATTATTGCTCCTTTTAGACCCTCCAGTGGTTTTCCATTAGTCTCAGGGCCTAAATCTAAATATCTCTATGATTGGAACCCTGCTTACCTCTCCAAACTCACCTCTTCCCACTCTGCATCACATGCCAGGCCCTGAGACCCCTCCTAACTATGCCAAGCTCCACTCCCCTCTTCCCACAGGCTATTGAACTCAGTTTCCTATGCCTAGAAGGCTATCTGTCTTCTCATGCTGTAGGACGCCACTTGTTTACAATGTCTTCTAAAAGATATCCCCCCAAAGACTTACCCAAATTAACCCTGGCCCCATGCCCTTATTCATTAGTAACCATCTTATTTGTTTCATGTATAACATGTACTATCCCTGCAGTTATTTTATTTTTCTGGCTCTGTATCTGGCTTGTTCACAGTCCTAACCCTGGCACATAGCTCAATCCCTGGGACTCAGTAAATATTGGCTTATGGAAAGCATCCCCATCTGCCTTTATGTGGTCCTATAGGTCCTTGGGGTTTAAATAGTTCATGCTCAATGGGAAGAAAGGGAGGTTGTATTTTCTCATGAGGACTAGTGATTAACATCCAAGAAGTGATACAGCACCCGTCTTCAAAAGCTTAAGCCCAGATGAGAGCACAGGTTGGGGGCCCAGAGCTAGGAACAGCAGGGGATGAAAATGTGGTCAGTCAGGGGGCAGAGTGGGTCAGGGAGAAAGCAGCTACTTCAAAGCAGTACAGAGCCTGACGGGGAGGGCCTCCTTGGCCATGAAAATGAGGGAAGCAGGGTTGTTTCAAGCACATCTGAGTGGGAACTCTGGGACTCGGAACAGCTACATTTCCAGGGGTCACACAACAGGCCCGAATACCAGCAAGAATATGTCTTGTTTGTCCAGTTACCACCAAAGACTCAGACTGACCAACCTCCATTATTCCACCTGTCCTCTAGTGATTGTTATTTTATTGAAGTATTTCCTTCCTTGGGATAAAATCATAAGTGACATTTATAACAATGCATTCTTTCTCCTTTCCACTATTTCACCATTTTCCTTTTCAATCAGATGCTTTTCATTCTTACACGTCACATTTCAGCCACTGCCACATGAATAACGGAGCATAATTATTCAGACCCAGCCCTCTGTGTCCCCTTTCTAATTCGCATCACTTCACCTTCATAAGACTGTTTCTCTCCCTTTTCCCCATGGCTTTGTTATCATAACTCTATCTTTTAAAACTATTCACTAATGTGACCACCTGGTAGTTTTGTATCCAGAACTATGGGCAAGGCAATGAATATCATGTAAAGGTTAATAATCCAGGTTCCAGAATCAGTTGGTCAGGTCTCCTAATCTCAGCCAGGGCCAAGTTACTGAACATTTTTCGACCTCTGTCCCTTCATCAAAAAGATTTCAACAATTTTTCCTTATGGAATGGTTGTTGTAAGAATTAAACAAGATAAAACATGTAAAGTGCTTAGTAATTTCTCAATATATCTTTATTATTATTATTATTATTATTAATTATTTGTGGTAATAATTCAAGCATTTATGGTCCAAATAGCAGTAGAGAGTTAAGCCATAATTCCCAATCCATGGGACCCAGACCAGACGGCTGTGTGGACTGGATAAATAATATTACCTGGATTTTTTTGTATTATTTTTGAAAGTGTGTAGTTGCTATTATGATTTCGGACAATAAAGTTCGCGAACTCATCCTAGAAAAAGTGCTATATATGTCATTGCTGAATATCGCTACTGTCACATTCAAAATACTCCACTTGGGAAGCTGCTCATATGCACTGATGCCAATGCCTCATCTACCCCTCAAAGCAATTTTGGAACTCTTTTTCTGGAATGGCCATCAAAGCTGCCATCGTATTACCCCTGATGTCCTGAATGTCATCAAAATGTCTTCCTTTCAATGTTTCCTTTATCTTTGGGTAAAGAAAGAAGTCATTGGGGGCCCAGATCAGGTGAGTAGGGAGGGTGTTCCAATACAGTTATTTGTTTACTGGCTAAAAACTCTTTCACAGACAGTGTCATGTGAGCTGGTGCATTGCCATGATTCAAGAGCCATGAATTGTTGGTGAAAAGTTTAACTTTTTCATGCAGCCTTTTCAGCACTTCCAAATAGTAAACTTGATTACCTGTTTGTCTAGTTGGTACAAATTCATAATGAATAATCCCTCTAATATCAAAAAAGGTTAACAAGATTGTTGCAACATGTTCGCGAACTTAATTGTCAGATCTCGTATGTTTATGCACTCATTTAAATGCTACTGGTTTCATCAAATAAATGTAGATCTGAAGATCCATCCATATTGTCACAAATGTTCCTATTTCATCTTTCCTTACCACCGAATAGTATTCCATTGTGTATATACACCACAACTTCTTAAGAGTATAATGCTAAGCGAAATAAGTCAGACAGAAAAAGCAGAGAACCATATGATTTCACCGATATGTGGTATATAAACCAAAAACAACAAAAAAACAAGACAAACAAATGAGACACAAAAGCTCATAGACACAGACAATAGTTTAGTGGTTACCAGAGGGTAAGGGGGGTGGGGGGTAGGAGATGAGGGTAAGGGGGATCGAATATACGGTGATGGAAGGAGAACTGACTCTGGGTGATGAACACACAATGGGATTTACAGATGATGTAATACAGAATTGTACACCTGAAATCGATGTAACTTTACTAACAATTGTCACCCCAATAAATTATTTTTAAAAAGTAGATCTGAAGGTGGAGGTCTTGATAAGGTCTCAATATGTGAAAAAGTTGTTTAACATTGGCGTAAGGAACCAAGTGCAAAGACCAGGCATATATCACGTGCTCCAGGCAGGTCCCTGAAAGAGCAACACAGAGTTAAGCATTTAATGGCTTCTTCCCATGGTCCAGTCTCACAGAGATTCCTCCTAAAGTTTCTTACTTTTAACAGTTCACACCCAGTTCTAAATCCCCTATACTTTTTTCTATTCTATCAGTTCTTATTTTATTCTCCAATGATTTGGTACTTTTAGTTTTTTTAAGGCAAAAAGTATTCTACTGAAACTATTTTTTCAATTAGGAAGGAAACTGTCCAAACCCTCTTTAAGCTTTATGCCCCTATGAAATGCTAGCAGAGAAACTCCAGTTGTGAAAACAAGAGAAGAAAGGAAGCAAGAAGGAAGGAAAGAGAAAGAAAGTAAAGAAGAATAAAAAAGTTTCATCAGTAACCAGCTTCTGGTGTCCAAAAAGCATTTATGTTTCCTGTTTTCCCCAAGGTGAGAAAGGGCTCAAAATGATGCTAGTGATTCAAATCAAGGACTTGGGTTCCAAACACTGTCCTCTTTGCACTTGTCCATGAGGGAAGGCTTGAGAGGGGACGTCCATCATATCTCTGCCCTGCATGTTCTGAGCTGGTTGAGAAATATGCCAAGAAGTCAGATGACAACATCGGCTTTCTCCCTGGTCATAAATACCATGAGTCTCAGGCAGACTGGCCATGTGACCTCAGGACTCCTGCTCACCAGCAGGTGGAGGAGACACTGCATCCTGAGGTACTTGTCCAGCCAGAGCAAAGGTATTCCAGAAGTTTCCCAGGCTGATTATCAGATAGGTCTTTCCTCTTCTCGGGGAAGAGTCAGTGAAAATAAGGGGGCCACAAATGCACTTACAAGTCTTTTCCTCACAGAAATAAGTGGATGAGGCAACATCCAAATAGTCCCCTTTGCTATTTTGTTCATTCATGATTTTAATTAAATCCTTTGTTCGGCTAACCTCGCAGCACGATTTGTGTTCCCAGTCACCTGATTTGCCCCTCTGTCTCACAGGGAGACCAGAAGGCCAATTTTGAGCAGTCTCAAACTTTTGCTTTCCTTCCCCGTTTACATAGAAGGTAGAGAACCCAGGGTGTTACGGTGAAAAGGAAGATGAGGTCTTGTAGTCTAGACCCAGCCCAGCTTTAGAGAGCTGAAGTGGTCAACACAGTGAGAACTCTCTTTTCCTTCCAGCAGCGGCGAAAGTACTCAAGTCCCACATGACAAAGTGCAGGGTTCCAGGCTGCCAAGGAAAGTCAGTGCAGCTCTCCTTGCATGTGCTCTTAGGCAAGTCTGATCGGAATTAGGAGTTTACTTTGCAGGACCTGGTGTTACAACCACTTCTAAGTCCTGGCTTCATAAGTCATGAGATTTTCCTAATAAGAAAGAATTTGCTACATTAAATCAATAGCCGGTGGGTGGAAATGTTGGCTTCCACATACAGAGATCCCCAAATTCTGCAGCGCATGAAACTGAATTGGGGCTTCCTGAAGTCTCCTGTTCATTGTTCCTTTTCTAGTGCTTTGCCATTGGTCCCTGGAATGACTGGGGGCACTGGCCCTTCACAGCTTCGCTCTACAACTTCACAGTCAGTGTGATGAGTGTCACTGCCTGTTGCCTTATTCTTCTCAGCCAATGTTGAATCAGAGTGAGGTCAGAATGGCCCAGCAGTGACGAGACACCATCTACCGTGCTTTCCCGACAATAAGACCTAGCCGGACCATCAGCTCTAATGAGTCTTTTGGAGAAAAATTAATATAAGACCCGGTCTTATATAATACTATACTCAGCCCAGGGCCAAATTACTATATTATATAAGACCAGGTTTTATATATTAACATAAGACCCAGTTTTATATTAATTTTTGCTCCAAAAGATGCATTAGAGCCAATGGTCTGGCTGGGTCTTACTGTCGGGGAAACACGGTATGTCTGTCCCTATAGTCAAGGCCCATAGCGCTCCGTGGGTGGTGCACTTGTTCCTTGTGCTGCAGTTTTGTGCACTGGACACTGGATGTGCCGATGCTCAGATTCAGGGTGACGCTCCCCATCACAATCTTTGTAGCCCTGGGGACTCTCATGAAGAGGTCCTCTAAGCATGTGCCTAGTAAACACAGAGATACCACCTCTCGGATGGAGCGGTGAAACTCAACCACTCCCAGCTGTAACACTTATAGAATAAGTCTGGCAATACAAAATGTAGTTTCTTGATACAAGACATCTTGGAAATTATCCAAGTGCTGCCTCCATCTCACTGTAAAGCTTTGATCAATTATGTTACTCTTGTTCATGATCACGGTAAAATACAGTTCGATTTTTAGGTGATTCTGTAAACACACTGCCAGGCATGAAGCTGTCAGGGTTTGAGCTTTGAGCAGCATCCATGACGTAGATGACAAGGGTGGAAATGAAGCTGCCAGGGATTCAGTCGTGATTGTCACCGAAGCTGACGAGGCTGAGACCACACTCTGTCCAGGCACACCTGTCAGGACTTGCCACAGCACGTTCTGGGCCTTTAATCAACCCTCACCACTCAACTAAACCTGATAGCAGTTCAGAGTGAAATTACTAGGCCTCCTTTCCACCAAGTCTATACTGTTTCATAGTTTCTTTACAATTCAGTCAGAAGTATCCATATTTTCAAGAAGAGGGCCTCCGTGTTCATCAGGGCCCATGTGATGGGTGGCCTGGGCTCTCCAGGTGGCGATGGAGCTATTCTACAAAGGTGATTGCCCCAGATGCAGCCATCTTCATACCCACTGCACACACGTGCACTCAGAGGCCCTCCTCCTTGCTCTAAACCTGGGCACTGCCATCTGCCTTCCTGTTCCATTTCTTCCCTGTGCAAGTGCCTCTAAGCTCTGGGACTGGAGGAGAACATACAGACCCAGATTCCTGAACTTCTGACATGGTTGTGTTGTTTCTCTTTGATTTCAAACAAAATAGCTGAAGAAATTTGACAATTCTGTTGGTAGTGGTATAAAATAGTGTATGATTTATGAAGAAACCTGGACTGAGTCATGCCGGTCAAACTGGACACATTGCCAGAAGATATCTTCCATATTCTTCAGGAAGTTTTCATTTTCTTTCCATTCTCTATCTTCTTATGTCATTTCCAAGTATATTTCTCATTATTTCCCCCAAAATCAACCCTGAGTTTTGCTGTTGTTTGTTATTTACATGTTGTTCTTCTATTTGCATTTACTTTTAAATAAATTATTGAATATCTACTATATTTTTGGCATCATGCTAGTTGCTGGGGATGCCAATTTAAGAAAGGCATTGTCTGCTTTAAGGGAGCTGACATTCAGGAGGGAGGGAGGGAGGGAAGAAGGGAGAGAAGATAAAAGGGATAGACATTTATGGCTATGATATTATCCAAGATGTGTTTGTACAACAGTTGGTACACTGACTTATCTAAAGGCTAGGGTACCTATGCTCACTTTAGTTCTTTCTTAATACATTTTTTTCACAATTATATTTATGGACTCTTCCATGGATAAAGAAATGGAATTACGTTCATCTTTGTTTCCCATATCATTGATGCCCGGCCTATGTTATCGTCCAACATGTATCCCTTTTCTCAGTATTAGTCTCATACTGATATATTTTAAAATCAGAAACACATTATTAATACATGCAGCAAATAGTGGGCATTGTTACCTTGTCTTATGACAGTCTCTTCTTTATGACTACCCCCATTCTCATATGGCTAATATGTAACCTCAAACTCATAACCATGGCAACTCAAAGTCATATATTGTCTTGTCAAATACAGTGTCTTTATCCAAGAGTGGTAAGTAACCTGATTGTGTTCCAACTTCAGAATGTCCTACTTTTTCACTTAGGGTGACTAAGCAGTGCATGATCTTCCTTCTTTTTATTACATGGTTTGGGTCCTCGTGTATCATTCTGTCAGCTACGACTGCTGGACTTACAGTGCAATTCCCACAAGTGTTTTAAAGCCGGAATTCAATAGTGTTAAGAACCTCCAATTGCTGACATCTTCTGTCACACCATTTTTAAACAAAATAGTCAATAGCTCTGGTGTCATCGACTTTGCCTTCTTCTGTTTTTCCAAAATTGTTCTGAAACCTTCCACCAAGCTTGGAGTACTTAATCGTCAGTGAATTCTTCATAAATGTCAGTAGGAAACCCATCTGTTCCAAGAGCTTTCCTTTATCTCAATAGCTTTTATTAAGCTTTCTACCCCTCAGGCACTGATTCTTACCCTTACAACCCCAATTTCTTCATCGTAGCGGCGTCCTAGGGAGAACACTGATGTACTTCTTCATTTCTTCCTTCTCTCTATTTCTAGCTCCCTCTTGGGGACGTCCATGCTTATCACTCACACTACCCTTTACCTTTCACAAAATCACATGCTTTTCTTAAGGAGCTGGAGAAGTCACTTTCAAAAGTTGCTCAACCATAATTCTTTTTGCCAGAATAATATGCATTTCCCCACCTTTTCTGCTTTTTGGAATAGTCTTCTCCATGGCATATCATTCCAGCTGGGCCAATAGAGCATCTATTTGCCACAGATGTGTTCATGGCAGACAGAATAAGTGAGGAGGTCATGTGTTTGGCTCCAAATATAATTTTCTTCCTCTGTTTTAGGTAATTGTATGTTAGCCAAAAAATGTAGCAAGAATTTTTTTTCTATCATTTTCCCTCAAGGGACAGTCCTCAGAGAATTCATTCTCCTTGTGGTTTCCAGGAATGCATTAAACTTAAGGTGAAAATAATTTTGCCTCAGCCTTCAATATGAGTGTGTCATTAATGATCTGAGAGCTATTGTGGGCGATTTCCTTCCTAAGATGCCTGTGGCTTTTAGAGCAGACTCGGATTCCAAGACTGCTGAGAGAAACTCAGCCCACTGGAGAAATCCTGTGATGTCTCGTGAGAAAAAGCACATGTGTGTTCCCTTCGCCTTTCCCTTCCCCTCTTTTCTCTGCACACTTTCACACAGCTCAGCAATGAACATCTCTCTTGGTGTTTCATTTTTATGGAAGTCTGAAATAATCACTCCAAAGGTGAATGCTTGCCCAGTTTACTGTCAGACTCACCACTGCTTCTATTCCAACGTCCCTGGATTGCAACTCAGCACAAGGCTCCTCCAGGGGAGGGCTGCGCTTCCAGCTAATCTATAATTTACAAAATACAGTCAGCTGTGTCGTAGAAAAAGTATGTGGAAACACTTTGCATGGGGCCTGTCCCCTGAAAATGTTAGATATGGAGCATTACAACTCAACTGCAGTTGGCACCTTTATTTATTAGTTCACTTGGTTTATAGTTTAATATCAGGTCGCTTTTTGCTGTGCACAGCACTTGTTTAACAAGGGAAAAGATCACATCTTTTCTCCCTGGAGGTGGGCTTCTCTGCCAGGTGAAGATGAAATGAAATGTTGGTGATTTTTAGACAGCAGGAATCAACATCATTGAAAATGTGGTCATTTTAGTTTTTCTCACTTAATAAAACCCCAAAGGAAAACATTTGCCCCCATGATTTCTGTTGTGCGGGGGAACCTGCTCGCTGTGCCATTTGTCATGCGAGGCGGCCTGTGGGGTCTCTGCTCCCGCTTCCCACATAAGAATGCAGGATGTGGCTAGGCCAAAAAAGAACACCCACGGAGTCATAGACAGGGGAGTCATACCACTATAGCCTCACTGGAGGCTGGAGCCACATGACCTGCAACCTGCTGTCCGCTTCTCTGCCTGCCAACCAACCGACTGACTGACCAACCAATGCAGCCGTGGCAGTTATATCAGTGGCTAATTGGCTAACTGGTTACAGCTGATGACCAACTAGCCACAGCTGACGGCCATCTACTACCCAAGCCAGCACCTTTCCACGTGAGGCCGAGAGCCTGGAACCTGCTCTCTGGGACTCTGTCCCCACAATTTCCCTCTTCCTTCCATTGATACCACCTGAAGGTATGCATTTAGGGAACATCTCTTCCAGATATCATTTTGTATTATCTGTTCTGTCATAAGGAATAGTCATTAAGTAACTCTTGGTGCATGGTGCATGTTGTAGCTCTGTATAACTTAGGCACACCATGAAAAGAATTGCATGTGCTTGGTCTATTTCCTCTATGAGCCTTTAATTTAGGATATACAGGAATATAGGAAATGCAGTCAGCATGATACCTATGGCCAAATGAAGACTTCTGTGCCCAGTAAACAAGGGTGATATGAACTTGATGTTGAGTCACTGTGAGTTGTGATGGGAGTCATGCATAGTAAGTGACTATTTGAATGGTTTGTTAGGGCGGAGGAGTGCGTCACCAAAGATAACCAACACTGTCTGCTGTGTTTCTAGCCAGGTCTCTGGGCTGGAAAATACACGAAAAAGTTTTTGTTTTCTTGGAACAATATTGGTGCCTGCTTTATTTCTCTGCATACACCTCCATCCCTATACCTCTCTCTGTTAAGGTAATGGTAAGTACCTCGAGGCTATCTGGAACAACAGGCTTGGTGAAAGCCCCACTCTTAAACTAGTCTCAGCTGCAGGCCCCTGTCACTCTGTTTAATTGGGAAGTTTTAATGGGCCTTTGTGGCTCCAAGTCTTATTTCACATTGTCCTCTAGAAGCAGTTTCAAACCTGTGTGATTCCAAATTTCTGATACTTTTATTATATTTCTTTTTGTCTGCAAAACAGCTCATTCTTTCTTGAAATACCTTGCCAAACACAGCAAGGGAAGATGAACATATGCTAGCATTCTGGCACTTTCCTGAGATGCACAGGCTCAGTAAGCACTTGGTCCGCCTTCCACGCTAACAAGGGTGACAGTTTTACCAAATGTTTCCCTACAGCAGAGCAGAGATTTCCAGCTTGCTAAATCTGGTTCCTCACTGCCTACCACAAAACTGCTAAGCTCCTGTCAGATATTTTAGATTTTTTTTTTTTTATGGCAGCATCTACTTCAAGGCCTTGATTTCTGTATTTTGGGGGATAATGCTAGCTTCTACAACAAACATATTCCCACATTTTAATGGCATAACAAAATGATAGTTATTTTTCTTCATATAAATTCTAGTGCTGGTATTCCCGGGTCATGGAAGCCTGGCTTTCCTCCACATGGTGGTGTGGGGATCCAGGTTCCTTCTGTCTTGTGACTCTACTATGTCCTATGGCCTCCAAGCATTCAGCCTCCAGCCAGCAGAGGAGGGAAGAGACGGAGGTGTTGTGGACCAGCCTTGGAGGTGGTGCAATATTACTTATGCTGGGGTCCCATTTCACTAGAACTCAGTAAATGGCTGCACTGAAGTGTGAAGAGACAGGTAAATGTGGTCTCTTTCTGGGCAGCCATTTCTCAGTGAGAACAGTACAATACAGAAGGTCAAGTCACAAAGTTTTGGTGGCAGAAAGCTCCTTATGCCATATATGGAAAAAAAGTTTCAGAGGAAATTATTGAGATCATTATAGAAGAAAAAGAAATAGTACTACTTATGTGTCTATTATATAACATATACATAGTATTATATGTATGTACATGTAATAGTATATACATAAAGTGTTATATATGCTTATATTAGCATTATGTTGATATTATATATAAAATGTTATATTATAATGTTATATATAACATTTTCACCTATGCCATTATGTGGGGACAGAGTCCCAGAGAGCAGGTTCCAGGCTCTCGGCCTCACATGGAAAGGTGCTGGTTTGGGTAGTAGATGACCGTCAGCTGTGGCTAGTTGGCCATCAGCTGTGACCAGTGAGCCAATTGGCCACTAATATAACTGCCGTGGCCGTGTTGGTTAGTCAGTCAGTCGGTTGGCAGGCAGAGAAGCAGACAGCAGGTTGCAGGTCGTGTGGCTCCAGCCACCAGTGAGATGATAGTGGTATGACTCCCCTACCTATGGCTCCGTGGGTGTCCATTTTTGGCCTAGCCATATCCTGTGTTCTTATGTGGGGAGCGGGAGCAGAGACCCCACAGGCCGCTCTGCATGACAAATGGCCCAACGAGCCGGGTCTCCCGTATGACACATCTACATGTAGGGTGGCCTCTCTTGGCAGGCCTGAGTCAGACAACTTGGTTTGGGAATAGGTGATGTCAAGTTGAAATACTAGGTTCTGTGAAGAAAACACACACAGACCTTAACACATACATACATACATACATACATACATACACACATACATACAAAATAAATGAAGATCATTTTTGTGAACAATATGGATGTGATTCATCTTTATAGTAGAAGGGATCTTATATTTAACTGTTGAAATATATAAACCATGACTTTCCATACTTGGTTTTTTATGAGCAGATACTTTCCTATATGCAATCCTGGTGTTAGTCTCCACTGAAGCGTGCAGTATCAAATTTTTCTCTCATGCTTACCATTCTTAGGAGGAATTTGAAGAAAATGCTTGCTCTGAACAGTGTGCTCTCATATTCTGTGTCCTTGCTTCAAATTATGGCATTAAAAAACCAAAAACTTTACTTTTATTTTTGCAAAAATGGCTTCCAAAAGTATTGTTAGTAATGTTGCTAGTTCACTCTAATTTCCTGGCAAACTGACATGCTCAGATATTGCAGGCATTACCAAGCTCCTGCTTGTTTTAGAAAACTTTACATTGTATTAATGTAATGACAAAGTTTATCTACAGTCCCTGACTATGAATGCTCCAGCATGCAGTTTCACCGTAGTTTTTACATTAATCATAAAGGGAATTGATAATTGACGATGGGGGTAAATTTTTACCTATGAGGAAAAATGTTTGACTCAATTATGCTTGCATGGTGAGAAATGAATATATTGAATTATGATACATAGATCATTGGTGGATTTCAGGGGAGAAAGAAACTAGCCCAGGGGAATAAGCCATGAGTGAGCAATTGTTAAAAAATTTAAAAATTGATAATACTGTCATTATATCACCTGTCACAGCTTAGAAGTTTAATCTATTCAATACAGGAGATGAAAAGGTAAACTTGGTATATTCAGTAACATTAAGCACCTGTCATTCAAATCCCAGAATCCAGATGGATTTACAGAAAAGCAACAGACACCCTCTACAAAGAGCCAAACCTTCAATGTGAGCTGGTGACTGGCTTTCTAGAAGGTTAAGTTAAGCTCACATAAGTGGATCTGTGCATACTTATGCTTCACACAAAGATGAGCTGCCAGTCTTACTTCACAAGCCATCAACTATATTCTTTTAAACTTGAAGTTTAAGATTTTATTCAGAGTCGATAAAATTGAGCAGGATATTTAAGAGTGAGTGATCAGACTTAATTCCACAGTGAAGTCTCTTTTCACACACTTAACTTTTCAAAGGTTGAGAGATTTTTGTTTGTTTGTTTGCAATGACTTGGAATAGAAGGCAATTATAAGGCAAAAGAAAGATCATTTTACTAGGAATCAGGATGCTGCTTTTACCACAAATGACAAGGTCCTCATTTTTATATGCATTTACAAAATGAAGAATTTAAGCACATAACTTTTAAAAATCCAACTCTAGCACATCATGATGGTAAAATTCATATCTATATATCGATCTTATCTTGACTATATATAGATATAGATATATAGATAATTTTGTCTTCCTCTTAAATATTGGCTCCATTTCTCATTTTTCCAAATTTGTCAGAAGCACGTGAAGTTTTCCAGTTGACTGTCACAGTAGGGAGAATTCAGAGATGCCCCCCACCCCGCCCAAATTTTTACCTTATGGTATATGCATATGTAATTCTTCATCTTTGAGTGAAGGCAGGACCAGCAAATGTGATGAGACAGTCTCTCATTCCTCCCATGGTTAGGTTATGGCAAATGTGTTTACATTGCATTCTGTTTCTCTCACAGCCTACTGGGGCAGGATAGGAGGTCAGGCACATGTATTCCAGTTGGCCTGGAAGAAAGCAAACAGCACTGTTGTGACTGGCATATGAGAGCTATATGCCAAAGATTCACACTCAGCCTCTAGGATCTGCGAGTGGACCCAGGTGACAACCAGTAAGAACATGGGTACCTCCCCCCGACAGCACAGGACATGCATTCCACCACAGCAGTGAGCTAGGATGAGGACTGGGAGCCTCAGATGAGATCACAGTGCGGCCCACCTCATGGCTTCAGTTTCGGCAGATTCTGAGCAGAAGACTCATGGACATCTGACCCATGAAAACCAGGAGATAAAACGTTTTTTGATGTTTTAAACTGCTAAGTCTGTGGTAGTTTGTTATGCAGCACTCGACGACTAATACAATTATATGGAAAATTTCAAATGAACGTACAGGTCACCCTTTTATTTAATTTTATATTCATGCATTCTTCCAAGAGGTATTTATTAAGTAGCTGCAATATGACAGATGGTGCCAGTGATATGACACAGTCCCTGCCCTTAAAGTATTATAGACAAGTAAAGAAAATAGGTAGACACTAAATAAAATTTGTTAAGAATGGATCACATGTCCTCTTAGAGTAGCTCATAACTGACATAGCCAGGGCACAGAGAGGAAGGAAGTAAGTCTATCTGTGGGATAAGGTAGACACAAGGGAGGATTCTGTTATAAAAAGCAACTTAAATGTTAAAGAGGAGTTGTTCCTCAGGTGGAAAAAGGAGAGAAGAATGTTCTGAACAGAGAAGCTGTCCAACTAATCCCACCTAGATGGTTTTCTAGACACCCTATGGAAGTAAGAAGGGGAGAAGAGCAGGGCTGCAGTAAAGGAGATGGGAAGAAACATGAGTTTAGAGATGAATCTGAGTAGCAGTGCTGAGATGTGCTATTCAAAGTGTGGTTCATGGGGTAGCGGCAGGGGCATCACCGGGGAATTTGTTAGAAATGCAGAATCTCAAGCTCCACCTACATCTACTGAATCAGAATCTATGCTTTAATCATGTCTTCAGCTGATTCATAGGCATTCTTACATTTCAGAGAGTCTTGATGCTGGTGAATCTGAACACTAGCCTTTAGATAAAGGGAAGTTATTGATGTTTTAAGGTGGGATATTACACAATCATATCTTTTACAAAAACAAAACAAAACAAAACAAAAAACGTGGAAGGGCTGATTAGAAGAGTATGAGACAGGAAGCAGAGCATTATTTTAATAGTCCAGACAAGAGAACAAAGCAAGAACAGTGGACGCAGAAAAGATTGGGTAAATAAGACAGATTAAGACAGCATGCTATCTAGAATTTTGAACAGACTAGATAAGCTACCTACAGGGCACTGAATTATTTAAAATGAACCTTGGGTGTCTGGCTAATATGACTATGTGGATGGAGCGATCGTTATCAAACGTAGGGAAATATAGTTGAAATAATGAATTTCATTTTGGACGTGCTAAGTAGAGATTCCTATGAGACTGAGGTGAGGATATTTAGTAGGGAGTGGACAATGGGTTCTAGGTCACTAGGAAAGTCTGGGTCATTCATTTGGATGTCAGGGTGTAGCTGAATTTATGAGAGTGGGTGAGCGCTTCCAAGTTGAAAGTTTCAGTTAAATCTTCTAAAAATTTTAAGGCTTCTAGACTGAAGAGTTCCACTGGTACTTGATTTTTTTATTTTTCACCTTATTAAAAGAATACTTATGAAAACACACACATATATCCAATATTAAACAGTTTAAAATGGTCTAAGCACATCGAGCAACCCTTTAGTTCTGATGTGAGAGGATTCTGACTGCTTCTAAGTGGGAAGTGATGCTGGCATGGAGGAAAATCCATGTATCAAGCTTTATATACCTTCTCATTCATGAAAAAGTAGAAAAGCTGGAGTAATCACCATAATCATACATACATATACATACATACATATATATCAGAAAGCAGAAGACAATTTTAGAAGAGTATCTTATATGCAGTTTCCTTAAAGGCAAAAAATAAAATAAAATAAATCACAAGCTCTGGAAAAAAAAGTGATTAAAATAGAAGATGATGAAACAGCAGATTGAGTAAAAGAGAGTTCCATTAGATCAAGAAATATTTAAGGAAACTAAAATTCAACAGAAGGAGTATATGACAACAATAGCAGAGAACACATTTGAGATTTTTTTCAAAAGTGAAAGATGAAAACCAAAGAAGTGAAAGAATTAAAGCAGAAAGAATAACAATTCTTACCTAAGGAAAATTTGCATCCTATAAGAGCATGCCACACCAATTGAAAACAGCGTACATACTGTATTGTATGTAATCATTTTCTAAGCTGCATAAGCACTTCAATTTACAGAAATAAAACATTTAGTAAAAACCAGGTGAAAAAAAATAAAAAAGGAACATAAGGGTATGAACTCAATTTAAATATTATTTATTTATAATTATGCCAGTACCATATTGTTTGGAGTATTATCACTTTGCAATATAGTCTGAAATCAGGAAGTGTGATGCCTGCGGCTTTGTTCTTTCTCAGGTTTGCTTTAGTTATTCGGGGTCTTTTGTCATTCTATAGAAATTTTAGGATTTTGTTTTCCCTATTTCTGTGAGCAATGCCATTGTAATTTCGACAGGGATCACATTAAATCTACAGATGGCTTTGGGTACTATGGACATTTTAGCAATATTAATGCTTTAGTCCATGAATATAAATCTTTTCACTTATTTTTTTCTTCTTTAATTTTTTCTATTGATGTCTTATAGTTTTCTCTGTATAGGTATTTCACTTTCTTGGTTACATTATGTATAAGTATTTTATTGTTTTTGATCATATTGTGAGATCTTAACTGGGTTTTTTACCTTTTTTTCTTTCCAGATACTTTATTATTATTGTATAGAAATAATTTTGTATACTGAAACTTTTCTGAATCTGTTTATTGAGTCTAACAATTTTTGATGGAGTCTAAACTTTTCTATATAGGAAATTATACTTTCTTCTGGTTTGGACGCTTTTTATTTCTTACTCTTCCCTAATTGCTTTGGCTAAGACTTCTTCTCTGTTGAATAGGAGTTATGAGAATAGCCACGCTTTTAAAATTTATTATCTTAGAAGGAAAGCTTTAAATGTTTCACCATTAAATATGATGTTATTTATGAGTTTGTCATATATGACCTTTATTATGTTAAGGTAAGTTCCCTCTACACCCAATTCATTGAGAGATTTTTATCATGAAATATGTTGAATTTTTCATTTTCACAATTATTAGATGTCGTATGAGTTTTGTCTTTCATTCTATTTATGAGGTGTATCACATTTATTTATTTATATATTTGAATCATTCTTGTATTGGGGACAAATCCCATTTGATCATGGTATATTATCACTTTAGTGTGCCGTTGCATTTGTTTGGCTAATATTTGGTCGAGAATATTTGCTTCTGTACTCATCATGGGTATTGGTATACAGTTTTCTTTTCTTATAGTATTCTTATCTGGCTTTAGTGTTAGGGTAATGCTGGCTTTATAGAATGAGTTTGGAAGTGTTCATTTTTCTTCACTTTTTTGGAAGACTTTGAGAAGATGGTATTAATTATTATTTTGTTTTTCATTTACAGTTGACATTCAATATTATATTAGTTTTGGGTGTAGAGCAAACTGGTTTGAAACTTTACATCTCCATGATTATTTTGTAACTGCCAACTTGTACTTCTTAATCCCTTTACCCATCAGGTTGTTCTTTGTATCTATGAATTTGTTTCTGTTTTGTTTGTTTGCTTGCTTTAGATTCCACATAGAAGTGAAATCATATGACATTTGTTTTTCTCTGTCTGATTTATTTCACTTAGCACAATACCCTCTAGGTCCATCCCCATTGTCAGAAATGGTAAGATTTCATTTTTTTTTTCATTTTTTTAAAAAATTTATTGGGGTGACAATTGTTAGTAAAATTACATAGATTTCAGGTGTACAATTCTGTATTACATCATCTGTAAATCCCATTGTGTGTTCACAAACCAGAGTCAGTTCTCCCTCCATCACCATATATTTGATCCCCCTTACCCTCATCTCCCACCCCCACCCCCTTACCCTCTGGTAACCACTAAACTATTGTCTGTGTCTATGAGTTTTTGTTTCTCATTTGTTTGTCTTGTTCTTTTGTTGTTTTTGGTTTATATATCACATATCGGTGAAATCAGATGGTTCTCTGCTTTTTCTGTCTGACTTATTTCGCTGAGCATTATACTCTCAAGATCCATCCATGTTGTCACAAATGTTCCTATATCATCTTTTCTTACCGCCAAATAGTATTCCATTGTATATATATACCACAACTTATTTATCCATTCATCTATCGAAGGATATTTTGGTTGTTTCCATGTCTTGGCCACCGTAAACAAAGCTGCAATGAACATTGGAGCACACGTGTCTTTACGGATAAATGTTTTCAGATTTTTTGGGTAGATACCCAGAGAGGGATTGCTGGGTCATATGGTAATTCTATTCGTAATTTTTTGGGTAACATCCACACTGCCTTCCATAATGGGTGCACCAAACTCCATTCCCACCAACAGTGTATGAGGGTTCCTTTTTCTCCACAGCCTCTCCAACACCTGTTATTTTGTCTTGTTGATGATAGCCATTCTGACTGAGGTGAGGCAATATCTCATAGGGTTTTTATTTGCATTTCTATGATGATTAATGATGTATTTTTTCATATGTCTATTTGCCATTTGTATGTTCTCTTTGGAGAAATGTCTCTTCAGGTCCTCTGCCCACTTTTCAATTGGGTTATTTGTTTTTTTGTTGTTGAGTTGCATGAGTTCCCTGTATATTTTGGATATTAGCCCCTTATCGGAGGCACTGTTTGCAAAAATCTTCTCCCATTCAGTTGGTTGCCTCTTTATTTTGTCGATAGTTTCTTTTTCTTGCAGAAGCTTTTAAGTTTCATACAGTCCCATTCGTTTATTTTAGCTTTTACTTCCATTGCCTTTGGAGTCAAGTTCATAAAATGCTCTTTGAACCCAAGGTCCATAAGTTTAGTACCTATGTTTTCTTCTATGCAGTTTATTGTTTCAGGTCTTATGCTTAAGTCTTTGATCCATTTTGAATTAACTTTGGTACATGGTGACAAATAGCAGTCCAGTTTCATTCTTTTGCACGTGGCTATCCAATTCTCCCAGCACCATTTATTGAAGAGGTTGTCTTTCCTCCATTGTATGTTTTTAGCATCTTTGTCAAAAATTATCTGTCCATATTTATGTGGTTTTATTTCTGGGTTCTCAGTTCTATTCCATTGGTCTATGTGTCTGTTTTTCTGCCAATACCATGCTGTTTTGATTATTGTAGCCCTGTAGTACAAGCTAAAGTCAGGGAGTGTGATACCTCCAGTATTGTTCTTTTTTCTTAAGATTGCTTTGGCTATTCGGGGTCTTTTGTGGTTCCAAACAAATGTGATGATTTTTTGTTCTATTTCTTTAAAAAATGCCATTGGGTCTTTGATGGGGATTGCATTAAATCTGTATATTGTTTTGGGTAATATGGCCATTTTAAATATGTTGATTCTTCCAATCCATGAGCACGGAATGTCTTTCCATTTCTTTGTATCTTCTTCAATTTCTTTAAAAAATGTCTTATAGTTTTCAGCATACAAGTCCTTCACATCCTTGGTTAAGTTTATTTCTAGGTATTTTATTCTTTTTGCTGCAATTGCAAAAGGAATTGGTTTTTGTGTTTATTTTTCTGAGATTTCATTGTTAGTATATAGGAACGCAATGAATTTTCTTCGTTGATTTTGTAGCCAGCAACTTTACTGTATTCGTTGATTGTTTCTAATAGCTTTTTGGTGGAGTCTTTAGGGTTTTCTATATATAGCATCATGTCATCTGCAAAGAGTGATAATTTAACTTCTTCATTCCCAATTTGGATGCCTTTTATTTCTTTGTCTTGCCTGATTGCTCTGGCAAGGACTTCCAACACTATGTTGAAAAGCAGAGGTGATAGAGGAGAGCCCTGTCGTGTTCCTGAACGTAGAGCAAAGGGTTTCAGTTTTTCACTATTAATTATGAGATTAGCTGAGGGCTTGTCATATATGGCCTTTATTATGTTAAGGTATTTTCCTTCTATACCTATTTTATTAAGTGTTTTAATCATAAATGGATGTTGTATCTTGTCAAATGCTTTTTCTGCATCAATTGATATAATCATATGATTTTTGTCCTTTATTTTGTTTATGTGATGTATCATATTGATGGATTTGCGGATGTTGAACCATCCTTGTGTCCCGGGGATGAACCCCACTTGGTCGTGATGAATAATCCTTTTAATGCATTGCTGTATTCGATTTGCTAGAATTTTGTTTAGGATTTTTGCATCTGTATTCATCAGAGATGTTGGTCTGTAGTTTTCTTTTTTTGTGTTGTCCTTAACAGGTTCTGGTATCAGGATAATGTTGGTCTCATAAAATGAGTTAGGGAGTACTGTCCCTTCTTCAATTATTTTCAAGAGTTTGAGCAGGATTGGTATTAGATCCTCTTTGAAGGTTTGGTAGAATTCACTTGAAGCCATCTGGTCCCGGACTTTTGCTTTTGGGAAGGTTTTGGATGACTGATTCAATTTCGTTACTGGTGATCGGTCTGTTTAGATTTTCCAGTTCTTCATGGTTCAGCATTGGCAGGCTATATGTTTCTAAGAACTTGTCCATTTCTTCTAAGTTATTGAATTTGGTGGCATATAGTCCTTCATAGTATTCTTGGATGATCCTTTGTATTTCGTGGTGTCCGTGATAACTTCCCCTTTTTCATTTGTGATTTTGTTAATTAGTGTATTCTCTCTTTTTATATTAGTGCGTCTAGCCAAGGGTTTGTCAATTTTGTTAATCTTTTCTAAGAACCAGCTCTTTGTCACATTAATTTTTTCTATTGTCTTTTTGTTCTCTATTTCATTTAGTTCTGCTCTGATTTTTGTTATTTCCTTTCTTCTGCTGACCTTGGGTTTCACTTGTCCTTCTTTTTCTAGTTCTTTAAGGTGTAAAAGGAGGTTATTTATTTGGGAGTTTTCTTGTTTCTTGAGATAGGCCTGTAATGATATAAATTTCCCTCTTAAAACTTCTTTCGCTGCATCCCAAAAATTTTGGTAGGATGTATTTTCATTGTCATATGTTTCTATGTATCTTTTGATCTCTCCTCTAATTTCTTCTTTGACCCAGTCGTTCTTTAAAAGTATGTTGTTTAATCTCCATGTATTTGTGTTTTTTCCTGCTTTCTTTTTGCAGTTAATATCCAATTTTAAAGCCTTGTGATCAGAGAATATGCTTGGTATGATTTCAATCTTAAATTTGCTGAGGCTGATTTTGTGTCCCAATATATGTTCTACCCTTGAGAATGTTCCATGTACACTAGAAAAGAATGTATATTCTGATGTTTTAGGATGAAGTGCTCTATATATGTCTATTATGTCCATTTCATGTAATGTGTCATTTAGGGCTGCTATTTCGTTATCTGTTTTCTGTTTGGATGATCCATCCATAGCTGTCAATGATGTATTTAAGTCCCCTAGTATAATTGTGTTTTGGTCAATTTCTCCCTTTAGTTCTGTTAGTAGTTGCTTGGTGTATTTCGGTGCTCCCTGATTGGGGCCATAAATATTGATGACTGTTATGTCCCCTTTACCATTATGAAATATCTATCTTTGTCTCTTGTTATCTTTTTCACCCTGAAGTCTGCTTCATCTGATATCATTATGGCTACACCTGATTTTCTCTGGATACCATTTGCTTGAGTGTCAATTTCCACCCTTTCACTTTGAGTCTATACTTGTCCTTGTAGCTGAGATGTGTGTCTTGGAGACAGCATATGGTTGGGTTTAGTTTTTTTATCCAATCTGCTACTCTGTGCCTTTTTATTGGTGAGTTCAGTCCATTTACATTTAGGGTGATTATTGATATGTGAGGATTTCCTTTCATTCTATCTTTAGTTTTCTGGTAAGGCTGTGTCTCCATTGTTTCTTTCCTTTTTGTTGTTGTCTATTATTTCTGTGTGGTGGTAGTCTATGATGGTTCCCTCTGCTTCTTCTTTTATTACAGTATATATTTCAGTTCTGGATTTTTTTTGAGTGGTTACCCTTAAGTTTATGTAAAAGAAAGTTTGATATTTAGAGTATTCCATTTTCTTCAGCACGCTTACTTTCTCCATTCCCATATTCCGGTTCAGGCCTTTACTCTCCCCCTTTTTGAGTTGTGGTTGCCACAAATTGTCCCTGTTGATGGTGGTCGAATAGCCTCCTTTAGTATTTCTTGTAGTGCAGGTCGTGTATTAGAAAATTCCCTCAGTTTCTGTATGTCTGGAAAGGTCTTTATTCCTCTTTCATATCTAAAGGATATCTTTGCTGGATATATTATTCTTGGCTCATGGTTTCTCTCTTTCAATAGTTTGAATATTTGGTTCCACTCCCTCCTGGCTTGTAGAGTTTCTGCTGAAAAATCTGATGATAATCTAATGGGTTTTCCTTTGTAGGTTACTGTCTTCTTTTCCCTGGATGCCTTGAGGATTCTTTCTTTGTCGTTGATTTTAGACAGCTCCAATACAATGTGCCTTGGAGAAGGCCTGTTGGGATTGAGGTAATTGGGTGTTCTATTTGCTTCTTGGATTCGAGGATCCAGTTCTGTCCACAAGTTTGGGAAATTCTCATCAATAAAATGTTTGAATATATTCTCTGTTCCCTTCTCTCTTTCTTCTCCTTCTGGTGTGCCCATTGCTCTTATATTGCCCTTTCTGATGTAGTCAGAAAGTTCTTGTAGAGTTCTTTCATTTCTTTTAAGTCTCAAGTCTCTTTCTTCTTCCATCTGTGTAATTTCCAGGTTTCTATCTTCAACATCACTGATTCTTTCCTCCATCTGGTCAACTCTACTACCTAACCTGGTTATTTCATTCTTAATTTCTTCTATTGAGCTCTTAATCTCCAGAAATTCTATTTGGTTCTTTTTTAAAATTTCAATCTCTTTCGTAAAATGCTCATGTTTTTCTTTGATTGTGTTTCTGAGTTCATTAAACTGTCTTTCTGTGTTTTCTTGCATCTCGTTGAGTTTTTTCAGAACTGCAGTCTTGAATTCTCTGTCATTTAAGTCACATATTCGCATATCTTTAAGTCCCTTTTCTGGAGACTTTTCACTTTCTTTCTGAGCTGTCTGGTTGCCTTGGTTATTCATGGGAATTACTGATTTATTATTTCTCTTCCTAGACATCTACAGGAGTGGCTTCTGCAACAGGTTGATAGGAAAGGGTCTTTCTTTTGTTTTCCAGTACTTTTTGGTAGAATGTTTTATTTTCTCTCTGACTGCAGCCTTTTTTTCTCTCTCACATGCTAGTGCTATGTTTTCTCTGCACTATTCCAGCTTCTCACACAATGGGGGGATTTCCTGGGAGACGGGTTTCTCCTCTGTTAATAGTTCACCTGGGTCACAGGGCACAGTGTCCGTGTGGGTATGTGGAGAGCGTTTGATGTTCCAAAGCTCTTCCTGTACCAGATTCAGTGCCGTATGTTTCAGCAGTTCTGTTTACTCCTGCAGGGATCCGCCCAGATAGGTGGGGCCAGGGGCGGTGTGAGTTGTGAGAGGTGGCCCAGAGCAATGGCGGAGACCACCACCACAGCCAGTCCTGCTTCCACAGCTCCCTCCCGTTTGCCAGAACTAGTTGGGCTGGGAATCTGTGTCTGTGGTTCACAGTTCTCAGAACAACAAGTATTCTGTTCTTTTGATCTGACACTGCTACTGTTCAGCTTCTAGCACTGGGCAGGTTGGGGGTGGGGCGAGCTCTGGGAGGGTAGCGAGGGGGCGGCTAGTCTCAGTGCCTAAGGCTTCCTTTCTCTGCTCGGCAGTGAGGTCTTAAACCACCGTTTTCAGCCTTCTTCCCTCAGTCAAGCTCACAGCACTGAGCTAGGTCTGCGTCCTGAGCCCATACGTCTCCGTCTCCGCACTTCTCCCTTACCCCCTACCCTTCTCGAGTGATTCACACACCTTTAGGTGAATTCAGTAGTGGGCCTCTGTGTCTTGCCTGTCTGCTGTGCAGGGAGTCCTTTATGGAGCTATTGTTGTTCGATTAGTTGTAAATTCCAGGGGAGCTTTACAGAGGCTCACCTCACACAGCCATTTTGATGACATCCCATTGTTTTTTTATGGCTGAGTAATATTCCATTTTATATATGTACCACTTCCTTGTCCATTCATCTTTTGATTGGAGCACTTAATCCATTTACCTTTAAAGTAATTATTGGTAAGTATGTAGTTATTACCATTTTTTGTTTTCTGATTATTTTTGTAGTTTTATGTTCCTTTTTTATTCTCTTGCTCTCTTCTGTTATATGTTGATAACTTTCTGTAGTGTTGTGTTTGAATTCATTTCTCTTTAGCTCTCATAGATTTTGATTTGTTGTTACCAAATGCTTCATATATACCAAATTATGTTTATAGCAGTCAATTTTAAGTTGATGTTTGCTTAAGTTAAAACATTTTAAAAGCACTGCCATTTTTACTTACCATCTCCACGTTTATGTTTTTGTCATTATTTTTTACCTCGTGTGTGTGTGTGTGTGTGTGTGTGTGTGTGTGTGTATCCCTTAATTTACTGTTTTAATTACACATGATCTTCCTACTTTGCCTTTTAACCTTTGTGCTAGCTTTGGTGTTGGTTGATCCACTGCTTTTATTATGTGTTTGCCTTTGTCAGTGAGAAATTTTTCTTTGTGATTCATTTTATTCACTTTTTTTGGCTTTTATTCTTCTTAAAGACATCCCTTTAACATTTCTTGTAATACTAGTTTGGCGGTGATGAACTCCTTCAGCTTTTTCTTGTCTGGGAAGCTCATTATCTAGCCTTTGATTCTAAATTATAGCTTTACTGGGTAGAGTAATATTGGTTGTAGGTCCTTACTTTTCATCACTTTGAATATATAACGTGCCAGTCTCTTCTGAAAAGTTTCTATTGATAAATCATCTGACAGCCTTATGGGAGTGCCATTGCAGGTAAATGACGCCTTTTCTCTTGCTGCTTTTAAGATTCTCTCTTTGTTTTTAACATTTGGCATTTTAATTATGATGTGTCTTGGTTTGGGCCTCTTTGGGTTCGTCTTGTCAGTACTCTCTGTGCTTCCTGGGCTTGTATGTCTATTTCCTTTGCTAGGTTAGGGAATTTTCCTGTCATTATTTCTTCAAATATGTTTTCAATACAATACTCTCTCTTCTCCATCTGGTATCCCCATGATGCAAATGTTGTCCTAGAGGTCCCTTAAACTGTCCTCATGTATTTTTATTATTCTTTTTTTTTTTTTCTTTCTGCTGTTCTGATTGGGTGTTTTTCACTACTTTGTCATCCAAGTCACTGACTTGATCCTCTGTTTCATCTGATCTGCTGTTGATTCCACCTAATGTATGCTTCTTTCCAATTATTGTTTTCTTCATTTCTGATTGTCTTCTTTTGTTTTCTATCTCCTATTTATGTTCCCTATTTCTTTGTTGAAGTTCTCACTGAGATCATCTATTCTTATCCTACATTCATTAAGAATTCTTACATCCAGTTTTTTGACCTCTGTGTCTGTTGATTGCTTGCCTCCATTTTTGTTTAGTTCTTTTTTTGGGGTGGGGGAGAGGAGTTGCCCTTTGCTTTCATTTGGGACATATTTCTTTGTCTCCTCATTTTGGCTTACTCTTTGTGCTTTTTTTGATGTAGCCAGTAGATCTTCTACATCTTTCAGTCTTTACAGAGTGGCCTTATGTGGTAGGGTGAGCCAGGTTCTCCAGGGTTGTCCCTAGTGTGAGTTATGTGTGCCCTCCTGTTGAGGTTGAGCTTTGATTGCTGTTGGCTTGTTAGTGGGTGGGACTGGTCCTCAGGATGACTGGCATTAAGGACTGGCTGTGACTACAGTGGATAAGCTGTAGTGTGGAGACTGAACCCATTGAGGGGGATTTGCTTCAATTAGGCTCTGGTGTCTGCTGACTCCATCCTTTCAGTGTGTCATTTGTGGCACTTATTGGGCATTGCAATGGTCTGAAGATAGCCACCAGGTGTGTTGGTTCTGGGGTCTCTTGGGTGGGGCTTCAGTACAGGCTCAGGTCAGCTGCTGCCTGTGCCTAGCCCAGGGCCACATGGTAGGAACTCCAAAGTGATCTGTGATTGGTAGCTGCCTATGCTGGGCTTGGAGATGCCTGGGAGAGACTGTGCTGTGAATTGAAGCCAGCTGCCACTAGTGCCAGGCTCAGGGCTGCCTAGCGAGAGGTATGGGCCACACTGAGGCAAGCTGCTGCTTTTTTGGAGATTGTGGACCTTTGAGAGAATTTAGGGAATTCCACAGCATGTGCTGAGAGTATCCACTTGTGAGTAACAGTTGCTGAAAGAGGTTGGGGCTGGGTGCATGAATTGGGTGGGCAGGGTCTCAGAATCACCAGAGTGGGGCAAGAGTGAGTTAGCTAGGTTGATGGAGACTGAGATTTGGTACCTATCTGCAATTGTAGGCTGTGTGGGGGAAGGGCTTAACAAAGAAACAATGGCACCTGCCAGCACTTTAGTCCTTGAAAGAGCTGCCTCTCCAGCCCTTGCCCTGCAGCCAGACAATCAGTTCCTTCCCGGAAGTCCCTGTCATTTTTTGAGCTTCTGTCTTTTTTCCGGAGCTTAGGAAGAGTGTTTGTGAGCCACTGAGTCTGTGCTCAGGCCCTTTAAGCAGATGCCTGGATCTTCCACAGCACTCTGTTCCACCTGGACTGATCCTTAATGATTTTTACAGCTAGTTGTTATGGGAACTCCTCTTCCCAACACTTCTACTCCAGGCTGGGGACCCTGGTGTGGGTCTGGATCCCCTTACTCCTCAGTAGGGAACTCCATAGCTGAGCTATCCCTCCTAATTTTTAACTTCTACATGTGGATGTCGGACCAGCCAGTCTCATGTATCTGCCCCTCCTACGAGTTCCCATGTGGCTTCTTCTTTACATCCTTAGTTGTAGGAGCTCTGCTCAGCTAGTCTTCAGGTGGTTTCCAAAGGTGGCTGTTCTAAAATTTAGTTGTAATTTTGATGAAGTTGTGGGAGTAGGGGAGCACAGCATTTACCTACTCTGTCATCTTGACTGGAAGTCTCATTGGTATTAATTTTTAAGTGTTTGTTGGAATTCACCTGTGAAGCCATCTCATCCTGAGCTTTTCTTTTTTGGGAGTTTTTTTATTACAGATTCAATCTCCTTAGTCGTTATTGTTCTGTCCAGATTTTTATTCCTTCATGATTTATACTTGGTGGATTGTATGTTTCTAGGAATTTATCAAGTTTTTCTAAGTTGTCCAATTTCTTGGCATTGTTTGTAGCAGTCTCTTATATCCTTTGTGTTTCTGTGATGTCAGTCTCTCTTTCATTTCTGATTTTATTTGAGTCCTCTCTTTTTTTCTTGGCAATTCAAGCTAAAGGATTGTCAATTTTTTACTTATAATAGACAAAATCTATTTTGTCTGATGTAAGTATAGCTACCTCTGCTCTCTTTTGTTATTCATTTTTTTTGGGAATATTTTCCCATCCCTTCACCTTGAGCCTGTGAATTTAGCAAGGTTAATACAGGATCAATGTACAAAAATCAAGTTTATTTCTGGATACTAGCAGTGAATTGAAAATTTCTCTTTTTAAAAAATCCCATTTAGTAGTAGTATCCAAAAATGAATATTTAGATGTGATTTTTTAAAAATATGTAGAAGACTTGTTCACTGGAAACTACAAAATATTGCTGAGAGAAATTAAAGAAAATCTGAATAAAAAGAGAAAAGAAGACATACCATACCAATGGATTGAAAGACAAAGACTTTAGCTGTCAATATTTCCCAAATTATATATAAGCTCAATAAAATTCCAATGAAAATCTCAGCATGATTTTTTATGGAAATTTAGAATCTGACTTAGAATAGCCATACCCATGTTCAATTGATTTTCAACAAAAATGCCATGAAAATTAAATAGGGGAAAAGATGGCCTCTTCAATGTATAGTAGTAAAAAAAATTGGTATTAATGTGGAATAAAACTGTATATCCATCATTTTCTTGTATCATGCACTAAGCAACTCAAAATACACAGTACATTTAAATGTAAAAGCAAAAACTATAAAGTTCAAGAAAAAAAGAATAAATTTTTGTGACCTTAGGTATGACATAAAAAGTACAAACCAAAAGAGAAAAACTAATAAACTGAACTTATCAAAATTGAATTTTCTTACTCTTTGAAAATGTAAGAAAATGTCTTTTTTTTTTTTTAAGGTAAGCCACAAAATGGAAGAAAATATTTTAAAAACTTGTATCTAACGAGTAACTTTTGTCTATAATCTATAAACCGATCTTATAACTCAATAGTAAGAGGTAAAATATCATTTTTTTAAAATAGGTGAGTATTTAAATAAATCATTCACAAAAGGAGATTTATGAAATCATAGGCAAAGATGTTCAAGCAAGTCATCAATCAAATGCAAATTAAAACCATAATGACTAGCACATCCCACTTTCTAAAATGGATAAAATTATAAAGACTGAAAAAGAAAGTTTTAATGTAGTTATGGGTAAGTTGAACTTAATATATTGCTGGTAGGTATGCAAAATTGTGCAGTCATTTTGGAAAACAATTTGGTAGTTTCTTATAAAATTAAACAAACACTTAATATGTAATCTGTCAATCCCTAGGCATATGCCTAAGATAAATAAAAATGTGTCCACACAAGGACTTGCACACAAATGTTCATAGCAGCTTCACTCATAATAGTAAAAAACTGGAAAAACTGGTAATAATCCAAATGTCTATCAAAAAGTGACTGGATAAAAAATTGTATTATAGCCATAAACTGAAATTCTATTGAGTAATAATAAAGTAAATGTTGATACACAAAACGGAATGAATGAATTCCAAAAGACATTGCGCTGAGCCAATGAAGCTAGACACAAAGTAAACATACTACTCGATTCCAATCATAAGAAGTTCTAGAATGAGAAAAACCAACTATAGTGAGAGAAAAGCAGAGCTGAGTTGCCTGGCGTCAGGGTCTGGAGAAAGATAGAGCGACGGTTGGTTAAATAAACTGGAAAGAGACAAGAACTAATTTGGGGAGGTTTTTGAAACAGTCTATTGCTTTATTGTGGTGGTAGTTAATGGGTGTCTATAACTGTCAAAGCTCGTTGAACTATATACTTTAAATGGTTACATTTAATCAATGGGTGCAAAATATACTAAATAAAACTAATAAGAGTAATTAAATAAACTTAATAAAACTAATAAGAGTAATTTTACAGTGGTTTTAAATTTCTTTTTTGGGGCTTTCCTATATTTTCCAAATTATCTCTAAATTTATGTGTTAATATTTCCATAAAAATAAACTAAGAGATTATTTTTATCCACTTGAATTGCTCTTGCAGATCTTATATAAGTACTGTTTGCAAGCAACCTAGTCAACTCTACCTAATATAGTCAGGACTTACAGAAACTACAGTCCTTTAAATCTTTCTTAGTGTATGCATACATTTGTAGGTTTTCTTTTACCAAAGAATTACAGGATTCATCATTAAAAACAAAAACAAAAGACAGCAGAAGATGATCAACCTTTGCTTTGGAATCCTGGAGCTGACCTGTACAGTCCTCTCCTCTTGTTATTAAGAGCATAGGCAGTGGCAGGTGGGGACAGGGCAAGCTGACCATGCACAGAATTAGAGCATCTGAACTATGGTGAGGTCAAAGCACTATCAAAAATCAAGATTATATGAATTTTAACCAGTGAAACATAGTGTGAAAAGAGACAGAGATAAAAACATAGATCCAAAGTAGTCTCAAAAATGAGACGAGTCGATTCTTCCAAATACCCAGAAAAGCTAGTTTTACAATTGAGCCTTTGGCAGCTAAGGCTAACAAAGAAAGTATGTGGCATTACTTAATTATCCTTTCCCAGTGAAAGAAAGCCTACCGATTTTCTGATAGAAAATGTGTTCCTGAAGCAAAACTCAAGACAGAATTTATTATAGACACGATGAACTTTTGGTAATGGGGTAATTGTGTCTTCAAGAGAATTTTTTAAAAGTCAGAAACCCTGCCCGAAGACATGGGCCTTGTGTCCAAGAAGGCAGAGGAGGTGACACAAAGATGGAGACCTGATAAAGATGGTCAATTGGGAACACAAGTTTAAGGCACTGTTTTCTGATAATGTAACTTAATACAGTGGTAATAGCAGTAGGCAAGAATAAAAGAAAAAAATAGTTGATATGCCTTTTAAACAATATTCCTCAAATCTCAGATATATTAGAAGAGTCTCTGGCTGATGCTGGGGCTGAGACAATTTATGATTGAATCCTCTAACAAGTACTTGGAGTGCAGGCATTCCATGTTGCTGTGATGGCCATATGCTTTCAATACCAGATGGGAAGGAAGATGTCATTCTGTTGTGAAAGTTGAGGAGCCAGACAGAAGGCTATTTCACTTTAGAACAGGTGGGGACAGCAGGGTTTCTTTCAGGTAGAGCCAGCATTTTCTTCAGGGAAGAGCTTTCTGTCTTCTAAAGTACTAAAGCACACGCTTGGTGAAAGACCGCAACATTTTGCACAACCCGGAAAAAAGGGCTTTAGCTTGAAAATTTTTAAGACAAGCCTGACAACTGATCACCTCGTCCATCAAATAAGCTTCAGTGTCATCTCTGTGGAGAAACTTTTAGAGAGACTACGTCTTAATGTGTTTGCCAAGATGAGTGTTCCATGGTGATTTGAAATTTTCACCTGTGAATTGGGGTTATGTACGTTCTAACATATGTGTATTTGTGCTCATGAATGCTTTACAAATGTAGTATTTTCAGTTTTGGTAGAAGTGATGCTGAGATACTCAGGTTCTGATTCTTCTTGAGACAAACCATTACTAAAGTCAGAGACTGGAAGAAGGCCCAATTTAATTCAGCTTTATTAATGTCCCAGATGATTACTGAGTACTTCCCAAGACATTAACGCGATCAAGAAATGGTAATAGGCATTTAAGATGATTTAAAAAGAAAATAAATAAAAGATTCTTAAAGAGCTTGAAATGTACCAAGACATGATTGATCCAATACATTTATCACATTATTATGAAATGTATGATATATTATGAAAGGAGGACTAGAAAATATGTTAAGGTACAACTCTAATTGATGCCATTAAATAAGAGATTGCACCTGCAGGAGACTTATTTTCATCATCAATGTGAGTTGTTGACAATAGAATTTAAATGTAGGTTTAAAAGTTTTTCATGAAGTACAGTCTGTTGGCCATAGACGATTCTTGTCTATTGAGCTAAAGGCCAGTTTAATGAATACTGCAAATAGACTGAACTTTGTCATGTATTTTTTTAATATGATGGAATTATCTAAATAGAATTATACAAATTTTGAGTTTCTGTAAGTATCTATGTATATGTCATTCTGTGATCATAATATTATTAACACTTGCTCTTGTCTTTGACAGGTAAGACCAAATCAATAATTAACTACCCAACTACACTCATAAGGCAGAGACATTATATTTTGAAGATCCTGAGCTGAAAATATCTCTCAAACAATTCTAATTTCCAGTAATCTCTTGATTCTATTCTAGTTTTACTTAGAGTTTCCCCATCCCTGAGATTAAAGCCATACTTTATTATAATATAATATTGTTTAATTAATTACTCAATTCTATTATCAATATTTTAATAACATTTGTGTCTATATGTAAGAGTGAGATCCATTTATACTGTTTTTATTAGGTTTTGGTATTAATGTAACAGTGGATTTACAAAATAAATTTGGAAGTTTCCTTTTTCCTATGGCCCCAAATTGCTCAAATATCATTGGAATTTAAACCTCAACTGTGAACCCATATTGTCCCAATTCCTATTTAAAATGGCAGGTGTTTAATTTGATCTGTTCAGGGTTTCCACTTCTGAGGTGAATTTTTGTATTTGCATTTTGCTAGGACAGCACTCATTTCATCTATTGAGGTTCATGTAGTATTGTCTTAAAATGCTGTAATCTCTCTGGAATCAGTGTTTGTTTTTTTCTTTTCTTCTCTTTTCCCACTCCTAATTGTGTCTACATTTGTTTTTGTTGTTGCTGTTCTTGTTTTCTTTCTTTCCTGTTTTCTTCTTATTTAGGATCACAGAGGGCTTTTCAATTAACTGGCTCTTGGATTTTTTTTTTTTCCTTAACCTTCTCTTTTCTATTTATTTATTTATTTATTTATTTATTTATTTATTTATTTATTTATTTATGTTTTTTTGGGGGGATGTTGGGGAACAGTGTGTTTTCCCAGGACCTATCAGCTCCAAGTAAAGTCATCATTCTCTGTCTTTTGTTTTTTCAATCTAGTTGTGGAGGACACAGATCACTGGCCCATGTGGGAGTTGAATCAGTGACCTGGGTGTTATGAGCACTGTGCTCTAACCAACTGAGCCAACTGGTCGCCCCATCTTCTCTTTTCTATTTGTTTATTTTTAATTAATTATTGATAACATCCATGTTAGTCCCTTCTTCCTAGGTTTGTTTATTTATTTTATTGTTCATGCATTTTCATTTCTCTTCATTGATAATAAAGACAGTTAAGGATATATTATATTCTCCTGGTGTTCCATAGTCTTAATGAGATATTTTCACTTAATTTGTTTATTAAATAACTTGCAATTCTTTTTTTCTGACCCAATGGTGATCTGGGATGTATTTCTTATTTTCTAAGTAAAGGTTTCCCATTATGCTTTTATTTATTTATTTTTAAAACAGCTATTTATTTATTTTTTGTTTTTATTTCTATTTTTTAAAGATTTTTATTAAAATGTGGTTAACATACTTTATATATTAGTTTCACGTGTACACAATAGTTACTCAACATTTATATAAAGAAATGATCACCACGATAAGTCCAGCAACCATCTGACACCATACCACGCTATCACAATATTATTGACTATATTCCCTATGCTGTACATTACACCCCCATGACTTATTTGTTTTATACCTGGAAATTTGAACCTCTTATTCCCCTTCACCCTTCCCCCCTTTTAAATTTTACAATTGCATTTGATATTCAGTATTATTTTATATTAATTTCAGGTGTACAACATAGTGGTTAAATATTTATATAATTTAAGAAGTGATCCCCCTGATTACTGTAGTACCCACCTGGCACTGTAAATAGTTATTATCATTTTATTGACTATATTCCCTGTGCTTTGCTTTACATCTCTGTGACTGTTTTGTAACCACCAATTTGTACTTCTTCTTTTTTTCTTTTTTTTTAATTAAATTTATTGGGGTGACAATTGTTAGTAAAATTACATAGATTTCAGGTGTACAATTCTGTATATTACATCATCTATAAATCCCATTGTGTGTTCATCACCCAGAGTCAGTTCTCCTTTCATCACCATATATTCGATCCCCCTTACCCTCATCTCCCACCCCCCACCCCCCGCCCCCCTTACCCTCTGGCAACCACCTAACTATTGTCTGTGTCTATGAGTTTCTGTTTCTCATTTGTTTGCGGTAGCCAAGACATGGAAACAAACAAAATGTCCTTCGATAGATGAATGGATAAAGAAGTTGTGGTATATATACACAATGGAATACTATTCGGCAGTAAGAAAAGATGATATAGGAACATTTGTGACAACATGGATGGATCTTGAGAGAGTAATGCTGAGCGAAACAAGTCAGACAGAAAAAGCAGAGAACCATGTGATTTCACTGATATGTGGTATATAAAACAAAAACAATGAAAGAACAAGACAAACAATTTGTACTTCTTAATGCTTTCACGTTTTTTCCACCCTGTCCTCCAAAGCCCTCCCTTGTATTAGCTCAATAAACCTAGTAGCCATCTGACACCATACATAGTTATTACAATATTATTAACTATATTCCTTATGCTATACCCTACATCACCATGACTATTCCATAACAACCAATTTGTACTCCTTTGTTTGTTTGTTTCCATTTTCATGAAATATCTTTTCCATCCCTTTACTTTCAGTCTGTGCGTGTCTTTTGATCTGAAGTGAGTCTCTCGTAGGCAGCATATGTACAGGTCTTGTTTTCTTATCCATTCAGCCACCCTATCTTTTGATTGGAGCATTTAATCCATTTACATTTAAAGTAATTGTTGATAAATATGTAGTTGTTGCCATTTCATTATTCATATTTCAGATTTTTGGGGTCTTAAAGAAGTCCTAACATTCCTCATAATACTGGTTTGGTGGTCATGAACTCTTTTAGCTTTTTCTTGTCTGGATAGCTCTATCTGTCCTTCAATTCTAAATGATAGCTTTGCTGGATAGAGTAGTGTTGGTTGCAGATCCTTGCTTTTAATCGCTTTGAATATTTCCTGCCAGTCTCTTCTGCCTGCAAAGTTTCTGTTGAGAAATCAGCACATAATCTTATGGGAGCTACCTTGTAGTTAACTAACTGCTTTCCTCTTGCTGCTTTTAAGATTCTCTATGTCTTTAACTGGTGGAATTTTAATTATGCTGTGTCTTGGTGTGGGCCTCTTTGAGTTCATCTTATTCAGGGTTCTCTGTGCTTCCTGGGCTTGTATATCTATTTCCTTCTCCAGGTTAGAGCAGTTTTCAATCATTATTTCTTCAAATAAGTTTTTAATTCCTGCTCTTTCTCTTCTCCTTCTGGCACCCCTATCATGCGAGTGTTGGTATGCTTGATGTTGTACCAGAGGTCCCTTAAACTCTCCTCATTTTTTGGATTCTTTTTTCTTTTTGCTGTTATGATTGGGTGTTTTCTGCTACCTTACCTTCTACATTTCTGATTTGATGCTCTGCTTCATCTAATCTACTGTTGATTTCTTTGATTTCCTCTAATGTATTCTTTATTTCAGTTATTGTATTCTTTATTTCTGACTGGTTCTTTTTCATGTTTTCTATCTCCATTTTTATGTATACTATATCTTTGTTAAAGTTCTCCCTGAGATCATTGAGCATCCTTATACCCAGTGTTTTGAACTCTGCGTCTGCTAGATTGCTTCTTTCCATTTTTTTTTTTTTCTGGAAGTTTTTTCTGTTCTTTTATTTTTGAAATGTTTCTTTGTCTCCCCACTTTGGCTGCCTCCCTGTATTTGTTTCTCTGTAGGGCTGCTAGGCCTCCCAATCTTATTAGAGTGGCCTTATGTAGTAGGTGTCCTGTGGGTCCCAGTGGTGCAGTCTCTCTGGTCGCCAGAGATGGGTGCTCTAGGTGTGTCCCTTGTGTGGGTTGTGTGTGCCCTCCCTTGTAGTTGAGACTTGATTGCTGTTTGTATGTTAATGGGAAGGTTTGACTCTTAGGCTGATTGGTTTTGAGAACTGGATGTGACTACAGTGGTGGAGCTGCTGTGCAGGCGTTGAAACTACAGAGAAGATTTGCTTTAACAGAGCTCTGGTGCCTGCCCAGTCTGTCCTTTGGGTGTGTCATATTTGGAGGTGGCTGGGTGATTCTCTGGCCCAGTCTGAAGCTGGTCACTGGGGTTGCCAGCATTGGGGCCTCCTGGGGGGAGACCTACTGCAGGCCAAGTTCAGCTGCAGTCTGTGCTCTGCCTGGGGCCACATGGCATGAGCCACAAAGCAATCCAGAGATGTCCACTGCCCATACTGTACTTGGAGGTGCTGCTCAGCCAGAGGTACAGGACATGCTGAAGCCAGATGCTGCTTGTTTGGATTTTGTGAACCTTTGAAAGATTTTAAGAATGTCCTCAGCAAGAGCCAAAGCAGGATGTTTATATGGAAAAGGCACTGGAAGCAGTTTGGGTGTGCCTGAAAGTTGGGTGGAGCACAGTCTCAGGGAATTACTAGCATGGAGAAGACAGAAGGAGAGAGCCAGTTTAATGGAGACTCAGATATCCAGTCTGCCTGTGTCTTCATGCAGGAAGTTGGGAAGACTCAACAAAGGAACAGTGACTTTCACCAGCTCCTCTGACGGGGAGAGAAATGCCCTCCCCTCCAACCTCAACCCCCAGCTCTCAACCTGCAGCGAGACAGCTCAGTTCCTCCCCATATGTCAGTAGGACTTTTCAAACTGATGCTCCAGCGCTGGAGCTCAGAGAGAATGAATCCATCGGCAAGTAAATCTGTGCATGGTCCCTTTAGTAGGAGCCCCTGGGAATTCAGCTGCCCTCCCTCTCACTCAGCCACAATCTCTGCTGGTTTTCATAGCCATAAATTATGGAGCCTTCTCTCCCCAGTACTGAAACACTGGGCTGAGGAGGGGCTGGGACCCCTCACTCCCCATGGGGCACCTCCACCGCTGAGATATTCCTCCCATTTTTAATGGTCACACGTGGGTGTGGGACCATCGCATTTTGTATCTCTGCCCCTCCTGCCAGGTTTGAGGTGGCTTCTTCCATATGTTCATTGTTATAGGGCTTCGGTTCAGCTGTATTTTTCTCCCACTCCTCAATCCTCCCCAGTTAGAGAAGATGTTTGGAAAATTCTTCTTCCTCCTTCTCCTTAGTTCACATTAAATCTTTGACATCCTTTACCTTCCTTCTTCCACTTTATTTATCCCCAACCTGAAGTCGCGGGTTTTGATGCAACATTCCAGACAATTTCTATCATTTCTTTTTGAGTACAAAAGCCTTTCAAGGGTAGGCTTAAGCACATGCTGGGGCAATCTCTCTTTTTCCACTTTGGGAGGAACGCAGATTGGTGCTCATTTATCATCCCTGTTTCTCCTTTTCTCACTTTCCCCACCCTGCAGCCTCCATTCTGCCTCATCCCTGTGTGCCTGGAGTTGTTCTTGAGTATTTCCTTCAGATGAGTTATACGCATGAAGCAGTTTCTGAATTATTGCCTAGTCTCAGTATCTTTCCTTTGCTCTGACAGGTAAATGATATCTTGATTGAGCATAGGATTCTAATATTGCAGTCATTTTCTCTCAGTCATCTGTGGATGTTATGTCATTGTCTTCCAGCTCCTGTGTTGCCAGTGAGTTCAATGCCAGTCTGATTCTTTTTCCTTTGTAAACCACTTATTCTTTCTGTGTAGGAGTTTGTAAGATTATATATTTATATAGAATTCTGGAATTGTATTGCAGTATGCTGAGGCATGTGTTTTTCTTATCAATTCAGCATGTAATAGAGGAAGTTCATTCAATATTGAGACTTAGCTCTATCCTCAGCTTCTCCAAATTTTCTTCTTTATTTATTCAATATTTGCTTCTCTCTTCTCAGTTGTTCTTTCCTCTATATTAAAAGCTTTTATTTATTTGTGGTTTTTTTTTTTTTGTGTGTGTGTGTGTGTGTTAAACGTTCGTGTCTATCTTCATGATTATCATCTCTTTATCTTTTTAATATGTGTTTTGAGATACACTTTGCCCCTGATACTCCAAGCAACTTATTTGAATCTCAACAGTGGCAATTTCTCTTTATACTCAACTACAAAATATTTGGTTGAGAAATTATTCAATTTTATTTTTACTGCAGAAAAGTTGTGTGCTGCACTTGAATGTGTGTGTGTGTGTGTGTGTGTGTGTGTGTGTTCATCTTCAGCAGCTCTATTTTGCTGAGCATGTGTCCTGTTGTTCATTTTGACAGACTCTTATTCTCTAACTGTGGGACCTCTTTGAATGGATTTTTTTGGTTTCTTTTTGTCAATAAATTGGGATTCGGGTCATATTGAGAAATTACTAGATAAGTAGTGGACTATGAAGTGGTCTCTCCTCCTAGGGATCAGTGGTATAGAAAGTAAAGTTTCTCCCTGCCCCCATTTCCTCTTGCCCTCCTGACCTTAGGAGCAAGGAGGACTAAGCCCACTGGTTCAGCTTTTTCCTGAGGATCTGAGAGAACCAGGCCATTCCAACCAGGCAGATGCTGAGATGCTGACTTTCTACTTAGGATGCCATAAATCGGGGGTGGGGGGTGGGAGATGAGGGTAAGGGGGATCGAATATATGGTTATGGAAGGAGAACTGACTCTGGGTGATGAACACACAATGGGATTTATAGATGATGTAATACAGAATTGTACACCTGAAATCTATGTAATCTTACTAACAATTGTCACCCCAATAAATTTAATAAAATAAAATTTAATAAATAAATAAATAAATAAATACATTAGAAAAAAAAATCACTATGGGACAGGCTTGTCTCAAGGTTCACCACTTTATGGTCTGGACAAAGACTCCCTGAAGGTGATTTCCAGCTCTTTTCTAGCTCACAGGACAGCAAGTCCTATAGAAATTCTCTTCACAGAAATTCCATCAGAGTTGCTTGCCTTAGACTGACATTTGGCCCCAGACATCTGATTCAAGAGAGACAGATTAAATTTGGAAATAAGGAGAAAAGAGAGGCATTCAGGCCATCACCTTACCAGGTTTGTTTTGATCCCTCAGCTCTATCTTTGGAGGCATCTCTATCAAACCCACAATCTGAGCAGTAGCCACAACCACCACTACTAATTCGCAGCAGCCCACTGCAGTTTCCCAAACGCATTTGACCCTTGAAATCATCCTATGTTGTGAGAGTTATTGTGAAAAAATAGGTTCAACATATTTAGCGCAGGGCCTAAATTTACAAGTTGGTAAAGAACAAAACAAAAACCAAGGCTTTCTCTCTCCAAGTCCAATGATTTTTGCACAATTATTTTAACAAGCAAGAGAAAGTCAAGCCTATTCTATCTACTTAAGCTAAGTAGTAAGTAGTAAAGTACACACACACACACACACACACACACACACGCAGATTTTATAAATAGTAAACTATGCCCAACATCAATATGAATAGAGAATTTTCAGATATTTTGGCTAATGAAGAGTTATTTTCTTTCATTTGGTACAGTGTTATTTTTCTAAAGCAAAGGACAGTATCTTTGCTGCTTGTTTATTTATTTTTGTATGTGTTTATACTTTTATTGTCATTTGTGTGTGTATGTATATATGCATAGATACCGTGTTTCCCCCAAAATAAGACCTAGCTGGACAATCAGCTCTAATGCGTCTTGTGGAGCAAAAATTAATAGACTTGGTCTATTTAAGACCGGGTCTTCTATTATTGTAAAATAAGACTGAGTCTTATATTAATTTTTGCTCCAAAAGATGCATTAGAGCTGATTGTCTGGCTAGGTCTTATTTTGGGGGAAACAGGGTAGTACATACAGAAAAGTCTACATATTGTAAGTGCACAGCTTTATGAATTTTCCAAACTAGACCCATCAATGTAATAACTAGCAGCAAGATCAAGCAATAGAACATAACCAACATCCAAGAAGCCCCCTCATGCTCCTTTTTAGTCATCATCCACGCATCCAAGCGTGACAATTACCCTGACTCCCAACAGCCTACAGGACTTTTGCCAGAACAGTCTGACTTACCATCTATATATAGCATTTAACACAGAACATTTGTTTTGGTTGATAAATATTTCTTGGAAGAGTGAATAAAAGAATGCATCAATGAATAACTGAGTGAACCAAGTATTAAATGAAGAGACCCTTAGAATGTGAAACATTGCCAAATTTGGCTTTGGAGCCAGAGATTAAAGCTTAATTGATAGTGTAATTTGAGGCAAGTTATTTAATCTCATTGAGCCTCACGTTGCTCACCTAAAAATTGAAACAATGCATAAGGAAACAATTGTATTTCTCATAAGGCTGTTTGTCATAAACTGTAAAGTTAATGTATGTAGAACCAGTGCTTGGCAACTAACAGCCTACTCATTACTGGTACCTAATAATTGTTGTTGCTATGGAAAGAAAAGAGATCCAGTTGTCTGTATTTGGGGCATGACTAATCCCCTTTCCTCGATCTTTTCTGTTCTCTAAATAACAATCAAATGCCTTTTAAAATATGGCATTGTAAAACAGTGGAACGCATTTAAACATACTCAACATCCTGGCTAAAAACAAACACAGTGAATGTCATGGGAGTGGGAGGAAATGCAGCTAGTTTGTTGCCTTGAATAAGTTCAGGTTCATCTCTTCTGGATTTACGTTCCTCTGCCTATGGTGTCCTCTGGTCATAGTTAGTTTTCATGGATTTGTGATGCCCAGGTGTTGGCTTATCATGGTGGTGGCTGACTCACCCAACTGTTTGGATTTAAGTTGGCCCAGGTTCTAGCTCTACATCGTATCAAGCCCAGGTCCCAACTCTACACCTGATTGCTCTAGTCCCCATGCTAATTTAGCCTCAGGTGACCCACAGCACCACCGCCACCACCACTTGAGCGCATGCTCTTTACTTCTATATAGTGCTGCCCCCACCTCTGCACAAAGGCTCCTCTGTCTCATCACCACTCCAGCCATCATTGCCTCCTTGCTGCTCCTGATTCCATCGGAGGCAGCAAAGGATGCAGATGAGACAGCATTAATAAGTGGACATGGCATCTTTATACTGCTCTTCCTGAAACGCCAAGTGTGGTTCTTCTCTTCATATTAGTATTGCTTTCGTTTTGTTCTCAAGTTAAAAAAGAGTAAGCATAAAGGCAGTTGATTTGACAGGTAAGAATGATTAGGCTATAAGAATGTTTGTTTTCTACATATCTTGTCAAGTATCTCTTTAGTAGGTACATATTTATGGAATGTATAGTTATTTACTTTAGTTAAGTTGCTTAATTTCTCTCACTAGCAGTTTCCTATATCATCAAATGGAATATCTGGATCAGATTCCCCAGAACGCAACTGGCAAATGTGCGCATGAAAATGGAGTGGCAAGAGTCAAGGTTACAGGGCAGGCCCTGGACCTCTCCTTAGTGAGAATTGCCACTGTTTAGAAGGACTTTTCAGTCCTTCCATTTTCAATCTCCATCACAAAAAGTTCAAAACACCGAAAGCTCTGATACCTAGAAACGTGGTCTAAGAGGATTTTATTGAGCCTGCTCTGTTTGCAGAATAGTTTTCATAGCAGTAAAATTGGTAATGCTGCTGCTATTTGTCTGTGACTACTTAATTAATTGTTATTACTATTATTATTAATGATAATAACTATACTAAGAATCTGCTGAACTTCTTGGAATAAAAGGCTATCCTGTCTTTTTGATACCCTAACCTCAGCACTTGATATTGGCACAGTCTAGGGAACCGGAGATACGAAGTCAGTATATATTAGTTAATGACTGGCTAAAGGAATGCCAGATACTGTGCCCAATACTTTACTATATCATCTCTTTTAACTCAAAGCAATCCAATAAAATCAGAAGCATCACCTCCATTTTATAGAGTAAAGAAAACAACTGAGTAGCAGAGATGTTAAACAATGTAACACAACCACAGCACCTAAGTGTCTCCCTCCCGAGTCTTTCCGATTTGAGTCTGTACAGCACCTTCCACTGCTCTATAATGGTTCTGGGTTTTGAACTACAAGGCAGAACGCTCCCTTTAGATCAGTTAAAAATCCCTGTATTATGCAAGTTTACCCTTCATGTTCTCTCTCTCTCTCTCTCTCTCTCTCTCTCTCTCTCTCTCTCTCTCTCTCTCTCTCTCTCTCATCAGTATGCTAGGAAGAGATCCTGGCAGAAGATTCTTGAAGCCAAGATGCAAAGTCTTTAGGCCTCTGCATTTGTCTGAGCATCAGAACACAGGCTGGGGTCAAGCTCCACCTTCCAGCTGCTGTGCTGGGCTCTGCTTCCTATCATTTCTGAATCAGACAGAGGTAGACAAATGGAAAGGTTGTTGCCATAGAGTAACAAGAATGATTAGAGGGCTGGAGGGATTGACTTGTGAGATAAGATTAAAAGACCTCAGTATTTATCATTTGTCTGAGCTGTGACTGTGGGACAGACAGGATAACCATCTACAAATATTTGCTGGGTGTAATCACCTTAGACCACTGAACTCTCCAGGCAAGTAGATGCTGGTTGTCGGCAAGGAAAGAAGGGGGGCTGGGAGGGCATGACACGTGCTGGCATGTGCAGCCTGCTGAGTGCCACGCTCCTTCCCCGAGCCACGCTGGGTGTTCAGGGTCTCTTTGCACCTCTGACTTGAGAGGATAACTCCATCTCTGTTTGCATTGACCCTGGGGAAAGTCACACTGACATTTTGGATACAAGCCAGTGTTTAGCACCCAGGAAGTCATTTTGTTATGGCCTACTTTAAAATAAGGTAACAGAGGTAAAGGGATGCTCTGACTCTGTGATGCTCAGAGTTATGGAACTCAGGTAATTATTCACAGTAACCATTATCCAAATAAGTCATCTGATATCATCATGATCTCTAGTTTCTGGTATAAATCAGTACTGAAATATAAGTAGGCTGCCTTTATTTCTCATCTATAGTTTACTATTTTATTCTTTGGGGGTTATCCCAAGGAAGACAAATTTTCACTCTTTGCTACTTTTTTACCAATTTATTCATTGAATTCCACAAGTGCTTGAATAAATAATGGCAATAGACTGATACAAAACAGGTACTCAATGACTGTTAATCGAATGAATTAATGAATGAGTGAATAAGTAGTACATATATGGTCACACCTTTTGCAGGCACTTTTAAGACACAGCGCCCTAGAATGCTTAGCATCTAAAACCGCATTGTGCAGAATTTAGAGAAATGAAAGAGTTCCATGTGACATGCAGACAGCATTCATGTTCTTTGAAAGCCTTTACCTGGATTACTCTACATTAAATAAAAAGGTCAACTCAGAAAGCTACAGCAGGTGATGCCCTTTATAGACATATATTATGATCACTCTGGCCATGTAGCAAGTGGTGGAAGATTAAGGTTTGGGAGTTAGGAGAAACTGACTTGGCACTACAGCCCCATGTTCACTGGATGTATGCATCTCTGTGCCACTTACAGAAGCCATAGCAGTGCAGGTTTATTGGAACCTGCGACCCAGGGGAAAAAACCAGCAATGCTAATCTTTATTTTAAATTTCGACATCTTTTTTATCACTGATTTTTGCATTCATTTTTAAAAATATGTAGGTTGATTACTGAGTTTTTTGTCACTCCCTTAAATTTTGCTCCCAAGGCAAAGTCTTCACTCACCTCACCCTAGTTCTACCCTTTCTATATCACTTGTTCTTCATTTGCAAAATAGGAAGGTGATTTCTCCTTCTTAGAGTCACTGTTAACATTTAATGAGATGGTACCGTGTTCAGGTGTTCATGGTGTTTGCTCAGTAAGTGGTAGATACTATTGCTATTGCTATTTGCTTAACCTCCCTTGGGAAAGGAATGGTGGTGTCCTAGGACTATGCTTAGACCATTGGTACAAGTTCAAATGCTTAATAATGCTTAAGTTGTCTGTTATCCTCCTTTTCTGTGATTCTTTCTCATAACAAAACACTGCTCTGTGAGAATCCAGTAGGGGCGTATTCATCCGGTATTCCCCACGTGAACACTAATCCCACCAGTGCAGAGGCATGGGAGCCTTTTAGGAGTTCAGTTTACATTCAGGCTCGTATGGTGTCAGGGCAAGCCAGGTATTTGTGATACTTCTTCTCTACGCTGGGTTTGGTCCAAGGTTTGGGAGAGGCAGTAACCCATCTTATGGAACGGCCTGGTGGGGAGGGGGCAATTGATTAGGCACACAGGGCCATAAGACTATCCTTGTGATAGAGTAATGGGCAGAGTCACAAGAATGCACAGGGTGCTCCAGGAATGTAGAGAGGGGGTGCCCAGTCTGGTGCGGCACCGTAACTTTCTTGGAGTAGACAATACCCAGTCTGCATCATGAAAGTTGGCAAGACATTCGACCTGTAAGGAAGGGGAAAGTGTGTTTCAGATGAGAGGAACTCATGAGCAAAGGCTATGAGCCAGCATGTTTGTGTAGAGGTGTAACAGTCTGTGCTGGGCAGGAAGACCTAACTCATATTAGACACTTTACCAAAGATCATTTCATTTATGGAAATGGGCAACCAGGTGTCGAAAGATTAAAAGGACATCCTGACGCCCTCCTGGGGCTGAGCAAACCAGGGAAGAAGTTGGGATGGTCCGCACCAAGAACATGTAGGGTTTGTAGAAAGGGCCCTGCACAGCTGGGTCCAGCACTCCAAGGAAAGAAAACTGCCTGGCTGCCACTGTTTCCCAGGAACATATAGGAGGGACCATGCAGAGTTGAGAGTTAGACCTCTGAGGAGGGGGCATTGCCATTGCTCATGTTGGTTCCTGTGACAGCGAACAATGAATGAACTGAGTTGGGGGATGTGGAAAGTGAAACAACAGCTTCTGGAACAAAGTATTGCTGCCAGGGGGTACGAACGGTCATTCCTAGGGCAACGCCAACAGGAACAGCAAACCAACAGCAAGGAGCAGGTAGGTCTCTTTTCTGCCTTCTGCCCTTTCTTTATGTCTCCTGCTGAAGAACCTGACAGGAAGCCAGCTGGCACAAAAGAAATATGGTTTGTAGGATCCTAGCCTCAGCAGCACAGGGCAGAATATAGAGGCTGTGTTTATTGTTGAGAGACACAGGAGCTTTTAAGGAATGGAGGATGACTTTGGTATCAACAGACGAGGTGAGAGGCTGATGTTGGAGCTAGGTAGAACCCAGGGAAGGCAAGACTTCGTCCCCCTGTACTGTGTGGCACAGTGTAGACGGTGCCTTCAGGGGAGATGAATCCCTATTTCCCTTCCGCTAGGAGAAGGTGGCATTAACAAGTCAGCATAGGGGGAATTGACTTCATTACACTTACAGATAGTTGGAAGTGACCCTTAGCAAGTCATCAAAAATATTTAGCAGATGATTAAATAGAAATTTATTTATTTCTTTTGTTTTCTCTTAGTAAAGCACTTCATTGTTTAATGCATAACTAAAAGAAATACTTAGCAGGATCTAATAACATAAGTTTAATTAAATGCTTTTTAACGTTAAAAAAAAAGGATTCTGAATAATGTGTTTAGTAAGTAACAGTGTTCCTGAGTAATCTTTACACCAAGCAAATGACTTACCACCATTTATTAGAAGCTAGTGAAGTTATTTTTCATTGTTTTCTTCTTTGTGGTTTCCTAGGATGAACAACAGAACATCAACAACATAGTGAAAGGCATTTTGTACAGATGAGCAACTATCTCGGTTCCACATTTTCATCCATACACCTTTACGGACACTGGCTCTAGGTGTGACTCCATAAGGGATCCTGGGTCCTGCCCTCAGGGAATTTATAACTGAAATGAAATAATGCAGTGGACAAACAGCATTTGTGTATGCTTATGACAACATTTTTAATTTGTTTTTAATCCTGGATAGGGTCAAAGGAAATATGAGACAAATGAGACCTGTTAAAATACCAGGGGTGCCAAAAAATGTACATAAGTGGACACTTTGGTCAACGTTGTGCAAGCAGTAGTTCACCATAATCAGAAGTGTCTGGACACTGCTGGTAACCACTCCGAGCACTCTTGTAATTGCAGACGTCAAACGTGACTTGTATTCATCATTTGTTATCAGTATATATTGATATCAGTATTACAATTTTAAAACAGTTTTCCTTTCTTAAAATGTATATACATTTTTTTTGCACCCTCTGTATATGCCTTTTCTTTCAGTGGGTGGCCCACTGTGAGAATTGTTGCTTACTTTTTTGTTGTTTCGCTGATGTAGGCAAGAATCCCTCAATTATTGAAAAGTAATACCATGGTATGCTAATGTGTATAAATCAATAATACATTTTAGAGCAATTATTAATATAAGTCCCAGGTGTCTTTTCTCACGGATGGATTTTCATATTCTCTGGAAAATAACAATCACTTTAATATGTATCACTAATTAAAAACTGTTGAATAATTTCCAACAGATATTAAGCAATTATTGGCAATTCCATGTCAGCACCAGTAAATAATTATCTCACCTTGTATCATGTAATTAAAATTACAATGCCCCCCTAACAAATATTAAACAGTCATAAATAATTCCAATTGTGCACAAGTAGCAGCCACGCATTCGATTCAGTTATGTTTGTAATTTAAAATGACATTTTTCATTTGACTGCTGATTTATGAAAATTTTAAAAATCAATTTGCCTTTCTTAACGGGCTAATGCCCTTCGGGGATACACCAGATGTTCTTCTGCCCAAGGCTGGCAGCTGGATAGAAAAAAAAAATAGCGAAGCATATTGACCCGAGACCTAAACAAGGAAAGGGTAGTAATAATGGGATGCAGGGTAAGATGAATTAGCTGAAGGTTTGCTCTAAAGTGGTTCTTGTCAGCCTTATCTTGTTGATGCACGTGGGTGTATGAACTTCAGGCTACAGGTTGCCCTTGGTACCTCTGTCCGTCTTCCTCATTGCCATTGTTAACATGGTGACATCAGAGGACCAGCACAGTGGTGCGACTTCCTTCTCTTCTGCGGCTGGGAACAGCATCTAAGTACAGGGAGGAGAGGGAGGCTCTTCCAGATGCTTCCTTGCATTTTCCCTCCCACAGGCTAGCTTCCACCAGAAGGGGATGGCAGCAGGGTCGGCAAGAATGAGGAGCCCAGAGCCTGATTATTTTAGAGCAGATAGCAATCTTTCAATTGATTCATTGAACCGATGTTTAATGAGCACTTATTATGAGCTAGGTACTATGGTTAATGCTGATTTTAAGGGTTCCTAACTTTTAAAGAGAGGCACTGTTTCATCTCAAGCAATTTAGGGCCATGTCCACGAAACGACATGTGGTTGTTGTCCATTTCGACTAACGTGTGTATATGAGGTATGATGCAGCTAGGTCATCACCGACTTTATGGATTCTGAGGTACAATAGTATGGGTCATTTAGGGTATCTGCAGTCTTCTTCCCTGTAGATGGAAAATGACCATCTGTACTCACACCTGCCTTGGGTTACTTAGGTGCTTTCAGGAAGCAGATGGTAACGCCCAGTGAATTTCCAAATGTTCAATGATCTCTCTCCTACTAGACCGTTAACTTCCATGAGACTAGAGTTCATGCCTATATTAATCAAAAATTCTAAAACAGTAAAAAGAGCAAAGAATAAAATTGCCAACAGCTCACACCCTTTATAATCTATTAATCATATTTATCTTGAAAGACAAATATGACTACATATGCTATGCGCCACCCTCCCAGTCTCAATCTGACCCCAATCCTGATTAACATCCTACGTGACTGTCACAGCCTATGTGACCGCACATCCTATGTGCAGGCTGTGCTTCACACTGTCTGGTGCTAAAGCACCGTCAGGCTGGGACGTTATACTCTGCACTGAGCACCGGGCGACTCCAGGGGCCACGTCAGGAATAGTCTGACCTGCGCTATTGGGCATCTGCGTTCCTTGCATCAAGAACACTGCAGGAGCACAAATCAGATTTAAAGGACTTTACTGATTTCTCCTAGATCCTCAGGTAATGTGCGAACCATGTGTAGGGTGGGATTCATTAAGAAGTCTCGGTTGGAGATGAGGAGTGGCAATTCAAGGCCACTGAAGGCAGTAGGGAAACCAGGGCATCTGCAGGGTTGGAGTCACTCGGACACATCTTGGCTCGGGGAGATTCGGTTTCTGTTTGCATCCAGAAGTGGGGAGGCAGGCTCTGGAGCTTTGAACCCACTGGCTGCGATCAAACAACAGTTCTACGTGAAGCGGTACTCCTTCTCTGAGGTGGGCACCTAGGAAGAGGGGGAGAGAAAGGAAATAGAAAATAAGTATTTTTTAAGAGACTGGCTCAGTTCCTGGGTTGACAAAGTATATTCTGATATTCTTAATACAGTATTTGATTCATATATAAAGTCACTTGGGAGAGCTTTAATGGAATAGATAGATGGGTGAAGTGTCAAGAGGATGGAAAGAAAAACACAGAAAAGTTTCAAAATTATGGTTGGAGTAAATTCCATTAAGCATCTTAGTTGGCCGTGTTGATGTATAGAGGCAATGTCATAGGAGAAAAATGTAGTGCTTTTGTAAAAAAGTAGAATTATGTGGGTGGGACCTGGATTCTCAAATAGCTGTGTTTTGGGGTACCATAGTGGTTTCGTTAAATTCTATTGACGTATTCAAGAACACGCTGTTTAATGGATTTCTACATTTGTTAATATCCCAAAGGATGCAGCACAGAGCATTTTGGCAAGTGGCAGAAGAATTCATGGAACGCCTGTGTCCTTGAGAGTTCTTTCGCAGGTAGCCTTAACATAGATACAAAGATGCGTCTAGACAGGCAATCGCCAATCTTTTCTTTTTTTTTTCTTTTCTTTTTTGTTTAACAGAGGCTGATTTGATAATGACTGTATAACGCTAAATCCCAGGAATTTAAATGATGTATCATTTTCATCTTCTCTCAGTCTTTATACTGACCATCCTTCAAGCTCTGATCCTTCTATCGAGATGGGAACTGTTCTAGTCCTAGCACGTGCGGTGTCCTCTTCCCTCTCTCCTTAATGCCCTGGGGTCACGTACAGCAGTGTTCCCTTCTGAGAAGATGAATGTGCACTTTGGCAGCAAGAGACTTGAGGTGATTCTACTCCACCTATCACCACTTACAAGGCCTTGGCCATTTGGTTTTTAACTTTGATGAAACTTATAACCTTTTTTTTTGAAAATAAGGAAACAGTAGCCACCTCCAAGGAGGTTATTAGTGGAGTTAATGGCGTGATACACATAAAGCACCTCGTGTGGATCTTGGCACATTCTAGATTCTCAATAAATCTCAATTACCTATGCACTTGGCACCAGGCCAGGCAAAATAGACAATGCTGAAGGGGTTCAAGTGCTCCTGTAAGTGCTTACACTCACAAAGCAAACACATTTACCAACATGAAGGCTTTGTGACTTTTGGAAAATTAGAACAGCGTTTGGAGAAATAAGCACAATCCCCATTGTCTTATCTGGTCTAGCCGACCTAAAGAAGTGGCGTTTCCCATTTACTGAAGACGAAACAAGCAGTCTAGGAGATTTGACTGTCATTTAGCCCGTCAGCCTGTGTGCGGGAAGAATGTGCTTTAAAGCTGTGAGTTTCAACTTCTACCGCTCCCTGGAACCTAGGCTCTCAGTGGGAATTCTGAAACATGGAACCACAGGTGTCCCCAAAGGAGGCTACGTATCTTTCCTTCTCCCTGCAAAAGATTCCTGTGAGCTAAAGAAATTGGATGGGTTCATTTTGCTTTGTTTAAACACCATTTGGTTTTGCGGCTTTTAATCATTGGTTCCCCTGAGTAGGGCATGCTTTCTGCAGCACACACAGGCTGCATACCTAACAGATATTTTGAATACAACAGCTTGACTTCCCTGCTGCTTAGATGATAGCAATTGGCTAGGTGTTCCATCCTCTTCCTTCTCTGCCGCCCCCCCACCCCCACCCCACTATGGGTGCAAGGAGATTTCAAGTGCAATTTGGCCTCGCACATCAAACAGCAATTTTCCTGCAGAAACCACAACCTCCAAAAACTCTACCCTAATCAAATCTATCAAGCCCAATTTAGGGGCGAGCTTCTGTCTGTTTATCAAGGAAATGGAGTTGAAATTGCCCCCTTTAATGGAATCACAGCTGCCCACCATAATCTTTCCCATGAATGTTTGAATTAATGGCAGTACGTGGCCCGTGCTCTCCAACCTTGGAATTTGATTCCAGTTATAGGAAATTGCTATAATTTCTGTTCTGGGATTCTCAGGGATGTTGGGACATTTTATGCTGGGGTTAGAATTAATGTGTCAGAGGAATTAAAGAATTCAGAAGTGGCTGGGGGAAGATTAACACTTTTACACAACACCCAGTGAGTCCGTTCTGCATCAAATCAAACCCACTGTGACCCAGGTAAACTACTTTTACCAAGTCAAAGAGGAAAAATAGAGGAATAACTTTTTCTAATGTTGAGATTTTAAATCAGAACACAGCAGATATGGGTAGAATGTATGTGTCCTTCTGATAATAAGACAACACACTTGGTTCAATTGCATGTTAGGAATTGCCGTATCAGGTGGGCAAAAAACTCAGCTAAGATGCCTGGGTCCTCCCTGAGCCAGGGAACAGGCCAGCAGCTGAACGCAGTGCCACCCTTCTCTTCCTTGTTCATCTGGCAATAACCTCAGGACAGAAAATTTCCCCACTGGAGGCCAGTTTCCCCTTAGGGACTGTCTTCCATTCAGGATATGCCCCTAGACACCATGGGGGTGGGGTGGGGGTTACACTGGGACAAAGTCATTTCATTTTTTAAAAATGCCTTTAAGGGAGTCAACACATATGATGGTGGAAGGAGAACTGACTCTGGGTGGTGAGCACACAAGGCGATATATAGATTTATTATTTTATTTAAAAAATGCCTTTACCAAGAGATATTCTATTCTTCTTTCATGCATATTAACATCTTGTATTTATATAGAGCTATGCTAACCCATTTTTCTTGCACATTTTTATGTTTTTATCCCACTTGATTCTCACAGTACAGAAGGGAGGGGAACTATTTATAATGCAATACTGTCAACAAAGAAAAGCGAAGTTAAAGGACAGCTCCAAGTAATGGCGGCACCAGCACACGGCCGTCCTATGAAGCCCGGGCTCCCTTCACAGCACTTTGATGTCCTCGCATATTCTCCCACGCCCTCCCTGCGAGTGAGCTGGGCACGTCCTTTCCGACAGAGTCCACAGGGCCTGCTCCTGCCAGGCCGCTCAGACCTCCTGCTGTACCTCCTTTCCCCCTCAGGGAAGTTCCCCCTCAGCGTCATCTTCCCTCGGGAAGTCATTCTGAGCATTGCAATAATAAGGTCATAGAGAGCTTCTCTTTGTGAGATGCACCTGAGGTTTCTCCTCTTTCCATTGAAAAATAAAAGACTCCTAAATTGGAGAATCATAGAAATTTAATAAACGTGGGGAGAAAGCCTATTCATTTTCTTCAAGAGTGGCTAATGCCTCTCAGAAAAACCTTCCATTTAGAATTAATTCAGCTTTTCTCTTGCATCCGTTTCTTGTTCCTTTCACTCCTTCCCAGCCCTGCCTCTTGTCATTCCACTTGCGGCCATTTGCATGAAAGCAGCATTTCAGCTACTTGGGGTTTCACGTGCTGCCCTTTATTCTCCCACAGAATTCCTAATTCCCTGATACAGCCTGCATCTCCTCACCCATCAAGTGGGGGCGCCTTCAGGTAAGAGGGTACATGTCGCTGCTACGAACAAGCACCTGGAGGCCTGGATCTCATGGGAGTGTCCTGGCACTAACGACACTAACGAGAAGGATTGCTGCTAGTAAAGGGCGAGGTGAAGGGTCAAGGTCGTGAGGGTGGACTGCCACGGTGCCTCTCCTGGGGCATCAACAGCTCTGCTGTTGATCTGTTGATCAATTGTCAATTGCTGGCATGTGTTGGGAGTGGCTAGTTTCCTGTGCAGCACGAGTGTGCCCTGACCTTCTTTTTTGAACTTCGTGTCTAACTTCGTATGCCTGGGCACCTGCAAACAGAAATGGAAAAACAAAAACAGTGCTGTTTCCCCCCCGCTTTATAAAGTTTCTCATTGGACTATTGATTAAGTTTTATCCATTCTGTTGTGCTACAGCCTTTGTTGCTGTTGAGAATCGTGAACAACTGCCTCTTACTTGGGAAAGAGTCTGATGGAGTGGTAGAGTTTGGGCAGATGCAGACCCAGCCCTGGGTTGGTCAGAAACTGTGTCGATCACTGACATGTGCAAATAATTCCAACATTGGATTTAGCTCAGGTCCTCAGCTTCCACACGTTTCCCAGAGCTGACATGTAGCAAATAAGGGAAACGTAAATAACTTTCCCTCTGTAGGTTGTGGGTGAGCTTAATTGTATGGGGTGTTTTCTTTTCTTTGACACACTGAAAGAGCACACTGTGGACTGACTGCTTACTGCCATCTCTGTGCTACTCCATACTCTGCCCATGTTTTCTCCCCATAACACTCTGTTCCCACTCTTGACGTTTTTTACTGACTTATTAATTATCAAATAAATTGCCTGAATCTCAATCCATGCTACTCCCTTCTGCAACATTTTACTTGGACCATCTTCAGTTCCTCTCTGTGAGATTGGCCTTCCTGAACCCCTCTATTTCTGTGGCCACTCATCCTCTGTCCTCCACTTGGACCCACCACCTTTCCCTACCTCCCAAACATAGGTATTCACCAGGACCCTTTCTTTTTCTTTTCATTTTTTTATACTTCCTTCCTTGGTATTCTTATCACCTCCCACTGTCCAGTTATCACCTCTGTGGGAATGATGCCAAAATTGGTATCCACCCTTGACTCATATCTTGAAACCTAACCCTGCATTTATAATTGCCTGAGGAATACCACCAGCGCTGTCTCCTTTGCCCCTACATAAAATCTCTCTCTTAGGTCTGTCACTCCGTTGATTCCAACTTTATAAATTCCCATGCCTCCTTTTCATCTTTACCACCTTCATCCTAGATTATTATTTCATTAATTCTCACTCGAACTATCAGAACCACCAACTAATTAATCACTTTCCCTGCTGTCTCTACCCTTCATGTCTCTGCTATATTAATCTTCCCAAAGCCCAACTCTGACCCTGATATTCCCTAGTCAGAAGCTTTAATGGTACCTCCTTGCCAGGAAAGCTAAACCTCATTTTTTTTTTTTTTTTCAGGCATGGGTGAGAGGGGTTAGGTCAAACTGAATAAGCCTGATATTAAATGTCCTGTGCGTGTTTTGGTCTATCTCAAACCCTTACCTTCTTCCTCGTTGTATGCACCAGACACTCCATGCCACACTTCACAACTACTACTTCCCTGAGCATGCCACACTGGATGAGGTCTCTGCATTTGATCAAGTTGTTCCCTCTGCCAGCATTATCATTCCCTCCCCCATCCTCCTCACCCTCACTCCATCCCCTCCACCTCAACAAACGCTTTATCACCTTTCAAACCTCGGTGTAACTATTATGTTTCATGCAGAGTCTTTTTTCACCTAAAATTGGCAGGGTTAGCCATTCCCTTCTCTCTACTCTCACAGTGCCTCGTATATTTCTACGTTATAGTATCTGCTTCTGTAAGGCTGGGACCATATGGACCATCTTATTCATCTTTATAACCCCAGCACTCAACATAGAGTAAACAAGGGCTCAATGATCCGCCCTTGCCTTCTAGCTAATCTAGAATATTTGTTAGTATATGAGCATAACTAAGGTTTCCTCTCTTTCTTTTGCTCTGGACCTTCCTTCCAACTGGAATCCTCCCTCTATTATCCACTCACCAAAATTCTATCCATCCTTAGCAAAGCTCAGTGTAAGTATCTTCTCCCACAAGAAGCCTTCTTTGATCTCTTTTTACCAAATGTACTTTCATGTGTGTGCAAGCATGTGTGTGTGTGAACCCCAAAACATGGAAAGAGCATGATTTGTAATTATCAGACTTGTATTATGCTATGGACTCAGAGAAATAGACAAACTTTCATTTTTTTTAAAGTTTACGCTAATACAACTCCCCTTTCAAGAACAATAATACTTACAAAAGATCCTATACTGGCACCTGGCACACAGAAAATGATCAATGAATGTTAATCCATGCTCTTTTTTCTTTAAGGTACTTATTATTGTATGACCTTTAGTACAGACATTCATGCCATTTTCTTATTGTCAATAATAGAACAAAGCTCCCAGTGGGAGAGCAATAGCTTATTCACATTTATTTTCCCACAAGTGACTATCAAAGACCCTTAGATTACTTACTTTTTTTTTAGAATATTTGTTGAATTTAATGGAGCAAACTGATTTGGAAAGCTTTATGCTTCAAAAGAATATAGTTTTATTATTTGCACAAAATTAAATTAAATGTTTATGGTCATGCCTATAAAATGTTGGACATCACACTTTTGGTGAGGAATGTAACCTACATGATAACATATTTCAATGGGAAAATTAGATTAGACACCCATCATTTCAATTTAGTGTCTTTAACAGAAATGTTCCTCATCCTTCCTGTGAGGGATGCCTCTTGTATCTTTATAAGCATAAAAAATGAAACATCATTGACTTGACAACATTCTTTTCAAAGCTGGTCAATGAGGTAAATTAGATTACCTGGTAAATTCCATGCAGTAATTGAGCTTTTCTATAAATCTAAGTGAAAAACCTTTGAAGAACTTTGTTCTCAACCATGGGGAAATTTGCAACGAATTGTTTATATGCCTTTAAATACTATGCCTCAGACTCTTAAGACTGACTAGCAATCATCAGATTTAAAGCTCTCTGAATTTCAGTTGTCTCTTTTGATAAAAGAAACAAACAAACAAAATAAACCCCAATAATAATCACCTTGCTTAGATGGCAAAGTTGATATGAGAACCACATGTGAGATTGTTGATTTACACAACCATAAAACCTAATGGAGTTTCTGCAATAGAAAAATTGCTTAATAAATATTTATTAACTACATAAAGAATATGAGGAAGACTTTTGAGAATTTTAAAATGTGACATAGTAAAAGTCGTATGATCTAGAGCCACCCTTTCATTTTCAGATGAGCTGATGAGACTCAGAGAAGACAAGGAACTTGCCTGAAGTCACACAGCAAGCTCCTGTCAGAGCAAGAGGCAGATTTCAGGTTTCGTGTTTCCTGGTCTAATACTCTTCACACACATTACACCATATCAGCCATTTCCCAGATGTGATGCACTCTTCACTAATACAAAGAACCAATTCAATTCAGCTAATATTTATTAAGCCCTTATTATGTTCCAGGCATGGTGCTAAGCACTATAGGAATTACAAGATAAATTACACAGTCTCTGCTTTTAAGTTCACAAACTTTGATGGAGGAGAAAAACACATAAACCACTACTAAGTACTTAATTAGGAAATAATACTGCAGTGATGATATAGAGAAAGTGCTGTGGGCTCATAGTGAACGGAGTTAATAAATCGGATTACAGGATAGACAGAGTTGAAGACTGTGGAATGATATTCATGGAAAAAGTAATATTTTGGCTGATCTTTGGGAAAAAAATAACATGGCAGCCACAAGCTAAGAAAAGAAAGAAACTGTCTGGGCAAAGGAAAAATCCAGGAGTGTAAAGAAGAGGGCTGGATGGCACTGCCTCTCCCAAGGCTGGGGCTTGAAGGAGCCGTAGTAGGAATTATGGAATGAAGACTGGAAACGGAAAAGTTGCCAGGTCGTTGAGGGCTATGAAGGCCTTGCTTGGGAACCGGGACTTTATTTGACATGCAATGGGGAGCCTTCGAAGGTGATTGAAGACGAGCACTAACCTTTTTGGAAAACCATTCTGTCTGTAGTGTGACTACAGTGGAGAGACAGGTGGCAAGGACAGCACTTACAAGGCGACTTCAAAATCCAGAAAAAAAAGTTGTCTCTAGGTAGGAACATAGTGCTAAGAATAGGAGAATTAGCAACTTGGGCTCTGGATTCAGACTGTTTCTTTTGTGTCCTTTCACAAGTTTATTAAATTCTCTGTGCCTACTTGTTAATCTTCAAAGTGCCCACTCACAGTGTTGTAATTACAAAGTGCTCAAAGTGGGGCCTGGCCCTCAGAAAGTCCTCACTAAATATTAGCGGTTGTTCTTGGTATACAGATATTCATGTGAATGCAGTTTTCCTGATAGCAATCACTTTGTTTCACTCGCCACTGTAATCCCAGTGCCTAGAAAAGTGTCTGACACATATTAGGCATTTAATAAATATTCATTATTGCTTTTGTTATTATGACTAGAGTTTTCTCCTTGCATCTTCTCCCTCTGTAGCCTCCTCATATGATTGTATATGAAGTTATTTACATAAGGGTTATAACTGGTGTCTTCAGACAGTATGCACTGATATGTGGAAGATTCTTAATACCACGGACATTTCTCATACTATCACTTTCAATGTATTCAGCAGAGGGCTTGGCGAACAGAAGTTTGAAGCTGAAGATCAACACTTTGGAGACATCATTCCTTGAATTTGATTTAGAAGACCAGTGAGCTAAGTTTAAGCTGCAATAATTCAAAAGACTAGGGTTCTGTTTGGTTGCTCACTTGACTCATTGGGTCATGAGACCAGGGCCATGCACTCTCTATGACTCACTTTACTTATCCATGGAATGGGATTTATGAGCTGACCTCACATAAATTTCTGGGTTTATGAGGACATATGTCTTGCTGGCTTAAGGAGGATGTAGGCTTAGCAGTGGAGAGGGCCCAGGGCATATACACACATTCCTAATGACGATAAGGATTTGGCAGTCCAGTTACAAGCCTTCGTGGACTGGAGTCCGCTTTGCACTTCAGTTGTTACAGGAATGCATGTGTTTGATCAGAACTTACTTATTTTTTTCTCATGAAAACTTCACTAGCGAGAAATATTCCTCCAGCCACCTTCAGCAAGCACTTATAAAGCACCTCTACTATGGGTCACACACACTGTGCTAAGTGTGTTGTAAATAAGTGTAAAGAAGCCATAGGACCCACAATTCATAGAACTGTGAACACAAATAAATCATACCTATAAAATAATAAATTCAGTAAAGAGAAAAAAGAGCTTTGAGAGAGAGAGATGTGAGACAGAAAGCAAAGAATTAGATCTGTTGAGTGGACTTAGTGTTGTTCAAGGGCGGTGCCAGCGTCATGAGCTGGGTGTCCAGCTGTGAGCAGCGTCATGGAGGGGGTGTTCCCGGCTGTGGGAACAGCCTGTACAGAGCTGGTACTGTCATCCACATCGGAGAAGTCCACGTTGAAGCGGTCCACATAGGAGGGAGCATATTAAGAACTGGTTGGAAAAGGAGGAATGGGTCATGTCTAAGAAGCATGTGTATGTACACACACACACCTCACACCAAGAAACTGGTGGAACAGAAGGCAAGACCCGGCCAATGAAGTTAGACAGATACGGACTTGACTCCTAGCTTAGTGGTCCTCTTATGTCTCCATTTTCTTATCAGTGACATGATTCTTTATGTCTACCTAGCAGTGCTGATGTGAATAGAGATGTCTAACAATGTTTATTACTAGAGTAGAAAGGAATTAGTACATACGTATATGATAAGTGGATGTACTTGCTTGTGTGGATACACATATACAATTTTACATGTATGAAATGCTTACAGAGACAGACACGGATTGATTTGGTGATGGACACTCAGTACTTAACTGCTTTTGTTCCATCTTTGATTCCTGGAGAAGTCTTTGAAAATATAGCTCAGTCATTAGATGCGCATGCAAAAATGGCACCACTTAGCAAATAAGTGGGCCTCCTTCACACACTGCCACCTTCCTTGGGGTATCTTGGTAGCTGATTTAGTACTGTCTGTGTTTGATTTGCTTTTCAAATTGCAGTGCTGTGCTATGCATCCAAACTCAACTGTCCCAGGGGATTTGCTGCCATCAGTTTATGACCACAACGTCCGGAGCAGCCAGTTACTGCTCTGGCGGTGTGGAGGACATTAGTGTAAAATGGGGACCATGGAGGGGGGGAAACTATAAAACAATGGGCACCAAGTTACACCCAGCACTTCAGATTGTGTTTGAACATAGGTTTCAGAATTACCTCGATGTGCCCCTACCCTTTATTTGTCAGTTGCTGTCTCAGTTTTGTTGCTGTGAAATCTCCTTTCTCCTTTTCAGAGAACTCTCCCTGATTTTGATCTGGGGCCTCTGTCCTTTGGTGACAACCAGTCAATTCCTGTTAACGGCCCTGATATAAATCCTCAGCTTTCCCCTCAGTTCTCTTCAAAGACACAGGAGCCAGGGTGCCAAGTGAGACAGCAGCTTCTCTGATTCTGTCCCAAAATAAGTGAGCTATTGGGCTCCAGTGGCTGTCTTCCAAATCACCTACCAGATTTGTTTCCAAAATCCTGCCTTGGTGTCGATGTATGTTTTGATAGAAGGTTAATGCATACGTGAATACACAACTTTTTGATTTATTGTCGTTGTGAGCTCATCACTCTTCCTTTAAATTAAAACTCTCTCCAGATGGGGATCTGTGACACAGATTTATTGATCTGCAATAAAACCTCACTCATAATCTCTACAGCTGCCCATTCATCTTCTCTAGAAAAGTGTTCATTACTCTGGATGTCCCAAGAATGAAAGCAAAAAGCTAACTTTCTCTCTTTGTTCCGTTCCTGCCTCTCCTATGCTTTCTGATTCTTTCTTCCCTCTTATTCTCTGCCCACCCTCTCCTTTTACTTCAGGAGACCAACTGAATCCCCCAACAGAATTACTCTCTTTCCCCATCTCTGTCATATCCTCTTATACTTTTCTTCACACCCCTAACACCCACCCCAAAGATGTCCTTTTTGTGGGCATCCTGGAAGTGATAAGACATTGCATCTCATTTTTGGGGCTCTAATATATAACGCAACCCTCCACACTGCTCTTTCCAGATGGGTTTGTATTTCCTAGTTTGGACAAACCACTCTGGACTCAGGAGATGAATGAGATCATTAGAAACAGGATACCTAAGCAGCCAGACTGAGAAATCAGAACAAGAGGCAGGTGGGTAGGTACGAGGGTGGTGGCTGAAATGGGTACATGTGGATGAAAAATGCTCACCACTGTGTGCTTTGTTGGTTTCTAAGAGCCTTCTGATTTATTGCCTAGGAGATATTCTCAAGTGCACACATGATCGAGGCTGCTTCCACTGGTCAGCAGATGGCTTGATCTTGGTGCCAGGAAACAGGGGAAGTAGCTGCTATCTGAGACTCAACAGAAGGAAGGGCAAAAGGACTTGGGAGTGATCAGATGGATTGCCTAGTCAGTTCAGTGGAGTCTCTCTTCATATTGCTAAAATGCCCTTAGATTTCCTTGCCAGAAAAATGCATGGACATCAGCTAGTCTAGTGGATTTCAACTGGGGTGTCGTGACACACTGGTGTGTTGCAGTCAGCTTTATGGTGTGATGCGACATCCACACATATCACAAGTCATTTGTTACTTCTAGAATAAAGTGCTGAAGTTTGCAAATGAACTACTTACAACAATCAAATAGAACTAATTCAAGGTTATACTTATAATAATGTCATTTTTCCTCACATGAATTCTGGTGTGATTTCTACAGGAATCAGATGTAGTTAGAGGTAACCTGGCAGAAATTATACATTGTTTATAGAGGTCTGGTGGAACTGAGAATTACTGCACTGGTCTGTCTTTCTCTTCTAGGCAGGGCAGCTGTCTTTAGAAGTGCTATTCATCTTGTGTCCTCAAAGCATGACAAAAAATGCAACCTCTCATCCTTATTGTAAAATATCAAAGTCATAACCCAGAGCCAATCAGTGATTGCCAAAGTCAGCATTTGAGCCCCAAGGTACACATTAGCATTCCAAGTACACTTTATGCTGACCACTACCTCTTCCAACAGGCAGGCACAAGGAGCTTGGGACAGAGGCTAGGAGTAGGTGCAGGAAGAGCGAGCGGAAAAGGAATCACCATTTATCACTGTAATCAGGAAGCCACCTCGGGCAGGTTTAATCACTCCGTGCAGAGAGGGATGCAGAGCAAGTTTATGGTTTACAGTGAGCAGGCTGACACGGCTGATTGATGCCAAATATGTCATGATGTAGATTGTAAAGCAGGGAGATTTAATGGTGTAACTCTATGGCAGGCTTAGAAGTGAGTGGCTGCAAAGTAAGGAATGATGGATGGGCTCATTTACATGTAAAATTGCCAATGGCATTGACAGCACTGGTATGTGAGGGGAAGATAAGAGGCCCAGAGTTCCACTCTTGCCTTAGTATTGGAATATTAAAATACAGCTGCGACAGCATCTAGAACTTGCAGTGGACTTTAAAGATATAATAATTATTATTATTTTTTTACCTTTTAGCCTTGAGAGAATCTGCATGTTTTATAAGGTTTTCTAAAAAGTCACCATACTGTCCCTGGATTGAGTGTCTACAGTAGATGCTGATGCTGGTTTGAACTTCATTTGTGCGGAGGTTGTCAGCAACCAGAAACACTCCGTGGCTTTTATCTGTCCCCAGCCTAACAACCTCAGTGTGCTTGTACAGCAATGATGTAAAAGACTGGAAGACTGAATTTAAAATTCCATTTGCCTCCCCCAAACTCTTGCCTCCTCATGGCTTTCTCTGTCCTATGTCAGAAAGATACTCTCTCTTTCTCTCCCTGTGTGTGCATATTTCTTTTTTATTCTCCCCTTCTTTCTTCTCTAATGACACTGCAATTATTATGTGTGGGCTAACGCCTATTACATATGAGAGTATCAGCCACTTCTGGACTTATATTGGCTGTAGAAGAACACTTTACATTTGTCCCCCAACATTGGGAAAGTGACAGTATAGCATTAGAATCTGCCTTCCTACCTTTCCTTCCTCCCTCCATTCCTCCTTCATTTTCTTCTCCATATGACATGAACCAAACCAGATCAGCTGGTCTCATGCTAGGTACTGGAGACACAGCAGCCCATGAGGCATGGTGTTAAGACATGAGACACAGAGAAGAAAAGAAACTCATGACAATATTTCATGATGTCTGCTATAAATGCCAGGGAGGGACCATACGGATGCATGGGGATATCTTCATGGGACAAAGGGAGGGGGTATGGCTATCAGATATATAGGGAGGAATTCTTGGAGGAATTAGCATCTGAACCAATACTGAAGTTAGCAAGGCAAAGGAGAACAAAGTGGGGAGGGGAGATTTTACCAAGGGAAAAGAAAAAGGTGGTGCACGTGCGTCCAAAGCAAGAAAACTTTTGGAAAATTCAAGGACTTTCAACTACTGTGATGCAATAGAAGAGTGTCTTTTGAGAAGGAACAGTCAAGAAATGAGGCTAAAGAAACCATCAGTATCCTGCAGAGCCTGACTACACCTGTTTAAACGGTGTGAACTATGACACACAAAAGATCTCTTGGTACATATGATGGTGTTTTAGATCTATCCTGTCTATGTATTTGCCTCATATAAGCTGGTCTTATTTCTGTGTGGTAAGGAAGATATGTTGACAATAGTACAATTGATCATCAAAGCCATGCCTTTGGGAGTGCTCATTGCTTGTAATAAAGCACAAATATTTGGAACTAAGGATTTACCAAACATATTTGTCAATTCAGTTTAACGTATGAGGTCTGACAATTAAGTTCGTGAATTAATCCTAGAAAAAGTGCTACATACCTCATTGCTGAATATCACTATGGTCACCTTCGAAGTATACCCCTTGGGAAGCTATGCACTGACACCAGTGCCTAGTCCACTCTTCAAAGTAATTTTGGAACTCTTTTTCTAGAATGGCCATCAGAGTTGTCATTGTATTACCATTGATTCCTGAATATCATAAAAATGTCTTTCTTTCAATATTTACTTTATTTTCGAGTAAAGAAATAAGTCACTGGGGGCCAGATCAGGTGAGTAGGGAGGGTGTTCCAATACAGTTATGTGTTTCCTGGCTAAAAACTCCCTCACAGACAGTGCTGTGTGAGCTGGTGCATTGTTGTGATGGAAAAGCCATGAATTGTTGGTGAAAAGTTCAGGTCATCTAACTTTTTCACGCAGACTTTTCAGCACTTCCAAAGAGTAAACTTGGTTAATTGCTTGCCCAGTTGGTACAAATTCATAATGGATAATCCCTCTGATCTCAAGAAAGGTTAGCAACATCATTGCAACAAGTTCGCAAACTTAATTGCCCGACCTTATAGTTATGAACTTCTTCAATAACCAGATGGTTGCTATGATGACAGCAAATTAATTTTATACATTAGTTAATAGCATCAATACTTTATCATCCAAACATACTTTTATTCCTTCAAAACATATTTATTGAGAACCTACTAAGTTCAAGGCACTTTGCTAGGTGATAGAGACATAAATTTGAATAACTTGAGGTCCTTCTCATAAGATAATGAGGAAGACACATATGTATAGAATGTTTGCCAACGCATCACAGTCCAAGTTACTGTAAAGAATGAACTGGGCTCTAGAGAGAAGAATTTATGGCCTTTTCTGGAATCTGGGATGCTCGACAAAAGATTTATTTGTGCTTTATCTTAAAAAAAAATACTTAGGAGTTTTACGTGGGTAAAGTTTGCTGATAAGAAGCTAGAGAGTTTTGATGCAAATAGCTGTTTCATTGAATTTCAACAATAAAATTAAAATAATGTTGTGAGCATTAGGCTCATTTGGCTTTACACAATAATCTTTTATTCTAAGGACTTGGTTATAACACTACTTTTGTGATGCAATTGGCAGTAAGGCGGTGGTCAGGACCAGAACCTCTGGAGTCACAAAGACCTGGAATTCTAATTTCATCTGTGCCACGCAGTAGTTGTGAGGTCTGGGATGAGTCATGTAAGCTCTCGAAACTTCATTTGCCTCATTTGTGATAGCGTCCACTTCATAAGAGTTCATAGAATGTTACAAGAGGCAATTTGCCAACACACAGTAAGAGTTAAATAAATGGTAGCCAGATATGATTAATATTATTACTATTATCTGTCATTTAATGCCTAATGAAACATTGAATGAACCACAACACAGTAACTTTTGAAGCTAATGTACCTCCTAGAAACTAATAGAGCACTCTTCTCATCTCTCTTTGGAAAGAGTGTGGTCCCATTGTAATAAATCATCATCACAAAAGTGGGTACATATGATCCAATTCTCTGCTCTCCATTTGGCTTTTCTCCAATTATTTTGCTATTTTCCCTAGTGTTTCCTGTTTTGCTATTCAGCTAAAAACTCCATGAATGTGCAGTTTACTTTCTACTCCAGATCATTAACACAGTTACTATGAACACACACACCTGGCTCTCCCTCTTTAGCACCTCTCCCTCTAGGTGCCTCCCCCAGCTGGTTCTCTGCTGCACCAGATTGTGAGTCCACACAAATATGTTCTTATCTCACATATGTGTTATCATGCGAAAACAAAGGCTCTGGAACCCGTCCATGCATTTTCAGATGGCAGTATATTTTCATTCCTCCCCATTCACAGCTTTGAATTTTTTTTTTTTTAAATCAGGGGCTTGGATCTTAAAAGTCACTCGTAACCTTAGCCATCCTTAATCAATCCGATGGGGAACAAAACCAGAAAACTAAAAACAACAACAACAACAACAACAAAACAGAATGGAGCCATGAGAGGCACCATTTAAAACCACTCCAAGTTCTTGTCCTTCGTTTGGCACGGCTGCACCCACCCTGGACCAGAAAGCAGCCCTTTACTCGATTCCTTTCTCTTCCTCAGCATGACATCCAGACGATAGCCAAGCAAGGCCTGTCAACTCAACCTCCCAACTGTCTCTCAAAACCAACCACCTCTCCTTGCTCCACTGCCATTGTCCACACCAACACACTGCTGGTGATGGCTTTCGATGGTCCTTTATCTTTACTTTCTGCCAAGTCTTTTTCCTACTGAGCAATCAGAGATCTGTTAAAAGGCAAAGGTGGTCCTGTTGCTCTCCAGTTGGAAATATTTCCATAGCTTTTCATCGCCTTCAGAATGGGGTCAAACTTGAACTCCTTGCTTGGGTGAGAAGGATCTTCCTAACCTTCATGACCCTTCATGCCCAATGCCCTCTTTGCTACCTGTTGCCACTCCCCTGTCCCCTAACCCCACCTTTCTGCTGGCACTGGCTACCTACAATTTATCTTCTGGTTTAGAGCTTAAACATGACTTCCTCTGAGAAGCTTTCCAACCCAACTATACTCTGCTCTATGTCCCATTTGTGTGCTTCATAGCTTTCCAAACCCTAAATCATAGCACTCACCACACTATACTCTATTGTACCTGCTCTCAGACCACGGTCTCCCTTGCCAGGCTATGCTCTGGGAGAGCAGATGTTACCTCTCCAGCTCACAGGGACCTTCTAGCACAATCCCTGGAACACAGTAGGTGCTCAATATATGTTGGTAGAATTCTTTAAGAATCCATTTGAAAAATCCGTTGGGGTTGGAGGGGGACAAGGTAAAACCAAAATCATCCTGGGAGTGAGAATGTGACCCTCTCTCTGCATAGGAAAGGGATGCCTTAGTTTTCTTCCCACTACTTGCCCTTTCTCTGCCACCTGCATTTCTCCCCAGCCTCTCTCCTGATCAGGATCCAGTCTCTCATTTCTCTTAGTGTGACAGTCAGTGGAAGGGCCTAAATTGGGATATTTTCCACAGGCAGGTTGAGTAAGCACCGACTGAGCTGACCCTGATACAAATGCTTCAGAAGCTTTGCAGGAGGATTAACAGCTGCCTTTAATCTTGCTTCCTTCTGTGTGGTGGGAGCAGATTCCATTCTGCAGGCAGGGCTGGGCTGCAGAGTCTCCAGCCTCAGAGTTGTAGGCTGTAGGGGGATTATGCTTGGTGGGGGGAAGCCAGGAGTTGGGAATGGGGAGAGATCCTGTACAGAGGTAGTTGTTTCATTTCAACATTTTAAGACCCCAAGTTAATTATCTTCTCTTTTCTCCTCCTTTATGGACACTTGAGACAATTTTCCTATTTCTAAATGTGAAGTGTTCCATTAGTGGCTAGAAAATTCTAGATGTGTGGATTAAATAACAATGAAGGCTAATCCCAGAGACATGAAAAGCAGAAGAGGATTTATTATGGATCACATCAAGTGAACCCATGGAGGGAAATATCTGAGGCTCAGTCACTCATCGTGACTGCATCTCAGATCATCTGCTATTTTCACAAGTGTCATGTGGTATGGCCTGGGGTGTAGTGTCTGTCCCTTAGTTCCCAGTACTCTCCATATAGTAGACAGTTGCCCCCGCGATGATCTAGTATGATAGTTTCTTTAAAGCCCTGAAAAGGGAGAGTTGACATTTTTACAAAATCTGAGCTTTGTCCATTCTTGTATAACCCATATTTTAAAGGCTTTGTTAATATGGATTAAAGACAAAAACAATTGCCTTCTGGGTGGGGAAATAATTTCATTGGATATTTGTCATGCCAGGTCTCTGGTCCCGCTTCCTGCACAAGAACGCAGGATATGGTGAGGCCAAAAAGGAACACCCACAGAGTCATGGATAGGGGGTTCATACCAGTATATTCTCGCTGGTGGCTGGGTTGGAAACACAGGAAGCAGGAGCAACACAATCCGCAATCTGCCGTCCACTTTCCTGCCAACAAATAACCAACCGCCTAGCCTAGCCACGGCAGTTATATCACGGGCTAATGGCTAACTCATAACAGCTGATGGCCAACTAGTCACAGCTGATGGCCATCTACTACCCGAGCCAGCACCTTTCCATGTGAGGCCAAGAGCCTAGAAACCACTCTCTGGGACTCTGTCCCCACAATATTAAAGCTGTAAAAGAAGTTTAAAGATTATTTAATCATCATTGACAGGTGAAGAACACAAGTCTTGGGGACTTACCCTCAAATCATGCAATCTGATATTGAATGAGCTGGCTTACGAATAGAATTAGGACTGGCTTATTTTTTGCCTTACCACATTAGAGGTTCTAGAGGTTGAGGGTTTTCTAGGTCTGGGCCTTTTATAGGATCTCTACACAGAGCTAAATTGGGTCATGTACCATTTGAGGATCCTTTCAGCTTGAAGGATTAGAGTTGAGTTTCTAGGCCAAGGGTTCATTCTTCGCCCAGTCTAAAATATAGGAAGCAGTGAGCGAACACTAATTGGATAAATGTTGAATTTGTGCTATGTAGTTTCATGTACTCTGAGTGGGTTTCTGAGCATCTGGAACTTTCAAATATTTTACCTAACACTCCCTGAGATTTTTAACTGTTTTCTTTTTTTCCTATGGCACAGCATCTATTTCCAAATATTTCTTATTCAGGCTGCAGGCTGTGTGGGCCTTTTAAAACCCAGGGGAACATGAGGATACATCACCTAATTTTGGTTGAGCTGGATCTATTGCTTCAGGTTTTAATTTCAGTATTTTAAAAGTAAGTCTCTTCCTGACTTGCTCAAGTTTTCTTTGCATTCACATTCAGGCTGTTCTTCACATTCCATATACCTGTGTGAATTTTCCTGAAAGACTTGAGTGTGTCATTGTACTTGTGTATTAATGATGTATCTGATTCATTACTACTGCACCCCGAGCAATATGACTTCAAGGTATATACATGACATTTAAGACCAAGAATTATTTCACACAGATCTGCTTAAAAAATAAAATCATCTTTAGAAATTTAAGGAGCATGAGGATTTAGTGGATGGTGCTGATTTCTAAAAACGAACACTTAACCCTAAAACTGCTTCTCTCAGTCTTTTGTTTCATTAGGAATAGTCTGACCTGGCCTCAGCCTGACCTCAAACTAGCCTTGTCTCTCACTGGGCATCTTAGCAGCAGCTCTTCTAGGACAGGTGCCACCCTCCAATTTGCAGCTGCTCTGTCATCTCTTAGCCAATAATATGAAGAGGCAGGGAGCCAATCTGACTGTCCCAGGAATGCTCAGTGTTTTCTGTGCAGCATGCACTTGCATCGTTTGTCAAAGGCTATCCTGGGAGGGGTGCTCAACCTCTGCATCAAGGTCTGCACTGTCTGTTCCCACCGCCCTGGCTCTACTTTTCTGAGTTAACTCATTGTCTGGCACTGAGGCATTGGCCACACTATTCCAGTGAACAGCAATCACCCGCCCTGTGTGCCCTGACTGGAGACTCACCATTGCTGCTTTATGCCATGGGTTTATGCTGAATGACTTCTGGATATTTTCCTAACCCCACAGGGGCTGAGAAGTAGATGGGGCTGGTGTCAGCTGCTTTTGCTGGGTTTGAATTGTACCACTTACTGTCTTTGCAAATAAGGGTGAATCCTCTTGCTTGTATTTTCTTCCAGATTTTTTTATCACCAACAAAACTGAAAATGATAAGCTGGGGAGCAGGGTATTTACTCTGCATTTCGTTATTCTCACACATTAGCATTTTTTATTTTTTATTTTTTGCATCCAACAGTCATCGACTGAAGGAGTCTGAGAGGGACAATGACATGAAATCATCCTGCTTGCTTCAGAACCCACCTTCACGCTACAGTGCATCCTTCACAATGATTTCCAGGGAATTAATTTTAAATGGCTTTCTCCTATCCTGTCAGTATCTCTGCAGAGGGGCTCCCACTATCCCAGGCCTGCCTGATTTCAACTCAGATTCTCCTACTGATTTAATAAATGGCTAAAACACATTTAAATGAAATAGAAGGCATTTTTTTAAGGAGTTAGAGGTACCTCTATCTAGTGACAGAGACTAAAATCTCAGAAGGTGCAAATGTATCCCACCTGGAGAAGAAACCATATCCTTCTTGGCTCTAAAACTGTGCATTTGCATATTGATAGAATCCATGGACTTGGAGAGCTGGGCTGGGATATTACAAACCATCAAGCACAATTCAGTGCAGCCATTTGCCTCTTGGAAAGTTGTGCAGAGGGTGATTAGTTAACATCTAGTGAGGCAGAAATAATCAATTTCCCAAGGCAAGTCATACTTTGATTCACCATTAGAGGCATCATTCATTCATTCATTCATTAATTCAATCATCTAACCAATAACTATTGAATATCTTCTGTGCCAGGCATTGTCAGTAACGAGATACTGGGGAAAAACAACAGTGTTAAGTCTGTTACTAAAGCACTTATCTATACTGCTTATCTATTCTTACCAATTGTTTGTGTGTCTGCCTTTCTATCTCGCATCTATGCAGAGTATAGCAGGAATTGCAAGACCTTATGTCTGCCTCTCATCAGGTGCACATCTTAGATCTCCTCACAGAGATTTAGTACACAGAAAGGTACACTTGGTAAATATTTATGCTGATTGCTCTACCTGACTTCTGGATCATGGAGTTGAAGGTCATAGAGCTATCAAACCCTAAGGGACTGCAAAAGTATCTAGTTATCAGTTTACCCATTTTTTAAAATAGATGAAGACACTGAGATTTGGAAAGTTTAGGTTACTTGCCAGAAGTCACAAAGCCAGTTACTGGTGGAAGTGAGATCAGGCCCCCATTTTTCCCAATTGCTTTCTGACTAATATTTCTACTGTGTAAGTTCATGACAAAAACCTATAAAATTTAGCCGGAGAAGGCTGTAAGAGAACATCTAGTCCAAAGATTCTCAACTCTAGCTACACATTTAGAGTCATCTGGAGGAGCATGTAAAACCACTGGGTTCCAGTCCGCCCCCACCCCCAATTTTAATTTATTTGATTTGAGGCCAGGTCTGGACTTCCCAATTTTTAAAAAATGTCCTAGATGATTCTTATGTGTTGCTTTTAGAGACAACTTGAATGGACCGTTCACCCATGCATTCTACTGTCATATTTGTTCATTCATTCATTCATTCATTCATTCATTCATTCATTCCATTCCACATATTTCCTTAAATGTTAATTTAACAAGAGAGATGTACATAGATAATCTCCAAAGTAGTCCATATTCTTTGTCAGGAAGATCCCGTCAGACTCCTAGCACACCACAGGCACTTTCCACATCCCTTCCCCAGTCACTAAACATCCCCAACAAGTAGGATTAGCCATCGAGCCCTTGCAGGCCAGCAGCTCGTCCTGTTTTCCACACTTGCTTTACACAGGAGGCTCCGCGAGCCCTGCCTCCATCTGCTGGGACCATGTTCGTGATCAGGGCCATGACAGAAGGCACCAGGGGTTCGTTTCCCTTTATTTACTTTTAATTATAATTTTCCTACGTGGCTGTGTCTTCCCATGAGAGCAGCAGCACCCTGCTAATGGGATTATGTGGTGTGGACACTGCTGTGTGCCTGTGTGCTGCTCCTCCTGTCTCTGAATTTCATCCAGATAATTGATTTTGGTCTGTTCCCTGACACTTGCCTTTGCAGCACAGGGTGTTATTAGGGCCTTTGTTCCATTTTTGAGTGACAAAGCCTTTACAAGTCAGCCAAGCAAAAGCAATTGTTGCATCTCTCACTTTTCTTATTAACTAACACAGAATTGCAGGCAGCTTGAAACCCGCTGAGAGAAATAATAACATAAGCGGCTGCTTGGGAGCAAAGTGGGTCCTTTCAACCACGGCAGCCTGGCAAGATTAACAAGGGCCCCTCCTCTCACTTATCTGCTGGGTCCCTGCTCTCCATCTTTTGTTCTACATCCCCTGTCTCTCCCCCATTACATCTCTATCTGCTTATGGACACTCTCCCACCATCCAAAGCAGCACAGGGGTCTATCAAGAAGAGGAGCCACCTGAGATTCCAAGTGGCAACCGGAGCCCCTGCCCCCCACATGGCACCTGAGTCTGCTCTATGACTCAGTTCTCCAGGGATAGGAATTACCCATCCCAACGATTGTTGCTTGTTGGCGTTTAGGAGTTTCTGTGCTTGCTTGCTTTTACATATTTTCAATTAAAAATTTATTAAGAAATATTTTAAACATACAAAAGAGAGAGAAAGAGGAAAAATGAACATTAGTGTATCTACCACACAAATTACTAAAGCATATACCACTCATAGAGGTGAGGTCTCCTGAGAATACTTCTCTCATCCATTCAGCCTCTCTCCCTCCCCACAGAGTTCAATACTATTCCAAATTTGATATGTATCATCCCCAAGCATTCATTTATGTATCTACCACATATGTGTATTGCACTAAGGAATGTGGAATACTGCTGGCGTGTTTCTAAACTTGCGCAAATGTTCCCATCCCGTGTGTATTCAACAATCTGTAAGTATTACATGCAACATTCTTCCACATGATATGTGAGCTAAAGTTCCTTATTTTTATCACTGAGTACTTTATTCTATTGCATAATAAATCATAATAATGTACTTACCTATTTGTTTGTTGGAGGACATTTAGTGGCTTCCATCCATTTTGCTGGTAGATATGTCACTGCCATCATATCTAGGTTCATATCTCCTCATGTACATATACAGGCTTTTCCGTCAGCACAAACACAGACGTGGGATTTCAGGTTGTAAAAGATAAACATCTTCAACTTCAGTGGGTTTTGCCAAGGTGTCTCCATAGGGATTTTTCTTCTAAAAGTGTGATAAGATGACAAGTAAGGATTGCTAATCCCATTTCACATTCACAGAGAAATGATGCCACCCTTTGTTTCTCCAGGAAGACTATAGCACTGAGGAAAGGAAAACCACTTCCCCAAGTTTCCATTCTTGCTCTCCCACCATCCAGGGTATCTTAGCTGAATAGAAGCATCCCGTTCTCCTAATGGAACTGAGAACTCATCCCTTGCTCCTGTTTTCCTTGGTGACTTTGATTTCTGTCCTAGAGCCATTGATGGGTAGGATCCTTAGTCACAGACATGCTCTTTCTTGTGGCCCAAGCAGGACTGGTCCAGCTCTAAGAAAGATGCTCTCCATAGCTACCCAGATCTCCAAGCTGGTTGGTACTCTCTCCTCTCTTTCCATGTACGCTTCAGAGTCAGGTGGGAACACTGACAAAAAATAGGGCTTTGAGTCTATCTTGAATTTGTATTCTTACCCTCACAAATTTTGTGATCACAAAGAAATACTTACCTTCTCAGGTTCTGTTTGCTTATCTGTAAAAAGAGAAAAATCGCACTATCCTCTTATATGAAATTGTGAGCATGAAAGAAAAAAAGCAAGGCATAAGGCAGAGTGCTTGGCACTTGGTGATTGCCCAGTAAATGGCAGACATGGCTTTAAATGCATGTTGTGCTCTGCATGTCTACTGAAGGGTGGCCTGAATGCCCTGCTGAAGTAAGGGCTCCTTTGAGGGAGAGCCTTGACCCCTGCCTCTCTTCCTTCTGATTCCAAATCTTAAGGTTGAAACACAGTGGATATTCTGACCTCATGGATGGATCATGACAGTTTAGGAAAAAGGTGGACTTCTGAGAACTGTCTTACATTTACCCCAGTCCTTACCCTAAGGAGACAAGTAGAACCATTTTCTGTATGGACTAAAGTCTCTGATATGAGTATATGAGGTTTCTATCTTGACTTTCTTCTTCATTTTTGTATAATTGTACTCTGGAGAAGTGGAGGACTAATTTTCTTCCTCTATCAATAAAAACTTAGGAATGTCCAGACACCTCTCAGATCTTCTTAAAGGTGGGAGGGCAGGGTCAGAATCCACCGTATGCTATAGGGCACGAAGCTGTGGTATCTTCATGGTGTTTTCTTCTTCACAATTCTTATGGTTTTCTCATGCAGTTGTCACCCTATTTAATTATCCCTTCTTTCTTTGTTTCTGTGTCCAGCTCCCACCCATCCTGATGCTCTTACTTCTCACCCTCTCCTCATGTTTCCTTCCATGTTCTCTTTGCTTCCTGGCACCTACAAAATTCAACGCCCTGTCCCCAAAAGAGTCCTATGTATCCCTCTTGAATGAGTGATCACTGGGAGGAATAGAAGTGTTAAGAAAACATCAACAATGTTTTCTGTGCACCAACGTGTAAAAATGTACAATGAAGAAGCAGAATGTCACTAAATGAATTACAGTTAAAAACAAACAAACAAACAAACAAACAAACAAATTACCAACCTGTCAAACACTATTACCGCTCGAATCAGTAGGAGGAATAAGAATGTGTATATAGAGGGAGCTTTTCTTCTTTTGTAAAGCAAATAGCCCCTCATAACATCTGGTTTCAGTGTCTTGAATGAGTAACTGATAAAGGGAAGGGAAGTAAAAAACTCCAATGAATCATTTTTCATGATGTCAATGTTGTGTGGAGTTCAGATGTGTTCCAATAGTTGAGGGAAGGGCTCATTACCTTTCCACTGGCTTAATGATATCTTATTCCATCGGATAGGGCAGATGGGAAAGGGGAAATTATGAAAACCAAAGTGGGGATGGATGTGGAATTTCAACATTCAATAACTGATTTGTTTCTCAAAAGAGGTAGGTTTAAAAGGAAAGAAGCACACTAGAAAACACCTTCTCTCTGCACATACACTGAAAAACAATATCCATTTGGTCTCAGAGTAGAAGCTTTTTTTCTTTTTATTTTTTTTTTTTCATTTTGAAGGTCAGGAGACAAGTGACCTGGTGAGCTGGTCTTTAATCCAATAGGAGTCTGGTTTTTGTAGAGTCACCTGAAAGTGTTAGAAATGGAGAAGAAATTTATATTACTTTGGAGGTGAATTAAACTAATGGTGATAATCACCCTACATCCTGAGACTAGGGGAATTTCTCATTGACTCTTAGCAGGCTATTTTCTTCCCCAACGTTGGACAACGAAAAGTTGGTCACCTGAGGCGGGGCAGAGTCCAAACAGGTTCACAGCTTCTTTGAATTCCTATAAATCTCTTGTTTTGTCCTTCAGAGGAAGATTAAATGACCAAGGCATTAGCTGAGTATGAAATTAGATGTGGGCGAAACTATATTATAAACAGATTTAGCTCGTCTGACCCACTGGAGATGCATATTACCTCACGGTTGAATGAAGGAATTTGCTATGAACCACCTGGATGACCTGTGACAAGGGTTCTAATTAACAAGTATCTGGATTTTGTTCTCTGTTAACTATAGATAATAATTCTTGCTTGACCTTAATAAAACAGAATATAGTCCTTAGAAATGCCCTGAATAAGAAAAGAAATATGTAAATATAAATTATTATTGTCACTCCTTAATTGAAAAGAATATTTTCCTATCATATTTATATACTTATAAGACTTCCATATCTCCTTCAACTTGCCTTGATATACATTGCTTAAAATTTAAAAAACGAAAAATCAAATAACTTTGAGTTAAAGAAATAACTGTGATTGTATTATTTCAACTGGAATTAAATGGATTCGAATGGTTTACCCAAACATAAAAGGTTGTTACTTTGGCCTTTGCTTACATTTAAAATGTTCAAATACAAGAATGTAAGTCAGAAGACCTGAGAGTAAGTGGACGATTTTCCAGTTTCTGTTTGTTCTTTGAACAATTCAAGGCTGTGTATGATTACAGTGTTAGTTGCATTTAAGTGCTTTGTTTTCCCCTGGGTTACAAACATCTAAGGGAGGCGGGAGGATAAGAGGATAAAAAGAATTGAAAAGGATTCTCAAAAGGCATTGTGGAGCACATCAGCTGAGGAGTGAGTTATAAATGAATCTGAGGAAGAGACATTTAATTTCCTTCCACGTAAGCTTGAGGCTAAAGAGAAGAACTTATGGGGCATAACTTCACTGACCAGAAGAAGCAAATTTTAAAAACTCCTTAGTATAGGGAAAAACAATTCAAGCCATTTAGTAATAATTATCCCTTACATTCATTCAGCATGTTGTAGTATATTGCTCTCTACAGTTCTGCATAATTCAGCTCCACAAATATTTGTTGTACGCCCACTAGGTTCCAGATGCATGCTGGGTTTGGAAAATTAAGGCTCAAAAAAAGTCCTGGCTCCTAGAACTTCATTGAATAGAATGTAATGTGGAAAATTCTATAACTGTGGATAGCATGCATCACGAGGAGAACACAGACGAGTGAGCAATTAATTCTGCCTGGACTTGTATTTATATCAACCCAGAATATGTATTTATGCAAGTATTCATTCATTCATTCAAATAGCAATATATATATATATATATATATATATATATATATATATATATATATATAGCTTGCCTACACTGTGACAGATATTATACTAGTCAAAGAATGACATGAATGGATACACAGTTGTAAACTAAAACAAGCTGAATAAAAAATGAACTTTATTTAGGCTGTGATCTTCCTCAGAGATGCCGTTCCTCATGTGGTCACAGAACTGGAGAATTAGTAGGAATTAACAACATAAAAGAGAGAGGGAAAGTATTCCAGACTGAAGGAAAGGCATGTGTAAAGTTCTGCTGTTGGAGGAACACACGTTATGGAGGAGAAGGCAGGCCCGCGTGGATGTAGGTCACAAAGCAAAGAGGAACGTGGCTTGTGCATCCATTGGCTAAGGCTGCCTGAATAAAGTACCACAAACTGGGTGGTTTAGAACAACAGATATCATTGTCTCATAATTTTGGAAGCTAGACGTCTGCGATCACAGTGGCAGCACTGTGTGGGTTCCTTCTAAGAGCTGTAGACAGATTCTGTTCCATGCCTCTCACCTACTTTCTGGTGGTTTGCTGGCCATTTTTGGTGTTCCTTGATTGTATGAGCATCATACTGATCTCTGAGCTTCATCTTCATGTGGCACTGTTCCTGTGGGGACACATTTTCTTTTTTTTTCATTATATCAAAATTTTCAATTTTTTTTTTTTTATAAAGACACCAATGGTATTGGATTAGGGCCCATCCTACTATAGTATGATCTCATCCTAATGTAACTGATCACATCTACAATGACCCTATTTCCAAATAAGTTCACATTTTGGAGTATTAGGAGTTAGAACTTCAGCATATGAATTGTGAAGCGAGCATAATTCAACCCGTTTATAGTGTGGGATGAGGCTGAAAGTGAGGCTGGCACTTTATGCCTTTGACTTCTTTGAGGACTGATAGGTCATGTTAGGGACTTGGCTCTTTATCTTATAATTTTGAGCAGAGGATGCCATGATCAAATTTGCATTTTAAAAAGTTGACCCTGCCTTTTCATTGTAGGATTCATCATGGAAAGTTTGAGTATGGACAGATTCTTTGGAGACTATTGTAGTCATCTGGGTGACAAATGATTGACTAGGGTATATGAGGATAGAGAAGATAAAAACGGAAAAAAATTGTATTCGGGGTATATTTAAAAGATAAAAATCAATTGGATTATGTGATTGATTTTGATGATAAGAGGAGGGTAGATAGGGTCAAGGATGACAACTGGATGAAAGGTGGTATCATTAGCGACACAGGACCAGACTTAGCAAGGAAAAGCTTGAATTTAGTCTTGGCTATGTAGAGTATGAAGTACCTTTGAAGTAACCTAAAGGAGATAATAAGTATGTTATTGGAGCATCTTGGAGCTCAGAAAAGAGGTCTGGGCTAGAGTTATAAATTTGGGGATGATTGTTTCGTATGTTAATTCACAAGTTAAATTATGTACATGAATAAAATGCCTTATGGAGAGGGAAGTATAACATGGAGAGTGCCTGGAAATAAGCTTTGATAAACTATGATTCTTAAGGACAATCAGAGTGGTTTAAGCCTGCGGTAAAGGCTTGGCCAAAGAGGTAGGGGCAAGAAGCCAAATAAGTCAAAGAAAGAAAGCATTTCAAAAACGGGGATTGTTAACAATGCAAAATGTTGATATTAAGTCAAATGAGGTGGGGGCAGAATAAATGCCCATTGTTTTCATATCATGAAAGTCATTGAAGTCTTAGCATAGTACCGTAGTTGTTACTGCAGTGGGATGAAGAGTAAATAGGAAGAGAGAAAACATACAAAACATATACAAGTATTTTGAGAATTTGTTTGATTGTGAATGCAAGAAGAGAAATGGGGCTATGCATGAAGAGAAATATGGAGTCAGGGGAAGACTTTGAAAATAGACTGAGCATGCATAATGTTGATATAGGAAAGAACTACTTAAACAAAAGAGTAAAAAATCAACAGTGTCAGGTTCTAAAGAAGGGTGAAGAGGATAAGAGGATAAGACCCAAGTGAAATACATTGAGAGAAAGAGAGAGAGAGAGAGAGAGAGAGAGAGAGAGAGAGAGAGAGAGAGAGAGAGAGAGTTTAGCTAGGAAGAGTAATAACTCCTATATTATAAAAGTAGGGAGGAAGAAGGTAATATGTTCTGATACAGGTATGAAATGACACTGGATGTACTCCATTTGAGTATAAACACAGAATAGTTTTCTAATAACTTCTTTCAACATTTCTGAATAATAAAATCCCCCTTTTCTTATGGTCATCAGGGATTCTTAATATCGATTTAATTCAATAACTATTCAATCAAAACTTAAAACTTGACCAGTCTGGTGTAATATTGTAATTTCATATTTTATGCAAATCTGCTTCCCCACAAAAATTTTGATTTTTGTTTGAATGCCTTGGGATGTAGATGGGTCTGTGAATATGGTCTTCTTACTCATTCCTTAAACCCTTCCATAGATAGATAGTGTTCCTGCAAGGAAGAAATTGAAAAGAAAAGAACAGTTTCTGATTCATGTCAGCTTCAAGGACACACATAGGCTCAAAGTGAAGATGTGGAGAAGGATATTCCATGCAAATAGAAATCAAAAGAGATTAGGGTAGCTATAATTATATCAGACAAGATAAACTTTAAGCTAAAAATGGTAACAAGAGACAAGGAAGGTCATTATATAATAATGAAGGGGTCAATTTATCAAGAAGATATAACAATCATAAATATACATGTATCCAACATTTAAGCCCTAAACACATTAAGCAAACACTAACAGACCTGAAGGGAGAAATAGGTAACAACAATAATAGTACGGGAATTTAATACCTCATTTTCAGTAATGGATACATCATCCAGACAGAAAATAAACAAGGAAATGTTAGACTTGAATCAAATTTTAAGCCAAATGGATCTAATAGTATATATAGAACATTCTAACAGCAGAACAGAAAACACAGTCTTCTCAAATGCACATGGAACATTCTCCAATATAGATCATATGATAGGTCACAAAGCAAGTCTTAGCAAATTTAAGAAGATTGAAATCATATCAAGTATATTTTCAAAACACAATGTCATAAAACTAGATATCAATAACAGGAGGAAGGCTGAAAAATTCACAAAAAGGTGGAAGTTAAACAACACACTGCTGCTCAACTATTGGATTAAAACAACAAAATATATATTTTGAAACAAACAAAAATGGAAATACAATCTAATAAAAAACCATAGGAGGCTGCCAAAACAGTTCTAAGAGAGAAATATATAACATTAACTGCCTACACTAAGAAAAAAAAATTCAAATAAACAACCTAAATTTACACCTCAAGGAAAAGAAGAACAAACTTAGTCCAAAGTTAGCAGAAGGAAAGAAATAACAAAGATCAGAGCAGATAGGAATGGAATAGAGAACAAAAAAATAACAGAAAAGATCAATGGAACTAAGAATTGTTTTTTGAAAATATAAAAAATTAGCAAACTTTAGCTAGATTAATTAAGAAAAAAGAGAGAAGATTCAAATAAGTAAAATCAGAAATAAAAGAGGAGACATTACACGTGATACCAAAGAAATACACAGGATCATAAGACACTATGAATAAATATATGCAAAAGATTGAATAACCTAGAAGAAATGGATAAATTCCTAGAAACATCTAACCTACCAATACTGAACTGTGAAGTAATAGAAAATATGAACAGATCAAGAATGAGTAGGAGGTTGAATCAAAATAAAAAACATCCCAACAAAGAAACTTCCAGGACCAGATGGGTTCACTGGTGAATTCTACCAAACATTTAAAGAAGTATTAATATCATCCTTCTCATACTCTTACAAAAAGGCGAGAAGGAAAGAATACTCCCAAACTCATTTTACAAAGCTAGTATTACCCTGATACCAAAGCCAGATAAGAAGACTGCAAGAAACTAAAACTACAGACCAACATTCCTAATGAATATAAATACAAAAATTTCCCCTAAATACTAGCAAACCAAATTCAATTGCACATTAAAAGAATCATATACCTCAATAAGTGGGATTTATCCCTGGGGTTCAAAGGTGGTTCAACATACATAAATTAATAAATGTGATTAGAATGAAAATAAAAATATGTGAGCATGTCACTAGACAATAAAAAGTATTTGGAAAAAAATACAACAACCTTTCATGATAAAAAAGGCTCAATAAATTGGGTATAGAAGGAACATACCTCAGCATGACAAAACTTATGTATGACAAGACTACAGTTAACATCACTTAACAGTGAAGGGCTGAATCTTTTTCTTCAAGAGTGGGAGTAAGATTAGGATGCCCACTCCCACCACTGCAACTCAGCATAGTACTAGAAGTCTTAGCTAGAGCAATGAGACAAGAAAGAAATAAAAGACATGTAAGTCAGTAAAAATAAAATAAAATTGTCTTTGTTTGCAGATGATATAATCTTATATATAAAAATCATAAAGACTCCATCCAAAACTTGTTAGAACTAATATATCATTCAGTAAATTTGCAGGACACAAAATTAACATACAAAATATCAGCTGCATTTCTATACACTAACAAGAGAATATGTGAAAAAGAAATAAAGATACAGTCCCATCCACAATACCATCAAAAAACAATAAAATACTTAGAAATAAATGTAACCTAGGAATTGAAGGATCTGTACCCTGAAAACCATAGACATTAATGCAAGAAATTGAAGAAGACACAAACAAATGGAAAGATATGTCATGTTCATGGATTGAAAAAGTTAATATTGTTAAAAATGTCTATATTGCCCTAAGCCATCTATAGATTCAAAGCAATCTCTATCAAAATTCCAATGGCATCATTCAAATAAATATAGAAAGAAAATCCTAAAATTTGTATGGAATCACAAAAAAGTCTTGAATAGCCAAAGCAATCTTCAGAAAGAAGAAGAAAGCTGAAGGCAAACTTCTTGATTTCAAACTATTCTACAAAGCAACAGTAATCAAAACAGTGTGGTGCTTGCATAAAATAGACAGATAGATGAGTTTAACAGGATCAAGAGCCCAGGATTAAATCCTCACATATACGGTCAACTAGTATGTGACAGAGGAGCCAAGAATACTCAGTGGGGAAAGGATAGTCTCTTCAGTAAATGGTGTTGGTAAAACTGAATAACCACATGCAGTAGAACCAAATTAGACCCCTATCTTATACCACTCACAAAAATTATTTCAATACAGAGCAAAGACCAAAACATAAGAAATAAAATAATAAAACTCCTGGAAGAAAACAGGAAAAAAGCTTCTTGACGTTGGTCTTGACAACAAGTTTTTGGATATAGCATTAAAAGCACAAGAAAAAAAGCCAAATTAAGTGAGACTACATCAAACTGAAAATTTTCCGCACAGCAAAAGAAAAAATTAACAAAAATGATAGGGCAGCCTATGGAATGGGAGAAAATATTTGCAAACCATATATCTGAAAAGGGGTTAATATCCAAAATACATAAGTAACATATAACTCTATAGTAAAACAAACAAACACAAAAACAAACAAACAAACAAAAAAAAAAACAAACATGAAAAAATTGGCAGAGGAACTGAATAGACATTTTTCCCAAAATGGCCAACACATACATGAAAAGATATTTGACATCATTAACACAGGGAAATACAAATCAAAACCACAATGACCTATCACCGCACACTTATTAGAATGGCTACCATAAAGAAAAAGATAAGGGATAACAAATGTTGGTGAGGGTGTGGAGAAAATAGCACCTTGTGTACTGTTCTGTACTGTTCGTGCAAGTGTAAATTGGTTTAGCCACTATAGAAACTGTATAAAGGTTCCAGAAAAACTAAAAATAGAACTACCATATGATCCAGCAATTGCACTTCTGGGCATTTATCCAAAACGAATTGTAATCAGGATCTTGAAGAGATCTCTGCACTCCCATATTCACTGCAACATTATTCACAAGAGGCATGATGTGGAAATATCCTAAGTGTCTGTCAACAGATGAATGACTAAAGATGTGTTATATACATATGATGGGATATTTTTTCAGCTTGAGAAAAAAGGGAAATCTTGTTATTTGCAACAGCAGGAATGGACCCTGATGTCATTATGCTAAGTGAAATAAGTTAGACAGAGAGAAACAAGTACTGTATCCTATTACTTATATGTAGAATGTATAAAAGCTAAACACATAGAATCAAAGAGTAGAATGGTGTTTGCCAGGGTCTGGAAGGGGTAGATTTTGGTCAAAGTGTTCAAACCTCCAGTTACAAGATTAACAAGTTCAAGTGATCTAATGCACAATACGGTAATTATAGTTAACACGTATTATATACCTGAAAGTTGTTAAGAGAGTAGGTATTAAATGTTCTCACCACAATAACAAAACTGTACTCATGGGACCTGTATTAGCTAACACTATGGTGGTAAGCGTTTTGCAATATATAGTGTACAGAATCAACACATTGTGCACCTTCAACTTATACAATGATATACCATGTCTGACAATTAAGTTTGCAAACTTGTCACCGTGCACTTACATTGGCAGCACTGTACAAACAGCTCAGTAAGGTTTCATAACCTTGGTATATCAGTGTATCACAGCTGTGTTCGTGTTGATGTGTGACAGTGTCTTGCTGAATGGCGTTCATTATTGTTGCATGTTTCTGTGTGCCATCGCAAGAATGCCTGAGCTTCAATTACAGCGACAAGCAAACATTAAATTTCTTGTTAAACTTGGCAAGAGTGCAAGTGAAATCTTGGCAAGAGTGGAAGTGACGTGTTAGTCCAAGTTTATGGGGTTAATGCCATGAAGAAAATGGCAGTGTACAAATGAATTAAACATTTTTTCTGAGGGGAGAGGACTGTCACTGATGAAGAGAGGTCAGGGCAGCCAGGAACGAGCAGAAGTGATGAAAACATGCAAAAATTCATTGAATTGTGTGTCAAAATTGTCAGCTGACTGTTAGAAGCATAGCAGACCAAGTAAACATTGATAGAGAAACAATTAGGAAAATCTTAACTGAAAATCTTGGCATGAGAAAGGTGTGTGCAAAAATGGTCCCAAAGGAGGTCCCAGATGAACAAAAGCAAAGGAGAGTGGTTTGTCAAGACCTTTTGGGGAGGCAGGATGATGTTTTGGGCTGTGTTATCACTGATGTTGAAGCATGGGTGTACCAAGTCAGCTAATTCTCCACTACAATTTTCTGTCAGTCCAAATCAAAAGAGTCAAAATGACAATGCTAAACATTTTTGATATCAGACAGATTATTCATTATGAATTTGTACCAACTGGACAAATAGTTAACTGAGCTTACTATTTGGAAGTGCCGAAAAGACTGTGTGAAAAAGTTAGATGAAAAAGACCTGAACTTTTCGCCAACAATTCATGACTCTTGCATCACGACAATGCACCAGCTCAAAAAGCACTGTCTGTGAGGGAGTTTTTAGCCAGTAAACAAATAACTATATTGGAACACCCGCCCTACTCACCTGATCTCACCCCCAATGACTTCTTTCTTTACCCAAAGATAAAGGAAATATGGAAAGGAAGACATTTTTATGACATTCAGGACATCAAGGGTAATACGATGACAGCTCTCATGGCCATTCCAGAAAAAAATTTCCAAAACTGCTTTGAAGGGTGGACTAGGCGATGGTGTCAGTGCACAGCATCCCAAGGGGGTACTTTGAAGGTGACAGTAGTGATATTCAACAATGAAATATATAGCACTTTTTCTAGGATGGGTTTGCAAATATAATTGTCGTGCCTCAAATGTCAATTATTTCTCAGTAAAGCTGGAAAAAGAACACACCAAAAAATAATCAAATATAAAGAGTGCAGTCTTCGCCCAAAGAGTGTTGGTTGCACTCCAAGTTGTGGGTCTTAACTCCTCATCTAGTTTATCATCTATAGACTCAGGGAGGTCAGATGGAAAACCTCGCAGGGCCAGCAAGTGAAGTCTCAAACCCAAGCAACTCCCTTAGTTGGTGTTACTACACTTTCTTAAGAACAAGGGATTAATTGCTTCTTCCAGCTGACCCTGACTTTGTTCACGGCAACTCAAGACTTTGTTCACATGTTCTAGACTCTTTGTTCCAATCTGAAGAGTCCCCAGTAAGCACCAATGCCACATCTTCGCCCACTCTCTCCTGGTCCTTAAGCCCTGTCAGACACATCACGTGTAAGTCGCCAGGACTATTGGAACTTGAGGGAACTGTTTGTGATCTCCTCCTCTGATCACACACCATTCCATTTCTTCTTAGTGCTCATCTTTCCACTTGAACAACATAACTCAGGAAGGTAGGTCTTGCAACTCCACAAACTATTAACTGAGTGACGACTGTAAGACCTAGTTTATATGACAGGCACCATCAATTTGATGAGAAATTTTTGTAGCAATCCTGTTTCATTTGAGAAAGAAGAAGAAGTCAAGGGGTACTCTCCCTCTCTTTTCCTGTCCTTCACAACAGAAACTTTTAGGTCAAACCCTTGAGGAGGTTATTGGAACCACAACAGCCATTTCTTTGAACTGCGAATGACGTGAGATAAGGAACGATAAATTTTGAAAAATTGGAAAATATCTACTTCGCACTTTACTTCACGTTATTACAGGGATAAAATAGCAGGGAGTTGAGGATGGAAGAGAGTTGGAATACAGGTTGGACAGAGTAACAGAAGAGGATTTCCAAGCATTAATGGGGATTCACTAGAGGTTGTTGATGACATATTTGCTCAGGGATCAATCTGCCCTACTGTCTGACACACTGGCTGCTCAGATGCAAGCAGGGATAAAACATGTTCGGACTCCTACCCAGTTCAAGACATGAAAAAGATGCAAAGGAAACACAGAGGGACAAAGTAGTTCGAGATATTGCCAAGACTATGATTAATTGACAAAAAGGGCCATAGAATCCAAACAAGTTAACAGACAATGTGATGTAGAGTTTGGAAAAAACAAAAAATTAGAGGGATCCCAATATAATATCTAAATATAATACTGAGCTATCAGTGAAGTTGAAGAATTCTTCTAGTGGAAGTAATTGAAAAGGAAAACTGAACAGCAGGATGTTATGGCAAGAGATTAGGAGCTTGAGACAATCATTTCAAAAGTAGTTCAGTTACAAGTTTTGACAAAGGTTGTGATCTCTATGGGAGTAGATCCTCGAGGTGGAATAGGGAGAATGGTTATTGCTTGTTAGAAGTTCAGGGACTAAGAAATCAGGGTTTTGGATAAGTTATGCAGATTTCAAAGTTTTGATAAATAGGGGAAGTGACAAAAAGATTAGTGAGACGGCAATAAGGAGAGAAGTAGGTGGAATTGACAAATGGAGTGAGACTCAAAGAAGAAATTTTAGCAAGGAGGTGAATGAGTAATTGTATGGAAGGAGCAGTGATAACCAGGAAAGACACTTCCCTATGCGTAGACTCTGGAGCAGCTGTAAGCTTGAGGGAATATAAAGCTAAGGTTGCAAAGAGAGCAGTGTCCTCAGTAGATATCCAGGTTTGCAGTTTGGACAGTCAACTAAATTAAGGAATTGGTCATAACATATTGAAAAATTAATGGAGGAAATATTCTAAATGGAACTAATGGATGAGAGAAGGGTAGGAGATAGAGGAACAAAGACCAAGGGTGGAAAGGATGGGTGGGGATGGATCTTCTCATTTTTATACTGACAGAGGTAAAAAGGAACAAGAACCTTGTGTTTAGTGGTTCAGTCTCAAGAGTCCCTTTTAAGAAGATGTAGGAGGATGTGTGATGGTTACAAATAGCCAGAGATTTGATTTGATTTCTAGAGCTTTTTGAAGTGAGCCCCAGAATCTGCAGTCTCTGCCGACTAAGGAGAAGTGTCGTTGTAGATGCGGGTATGTAGTTGCTGCACTTACACAGCACAGGATAGTGGCCTTTCAACCAGTCCATGTGCAGATAGAGCCTTGAGAGTCTCTGTCCCTCTGGTTTATGACTGGAGATGGTAGTGCTCACAGGGAGTGCTGTCATTCATTCCCTCATGCATGCATCCGTTATTTCCCTTATTCATCCCACACATGTTTTTGAGTATCTGCTTTTTACCGGGTTCTGGATACACATTGATGGACGAAAAAAAATGTTATTTCTGCCTTCAAGTTTCCTAATGTTTACTTGGGAAAGACAGAAAATAAAGAGCAAACAAAACCAATGTACATATTAATAAATGTAATGGTATGTTGAAAAAGTGCCATACAGGTAAAAGGTAAGATGCCATGACAGAAAATAAAAGGAGAGACTATATTTATAGAGATTTTGGGTCATATACAAACAGAGAGTTTTAGAAACCAGGTGGATCTGGCCATGTGAATCATGGAGGTAGCAAGCCTTCCTGGCAGAGGTGGGAAAGGCAGCGGGGAGCCATTGTGGGTTGTACACAATGGAATTACAAAGGATCATTCTGGCTGTATTGTGGAGAAAGGATTATAGAAGAGCAAGGAAAGATGAGTGAAGTGACCAGGAAAATTCAGAATTCATGCCTCTCAGTTCTGGGGTATTCCATTGCTATTGACAACAACCTGCCTGTCATTTCATCCCTAATGAACCCATTTTCTTTTTTTTCTTTTTTTTTTTCTTTTCTTTTTTTTAATTAAATTTATTGGGGTGACAATTGTTAGTAAAATTACATAGATTTCAGGTGTACAATTCTGTATTACATCATCTATAAATCCCATTGTGTGTTCACCACCCAGAGTCAGTTCTCTTTCCATCACCATATATTTGATCCCCGTTACCCTCATCTCCCACCCCCCACCCCCCGCCCCCGTTACCCTCTGGCAACCACTAAACTATTGTCTGTGTCTATGAGTTTCTGTTTCTCATTTGTTTGTCTTGTTCTTTTGTTGTTTTTGGTTTATATACCACATATCAGTGAAATCACATGGTTCTCTGCTTTTTCTGTCTGACTTGTTTCGCTCAGCATTACTCTCTCAAGATCCATCCATGTTGTCACAAATGTTCCTATATCATTTTTTCTTACTGCCGAATAGTATTCCATTGTGTATATATACCACAACTTCTTTATCCATTCATCTATCGAAGGACATTTTGGTTGTTTCCATGTCTTGGCCACCGTAAACAAAGCTGCAATGAACATTGGAGCACACGTGTCTTTATCTCTAAATGTTTTCAGATTTTTTGGGTAGATACCCAGGAGAGGGATTGCTGGGTCATATGGCAATTCTATTCGTAATTCTTTGAGAAACCTCCACACTGCCTTCCATAACGGCTGCACCAGTCTGCATTCCCACCAACAGTGTATGAGGGTTCCTTTTTCTCCACAGCTTCTCCAACATTTGTTATTGTTTGTCTTGTTGATGATAGCCATTCTGACTGGGGTGAGGTGATATCTCATTGTGGTTTTGATTTGCATTTCTCTGATGATTAGTGATGTTGAGCATTTTTTCATATGTCTATTTGCCATTTGTATGTCCTCTTTGGAGAAATGTCTCTTCAAGTCCTCTGCCCATTTTTCAATTGGGTTGTTTGTTTTTTTGTTGTTGAGTTGCATGAGTTCCTTGTATATTCTGGATACTAGCCCCTTATCGGAGGCACTGTTTGCAAAAATCTTCTCCCATTCAGTTGGTTTTCTCTTTATTTTGTCAATGGTTTCTTTTGCTGTGCAGAAGCTTTTAAGTTTCATATAGTCCCATTCGTTTATTTTAGCTTTTACTTCCATTGCCTTTGGAGTCAAGTTCATAAAATGCTCTTTGAACCCAAGGTCCATAAGTTTAGTACCTATGTTTTCTTCTATGCAGTTTATTGTGTCAGGTCTTATGCTTAAGTCTTTGATCCATTTTGAACTAACTTTGGTACATGGTGACAAATAGCAGTCCAGTTTTATTCTTTTGCACGTGGCTATCCAATTCTCCCAGCACCATTTATTGAAGAGGCTGTCTTTGCTCCATTGTATGTTTTTAGCTTCTTTGTCAAAAATTATCTGTCCATATTTATGTGGTTTTATTTCTGGGTTCTCAATTCTATTCCATTGGTCTATGTGTCTGTTTTTCTGCCAATACCATGCTGTTTTGATTATTGTAGCCCTGTAGTACAAGCCAAAGTCAGGAAGTGTGATACCTCCATTATTGTTCTTTTTCCTTAAGATTGCTTTGTCTATTCGGGGTCTTTTGTGGTTCCAAACAAATCTGATGATTTTTTGTTCTATTTCTTTAAAATATGCCATTGGGATTTTGATGGGGATTGCATTGAATCTGTATATTGCTTTGGGTAATATGGCCATTTTAACTATGTTGATTCTTCCAATCCATGAGCACGGAATGTCTTTCCATTTCTTTGTGTCTTCTTCAATTTCTTTCAAAAATGTCTTATAGTTTTCAGCATATAGGTCTTTCACATCCTTGGTTAAGTTTATTCCTAGGTATCTTATTCTTTTTGCTGCAATTGCAAAAGGAATTGTTTTTTGTATTTCTTTTTCTGAGATTTCATTGTTAGTATATAGGAAGGCAATGGACTTTTGTGCGTTGATTTTGTAGCCGGCAACTTTACTGTATTCGTTGATTGTTTCTAATAGCTTTTTGGTGGAGTCTTTAGGGTTTTCTATATATAGCATCATGTCATCTGCAAAGAGTGATAATTTAACTTCTTCATTCCCAATTTGGATGCCTTTTATTTCTTTCTCTTGCCTGATTGCTCTGGCAAGGACTTCCAACACTATGTTGAAAAGCAGAGGTGATAGGGGACATCCCTGTCGTGTTCCTGAACGTAGAGCAAAGGACTTCAGCTTTTCTCCATTAATTATGAGATTAGCAGAGGGCTTGTCATATATGGCCTTTATTATGTTAAGGTATTTTCCTTCTATACCCATTTTATTAAGAGTTTTAATCATAAATGGATGTTGTATCTTGTCAAATGCTTTTTCTGCATCAATTGATATAATCATATGATTTTTGTCCTTTATTTTGTTTATGTGATGTATCACATTGATGGATTTGCGGATGTTGAACCATCCTTGTGCCCCGGGGATGAACCCCACTTGGTCGTGATGAATAATCTTTTTAATGCATTGTTGTATTCGATTTGCTAGAATTTTATTTAGGATTTTTGCATCGGTATTCATTAGAGATATTGGTCTGTAGTTTTCTTTTTTTGTGCTGTCCTTACCAGGTTTTGGTATCAGGGTAATGTTGGCCTCATAAAATGAGTTAGGGAGTACTGTCTCTTCTTCAATTTTTTGGAAGAGTTTGTGCAGAATTGGTATTAGATCCTCTTTGAAGGTTTGGTAGAATTCACTAGTGAAGCCATCTGGTCCCGGACTTTTGCTTTTGGGAAGGTTTTGGATGACTGATTCAATTTCGTTACTGGTGATCGGTCTGTTTAGATTTTCCAGTTCTTCATGGTTCAGCCTTGGAAGGCTATATGTTTCTAAGAACTTGTCCATTTCTTCTAGGTTGTTGAATTTGGTGGCATATAGTCCTTCATAGTATTCTTGGATGATCCTTTGTATTTCTGTGGTGTCCGTGATAACTTCCCCTTTTACGTTTCTGATTTTGTTAATCAGTGTCTTCTCTCTTTTTATCTTAGTAAGTCTAGCCAAGGGTTTGTCAATTTTGTTAATCTTTTCAAAGAACCAGCTCTTTGTCACATTAATTTTTTCTATTGTCTTTTTGTTCTCTATTTCATTTATTTCTGCTTTAATTTTTATTATTTCCTTTCTTCTGCTGACCTTGGGTTTTACTTGTTCTTCTTTTTCTAGTTCTTTAAGGTGTAACATGAGGTTATTTATTTGGGAGTTTTCTTGTTTCTTGAGATAGGCCTGTAATGAGATAAATTTCCCTCTTAAAACTGCTTTCGCTGCATCCCAAAAATTTTGGTAGGATGTATTTTCATTGTCATTTGTTTCAATGTATCTTTTGATCTCTCCTCTAATTTCTTCTTTGACCCAGTCCTTCTTTAAAAGTATGTTGTTTAGTCTCCATGTATTTGTGTTTTTCCCCGCTTTCTTTTTACAGTTGATATCCAATTTCAAAGCCTTGTGATCAGAGAATATGCATGGTATGATTTCAATCTTCTTAAATTTGTTGAGACTGATTTTATGTCCCAATATATGGTCTATCCTTGAGAATGTTCCATGTACACTAGAAAAGAATGTATAGTCTGATGTTTTAGGATGAAGTGCTCTATAAATGTCAATTATGTCCATTTCATCTAATGTGTCATTTAGGGCTACTATTTCGTTATTTATTTTCTGTTTGGATGATCTATCCATAGCTGTCAATGATGTATTTAAGTCCCCTAGTATAATTGTGTTTTGGTCAATTTCTCCCTTTAGTTCTGTTAGAAGTTGCTTGGTGTATTTCGGTGCTCCCTGATTGGGGGCATAAATATTGATGACTGTTATGTCTTCTTGTTGTACAGTCCCCTTCACCATTATGAAATGTCCATCTTTGTCTCTTGTTATCTTTTTCACCTTGAAGTCTGTTTCATCTGATATCATTATGGCTACACCTGATTTTCTCTGGGTACCATTTGCTTGGAGTGTCAATTTCCACCCTTTCACTTTGAGTCTATGCTTGTCCTTGTAGCTGAGATGTGTCTCTTGGAGACAGCATATGGTTGGGTTTAGTTTTTTGATCCAATCTGCTACTCTGTGACTTTTTATTGGTGAGTTCAGTCCATTTACATTTAGAGTAATTATTGATATGTGAGGATTTCCTGTCATTCTATCCTTAGTTTTCTGGTAAGGTTGTGTCTCCATTGTTTCTTTGCCTTTTTGTTGTTGTCTATTATTTCTGTGTGGTGGTATTCTATGATGTTTCCCTCTGTTTCTTTTTTTATTTCAGTATGTATTTCAATTCTGGATTTATTTTGAGTGGTTACCCTTAAGTTTATGTAAAAGAAAGTTTGATATTTAGAGTATTCCATTTTCTTCAGCATGCTTACTTTCTCCATTCCCATATTCCGGTTCAGGCCTTTACTCTCCCCCTTTTTGAGTTTTGTTTGCCACAAATTGTCCCTGTTGATTGTGGTCGAATGGCCTCCTTTAGTATTTCTTGTAGTGCAGGTCGTGTATTAGAAAATTCCCTCAGCTTCTGTATGTCTGGAAAGGTCTTTATTCCTCCTTCATATCTAAAGGATATCTTTGCTGGATATATTATTCTTGGTTCATGGTTTCTCTCTTTCAATAGTTTGAATATTTGGTTCCACTCCCTCCTGGCTTGTAGAGTTTCTGCTGAAAAATCTGATGATAATCTAATGGGCTTTCCTTTGTAAGTTACCGTCTTCTTTTCCCTGGCTGCCTTGAGGATTCTTTCTTTGTCGTTGATTTTAGACATCTTCAATACAATGTGCCTTGGAGAAGGTCTGTTGGGATTGAGGTAACTAGGTGTTCTATTTGCTTCTTGGATTCGAGGGTCCAGTTCTGTCCACAAATTTGGGAAGTTCTCATCGACAATTTGTTTGAATATATTCTCTGTTCCCTTCTCTCTTTCTTCTCCTTCTGGTATGCCCATTATTCTTATATTGCTCTTTCTGATGGAGTCAGAAAGTTCTTGTAGAGTTCTTTCATTTCTTTTAAGTCTCAAGTCTCTTTCTTCTTCAATTTGTGTCATTTCCAGGTTTCTATCTTCGATGTCACTGATTCTTTGCTCCATCTGGTCAACTCTACTACCTAAGCTGGTTATTTCATTCTTAATTTCTTCTATTGAGTTCTTAATCTCCAGAAATTCTATTTGGTTCTTTTTTAAGATTTCAATCTCTTTCGTAAAATGTTCATGCTGTTCTTTGATTGAGTTTCTGAGTTCCTTTAACTGCCTATCTGTGTTTTCTTGTATCTCGTTGAGTTTTTTCAGAACTGCAATCTTGAATTCTCTGTCATTTAAGTCACATATTTCTGTATCTTTAAGTGCCTTCTCTGGAGATTTTTCACTTTCTTTCTGAGCTATCTTGTTGCCTTGGTTATTCATGGCGATTACTGGTTTACTATTTCTCTTCCTAGACATCTACAGGAGTGACTTCTGCAACAGGTTGATAGAAAGCGGTCTTTCTTTTGTTTGCCAGTACTTGTTGGTAGAATGTTTTATTATTTCTCCTACTGCAACTTATTTTTCTTCTCCCACACAGTAGTGCTATGTTTTCTCTGCACTATTCCAACTTCTCACGCAATGGGGGGGATTCCCTGGGAGACGGGCTTCTCCTCTGTTAATAGTTTGTCTAGGTCACAGGGCGCAGTGTCCCGGTGGGTATGCGGAGAGCTTTTGATGTTCGAAAGCTCTTCCAGCTGCTGATTCAGAGCCCGTATATTTCAGCAGTTCTGTTTACTCCTGCAGGGATCCGCCCAGATAGGTGGGGTCAGGGGCGGGGTGAGTTGTGAGAGGTGGCCCAGAGCAATGGCAGCGACCACCACCACAGCCGGTCCTGCTTCCACTGCTCTCTCCCCTTTGCTGGAACTAGTTGGGCTGTGAATTTGTATTTGCGGTCCACAGATCTCAAAACAGCAAATTTTCTGTTGTTTTGATCTGACACTGCTACTGTTTCGCTTCTAGCACCGGGCAGGTGGGGGTGGGGCGAGCTCTGGGAGGGGAGGGAGGGGGCGGCTAGTCTCAGTGCCTAAGGCTCCGTTCTCTGCTCGGCAGTGCGGGCTTAAACCACCGTTTTCAGCCTTTTTCCCTCAGTCTTTTCTCCGAGGTCTCTGCCGTGAGCGTTGGGTTCAGCCGTGTTATATGCTGTCCCGTCAGCCCTGTGGAGTCCTGGCGGAGCCCTAGCAGTCCGAGTTCTTCCCTCTCCCGCAGCTGCGGTAGTTCCGGGAAGCAGCGAGCTCGGCGCACTGAGCTAGGTCTGCGTCCTCCGCCCGCGCGGCTCCGTCTCCGCGCGCTTCTCCCTTTCCTCCTCCCTCCACTCGCGCGAATCTCCCACCTGTAGGTGATTTCAGTCGGTAGTGGGCCTCTTCCTCTTGCCTGTCTGCTGTGCAGGGAGTCCTTTGTGGAGTTTTTGTTGTTCGATTCTTTGTAAATTCCAGGGGAGCTTTACAGAGGCTCACCTCACTCCGCCATTTTTCCGGAAGTTCATGAACCCATTTTCAATGGCCTGTGTTTTCTCAAAAATCCGAAACCGTGGACCCACACCATTTCCTCTCTGTCACACTCCTCCACTGTGATTATGCAGTATAACCCAATCTTAGCAGGTAAGCTAAGAGTGGAACAAAAATCTGTTTTCACTTTGAACGGTTATCTTGAAGTTCAAGTAATGTACAGATAGGTAAATTATAGATATCTGATGTCATTACTTAATTTGGCTTGCCGCATTCTAACACAATGATCAAATTTTATGGACGGTTACCACCCTGATTTCTAAGTCCATCCTTTTCTACTCTTAAGATTATGCTCATCTGTGCTTTAAGAAATTCCCTAACATCATTAGGTGATATACTCTGTAGGCCTCCCATTTCATGCATTGACACATAAACCATTTTTCCATTGGAACAAATTTATCTAGTGTTTGGCCCTTAATTTTTTGTCCTTTCTGAGCAGAATTGCAAAATGGCTAGGCTCTGGTGTCAAATGGCCTGGGTTCAAATTTCTAGTTCAGCACATAGCTATGTGACCTTAACAAGCTATTAAACTCTCCATGCCTTGTTTTCCTCCTCTGTAAAGACCTCACAGGGCTGTTTTTAAGTCTAAATGAAAGGATTCATGTAAATCACTTATCACAACCTTGTCCATAGTAGTGCTCAAGAGATGTCAGCTGTTATTATTGTTTGCATGATTGTCACCACCACCGCCATCAACACTGTCACTATCGTCACCATCATCACTACCACCGCCATCCGCACAATGATCCACATCATCACCACCAACACCACTGGGATCTGATTCTGACCATGAAATGTCCTGCTCATGTTTCACAGACTATCTACGTACCAACTCGATCCATGCAACTTTTACTCTTCTCGTTTCTCTTTTCCTCTCTGTTCTTTGGACTACCCTGGTTTCTATCAACCTTTCAAAGTATTAGAACATCTAAAGCTCACTTTTATATTTGAAACTACTCAGCAATTAACTACAAAAAAAATTAAAGCTTGCAAAAAGGTTCATTTTAGCCTCTTGGCGACCATCCTACTATGACCACCTCTGTCTCTCTGTCTTTGCCTCTGTCTCTCTCTTTCTACACACACACACACACACACACACACACACACACACACTCTTTTATTCAAAACTCTGTGTGTAACTTCCTTAATCATCCCTTTACCTAAATCTCGATACTTGTGATTAGAATTCCCAGAGCACTGATCCTATCATTTCAGAGGAAACCTTTTTCCTATTTGGGACTCATTTTAATTGAAAAATAGCTTCCAAGATGTTAAAGGGGTTCTTTTGATATCTACATCTATAAAAATTAATAAAGGAATGACATTCCATGGTTTGCTGTTGCTTACAAAGCATAGTAACAAAGTAATCTCCTTTGACGGCCTGTCACAACCACGAGGAAGCACTAGCGCCCCATTTTACAGACAAGCAAACTCTGCCATGAGATTAGATGATGTGTCCAATCCACCCAGCTGGGAATAGACAGAGCAGAGGCCTGAACCTTAGCTTGTGCCATCCATGCACACCAGGCCCTGGCTGGACTGCGTGTGAACTCTAATAGGAGTCCCTGCTCCACTCTGGTGACTTCTCCAAGTCTCTAGGAGGTCAGGACTCTGGGCAGTTTTTACAGAGCTCAGGCCATTCAAGGCTTCCCACTCTCAAAGTTGTAAATGTGCAAACTTTCGAGGGGTCTTCACAGTTTGTGTAGCAATAACTTGCCCTAGGGAAGTCACTCTGTGAACTCCAGAGGAGAGCATTCTGGAATTGTATTTATATATGACTTTTCAGCAAAAATTAGGTCACAGTTACTCTCCCTCTAGACTTAAATTAAAGAGAATGAATTTTACTTGACTGCTCTCAGATGAGACTAATGTTCAGATTATCTCAGGGTTTATAGGAGTCCCTTAAATATTCATGAAAGCATAAAGTATCCCCAAATTAATCTATGTAATGAAGGTAGAGAACAGAGGACTGATTTTCTAGTACATATATATGTGAAAAGTCAATATTACTCAATTCTCCTACAGGGTTAGACTCTTCTGTATACAAATGATGAACAAAGCAAAAACAAAAACAAAAAAACCCTTTGTTCGAAAACCTACTCAAACTCCCAAATTACCCATCAAAACAAGTCACACACACCCAAACACAAGTATAAACATTCATGTCAAATTCTAGATGCTAGAGGAAGAAAGAAAGCAGAGGTCATATGTATGCCTGATGCTTCCTCTTTTCACTTATGAGTTCAGAGCAATTTTTTCACCTGCTAACTCAATGTCAGAGTCTGCGAGACCAAATTCAGACTAAATAGCCAGGGGACTGAGCATGTGATGTTTGGCAAAGCAATCATTACAAAGAAACCTCACTTCTAAGAAAAAACAAAAATGGATGCCCTGAGGAGGATTTGACCTATATATGTGTTCTTTGATGGTAAAAAAGAATTATGATTCTATAGACTCAGAAGCAGTAAAGAACTTACTATGAGCTTTATTTTTAATCCCAATATAGGACATATTTTGTTATGATAAATCTCAATAGCCTATGAAAATTAATTTTGACTTCACCCTCAATTTGGATATAAGGCAATCTAGGGCAGGGAAACCCAGAACAAAATCTGCTATCAGAGGTTCGAACACTTCACTTACTAATTCTGCAGCCTCAGATGATTTATTAAGATTTTCCAAGCACTAGTTTCCTTGGCTATAAAGCAAAGACGATAATAGGAGCTCCTTCTCAGGGATGCTTTGGAAATCAGTGGAGGAAAGTGAATGTATGTATGTGTGTTTGTACGAACACACACACACACATATATGTATATATATATATATATGTGTGTGTGTGTGTGTGTATATATATATATATATATATATATATATATATATATATATATACATATACACTTACATGCATACTTGTGTGCATACATACACATATGAGAACACTTTGGAAAATGTTCAGTGAAATGCAAATGATAAACTAATTTTCAAATATAATTTAGGCTGCTCTGTTGTAAGGTATCTGTTATAATGAGATTTTTTTTCTTTAGTAATTCTGAACTAATTTGCTATTGCTCATAGAGTGAACAAAATATTTATGAGATGGCAGGATTAGAATTGTAGTTAATACCCATAGAGTGAAATTTTTCTCTGATAGTAACTAGCCCAGAAAATATTAAGCTTACAAAATTTATGCTATCGGCTATATATTGACCAGAGTTTATACGAGTAAATATAATTCTTACCAAAATGTATTAAATTACACCTGTTCAGATATTTCCCTTAGATATCTTTACCAATTTTTTATTTAAGAATTGTGGCACAGTAAAAAGAATGTGGGTTTTGCAGTCAAATGGACCTGAGTTTGAGCACTTACGTGCCAGCATTCACTCCGTGTGTCAGCACGAGTAATTCACTATTTCTATTATTGCTACCAGTAGCTAACATTGGCTGACACTTAATACGCTCCAGGAAATGTACCCAGTGCTTCACACGTTATCTCATTTAATCCTCAGAATACCTGATGAAGTAGATACTAATTTATCTCCATTTTATAGGGAAGGAAACTACAGCACAGAGAGGTTTATAGGATTTGCCCATGGTCACACAGCTAGTAAGTGACAGAAGGATATTTTGAACCGCAGTTGATTCCAGACCCATGCTCCTAACTGGAAGAAAAGGTCTTAAGGTAACATGTTATACTACGAGGACAACTTCAAATCTAGCAGTTGTCACCACGTGAGAGAGCCAGCTACATACACACTCTTTGGGGGGTGGGGGTGCTTTAAATACAATATAAGATTTTTTATCCTTACATCCGTTTTGTTGAATAGATATTATTTTATTTGTTTTATAGATGAGAAAATTGAGTATTAATAGGTTACTGTAAAAAAATTTACCCACATCCACAGGTTATCAAAGGTAGAGCCAAGATTTGGATAAAGACCTGCCAATCTTCAAACTCCAGGCTTTTCCAATAGGCTTCACTTAGCAGTAAAGCTCTCACCTCTCAGCATCTAAACTGATGCTAGGCATGGTGCTGAGGCAGGGCTAGTTGTGCACTGTGGGCCTCTCTCACTTTACATGTGAGTTAGAAGGTGTCTGTCAAGGCTAAATAATGCATTGTGACTTCGGGTCTTTAAAAAATAGCCTTCAGTGAAATGAACACTCAGTTGTTTCTTTGTTGGGTTTCCTTCTTGCTTCACCTTTTCCATTCACACCTGTGTCCTAAGAAAGGCGGTCTGCCTTCTTTCTCCCAGGGAGGGAGTATAGTCTAGCTGTTAAACATAAGGTGGGGCAAAATTCAAGGGCACAAACTCCATTACGCAAAAAAGGTAACGTCATTTTTCTTCCTATAATAACTCAATTTCTGTTTCAAGACTCTATTTTGCTCAGTGACAGAAATCTTCATCTAATTATTTCCAAGGTTTTTTCTCTGACATTTTATTAACTCCCCCTTGTTCCCTTCTCTACTCTGTCATCTTCACCTTTTCTACTTGGGATTGAGCTCTTCTAGAAAGCGTACGTCGCCTCCTGGTATGAGGATGGGGTGAGGTAGGGAGAACATTAAGTGTGCGTATTCTCATTTTTATCCTGACAGCCTCTGTCTTGTCTTGGTTCACTGACCTCTGTTTTATCTCACTTTATTTCTCTGCCTTTGAGCTACTCAGAACGGGGGTTCAGAGCCCACTGCACTCAGCTCCTTTAGCAGCTTGTAAAGGTTGAAATTCCTTAATGATCAGGCTTAGCACCTGTTCCCTTCTCACTCTTACCCTCCACTGTCTTCCACACCCATGATCCTGATTATGACTCACACACCACATTTCTGTTTGACGTAATTTCACAGTTTGTTCTTCTAACTAATTACTGATTCATCTTTCACTCAGTCAACAACCATCTATTGGATCCTTACCACGTGGTAGGAAATGTGTCTGAGGTAGCAGATTTGAGTAACATAGATGAGATCTGACCACATCATCCTCACTGCTACTTAGTGAGCTCTTACTGCAGGTCAAGCTTCCTGGAAATCACGCACATGTATTAATTCATGGCATCTGTACAGCAACACACTGGGATGAGTGGTATTATTATGTGTACTTCACAGATGAGCAATCTGAGGCACAGAGAGGTTATGTAACTTAACCCAGTTCACATCGCTTTGTAGTGCTAGAGCCAGGACCCAAACCTTGGCATTTGTGCTTTATCGCCCATGGTTTAAGTCACCTCATTGCAGCCCATTGAACATACGAGGTGTGATCAAACAACACGGTGAATATTTAAATAAAAAAAAACCAGAAACATTATTCCAGTGAAAGACACATTGCCATTAATCCCCCTCAAAATACTCTCCCTCACTTCAAATACACTTCTCCCATCATTCTTGACACTTTTTGAAGCAGTTCTGGAAGTCTTTTTTCATAAGTGTCTTTAGATGTACTGTCATGGCTGCCTGAATGTCCTGAATCATTTTGACTTTGGGGGAGATCCAGAAATTGCACAGTGCCAGATCCAGTGAATAAGGTGGATGAGGACGCACCATAATGTTTTTATTTGACAGAAATTACTGCATACCAAGAGCGATGTGTGACACGGAGCGTTGTCATGATGGAGGATGATTTACGGCACACTTTAAAACACACCTTCTCTAAACCGTACCTCACACCTGACTGCACCGAAGAAGTTTAAACTTGTCACACACTGTTACTGAGGTTCGAGGTGCCACTTCCTGTATTGAAGATCTCTGCAACTTTCCATTGGATGGCACTCAGCAGCAGCATTCACCGTGTTTTGTGATCACAGTGGAAAGGCTCTGTATTTGTTTCTTTAATACCTAAGAAGTAAGATGGAGTTGATGTTCATTATTGGTGTATATGTGACCCTGATCTTTTTTTTTTTCATTCAACGAACATCTTTTGCATTCTTATTAAGTGCTCAGTATTGTTCTCAACACGGAGGAATAAGGTAGCAAACATGATCTGCAAAAATCTCTGCCCTTGTATGATTTACTAATTTGGAGATTGAATGTATTATAAGAGAAATGTAAGATTTCAGGGGACAGTAGATACCTGTTCTTTGCTTTTTGCTTAGACTTTCCATATCTCTCTGGGCTCATATCTGGAGCCATTTCTCTGTCTTTAAGGTACAGGTGATAGAGCAAAGTTTAATGAACAAGTCCCACCTTTACTCATGCAAAATGGCAAATGAAAATTTCCAAATATATGTGTGTATATATGCCATGGACGCTATGACATACGCCATCTAGAATGTTGCTGGGATTCGCTCTAAGTTTCCTGGTCTGAGCATTCAGGATATTCTTAGTATATATATAACTGACAAAAGACACCTAGAATGTATAAACAACTCCTACAAATCAAAAATAAAAAGACAGACATCCAATGGAAATGGCTAAAATATTTAAAAAGGCACTTCACAAAATGATCAATAATTTATAAAGGAACTGGACCTCACTAATCCTTAGGTAAATATAAATTAAAACCACAGTGATATATTACTATGTACTCATGAGAATGGCAGAAATTAAAAAGACTGACCATACCAAGTGCTGGTGAGGATATAGACTGACTAGACCTCTCCTACATTGCTGTTGGGAATCTAAATTGCTACAGACACTTTTGAAAATTGTTTAGAGCTATTAACTATAGAATCTTGCTTTATTGCTCCCAAAATAGGTTCCCCAGCATAGATACATACATGTTCCAAAAGGAATTTTACAAAAATATTCATAACTTCACTATTTGTTTTAGCCTCAAACTGGAAGCAACTCAAATGTGAACAGTTAAATGGATATCTGAATTGAGACACAGTCATCCAATGGAATGTTATAAAACACTGAGACTGACAAACTATACATAACATAGATGTATTTCACAAATACAATGTTGAGCCAAAGAAATCAGACACTGAAGAATTCATAACAAGTGATTGTTTACATAGAGTACAAAACCAAGCAAAAACTAACCAGTAGGTAGAAGTCAAGATGGTGTTACCTTTGGAGAGACAGATGGGTAGCGGTCAAGAGAGGGGATTCTGAGTGTGGGTAAGGTTCCACTTCTTCAACTGGTGCTGCAATGCAGATGTAGTCACTGTGAATATATGAATATTTTTGTCATGCAGCACACTTACGTATGCTGTGTTCTTTTTTTTTTTCTATATGTATCTTATATTTCCATAAAACTTTTCTTGAAATTAACTAAGATATTTACCACCTTCCATTCCTGGTTCTCCTTCTGTTTTGCAAAGTTTTTCCTGGAATCTTTTTGTTTGTTTGTTTCAGAGCTTCTCCAGGGCAGAATTCTTACTTTTAGATTTTTGTAAACCCTTTGTAAATCTTTCTGGATTTAAATAGTGAATAAATTATAATAATTGTGGAGGAAATTCTCATTTATATATGCCATTGCACAGCACCATGTCTGGAACTCAGTAAGCTGACAATGAATGCTTGATGTGTGAATGAAAGAATGAATTAATGTTTTCTAAATCACATTAATAAGACTCCCCCTCCCCCATATCTATACTAATATGTGATTTATCTGAGCCTGGGAATTCAAACTCATTTAAAATGATGTTGTAGTGAACATAATCTCCCGTGTATGGTTCTCTCCATTTTGTGAGTGGCTGGTCCTTTATTGAGTCACTGCAGAAGTCAGTTACCTGATAAGGGATGTTGTGTTTACTTTAAAAATGTGAAAAATGGTTTCATTCCTCAGGGGATTATTAATTACGGGTTTACTAATTACTCTGAAACTGCTTTTTAAAAAAATAAATCTAGGCAGTTGTTTGAATGAATTCTTGTTTAAGCGAGTAATTAGATGGATCAAAATAATTGACTAAATTAAGAAATTCTTTAATAGACATTATTTAGGTGTCAGTTTGATTTTGCTACTGATGATACATAACAAATTCATTGCATGATTAGTAATAAATCTGTCACTCCTGAAAGGATGCTGTTTAAAACAAAAGAGAAGTCTCTTGTGAGGCTTATGGAGAACCCAAACATTCCCTAGTATAAGCTGTGAAATATTTTGCATTTTGTTTTTAAACTTTAGTTTCTTGACAAAACTCAAAACAAAAACAAAAGGATCAGGGTACAGAAAAAAGCACATATACATTAACATGTGAAGACTCTGGTGGGGAAGGAGTAAGTGTTTTTGAGCCATATTGGTGTCAAGACTTGGGTAGCTGGGGACCCCTTCAGAGATAAGCACTTCTACACAGGCTTTTATGAAGTTTACTCCTCCTTCAGGATTATTTGAAAAAGGCACTCCCTCTGTCATGCCTTCTATGACCCTCACCCCCTCAATTAAGTAATGAGAGACTGTGTAAGTTGGGTTTTCTAACAGAATGTATAAATCCGGAAACACTGCTCTCATTATAATGTCGGTGTTTACTGATAGACTGTAACTTGTTCCAGTAGTTGTCTTTATAATCTAAGAAATCAGCCTAGTTATTAAAGAGTGAATCAACAACGCGTGAATGAGTTCATGTTTAGGAGCCTCACAACCGATTGATCCTTGCTGAGAGCCCCTTTTCTGTTTCGTGATCCATATGCTTTTCCTGAGGATGGAACCCATCACCCCTAAGTGATGCTAATGCTTCCACTACACTTGCCCAGAATGGCCCTTAATCATTAGTTCGAAGGCCAACCTAGAACAAGCCCAGGTAAGGATTTTTAAACTGGCCCCAGTTCCTGGGTGGAGAAAGCCACTTGGGGGCCATGTGTAATGTGACTTGAGACCCATCCTCATTAACTGCCGTGACATAGGCTCCATAGCAGGAGGCGTAATCGTGGGTTCTACCCGGGGGATATGACTTGGTGATGGCGCGCCCTTACATTCGAACAGGTGTTCTATCTGGGGATGACTGTAACAGCGGAAGCTAGAAAGAGGTCGTGTATAATACCAGGTTTTATATTAAACAAAAATAAATTTTCTCTAACGTGGGTTTTCAGACAGGTTGTCCTAATATATTAACTTCTGTCTGTGTTTTGAATAGTCAATTTCACGGTGAAATGAGTTCTTAATAATATATTTACCACCTGGGAGAAATCTCCCAGCCATCTGGAAAGGAGAGGGGATTTAGTGCCTCCAAAAGGAGATTGAATTTTTTTCACAGTTATTTATTTATTTTTACATCAGGTAGTGGGAAGGGAGACCTGGTTCCAGCAATACAGCAGCAGTGGGCGGGGCGTGGACTGCGCCAAATTGTGAGCATGCTCAGTTACCACACATCCAGGAAGGCAGACTGTCATCTGTGTCAGGAATCTAGCCACACAGGATCAAAGATCCTGAAGGAATAGCCTATATTATATTAAGTACTGGTGGGAAAGGCAGAAATAGTAAAATGAAGTGTCCAGGCTTGTTTGTCTGCTGCATTCTTATGGGGCCAGTAGAAGGTGAAAAATCAGAGCAGTGGCTTTAGACTGGAAAGCATTGGAATCAACCCCTGACTCTGGTTTATTGGTTGTATTTAAAATTAATAAATCCCTCTGGGTTGGATTTTATGCATATTTAAAATGGAAATAATCATATCTATCTTTCAACCTGGTTGTGAGGATTGGAGACAGTGTAGGGAAAGTGCTTAGTTCAATGCCAGGATGAATAGTCAATAGGAAAGTGGTCAGTGTGAAAGTGTGGAACAGGCGAAAGCAAGTTAAAAATATATGACTGTATGTATATGTCTATGTGTGTGCCTCAATACAAAATATACACTCAAATTGGTCTGATAGGAGGTACTGGAACTGGATGGATAAAAAATAAGCGCTTAAGTTTTGATTATCAAGGTGGATAAGTGAACAGGCAATAAATGTTAAATGTAATAAATAAGTAAATCATGTTTTATGTTTTAAGGGTTAAGATAGGGTAAAAAACAGAAAAGGGTTAAGGATTGGAAGTTTCAGGGCTGGGGCAGGTTGCAGTTTTAACAGAGTATTCAGAGTACGCATCACTTATAAGATGACACTAGAGCAAATATTTGAAGGAGGTGAGGAAATGAATCATGTAGACGTCAAGGGAAAAAATAGTCCAGGCGAGGAATCAGCCAGCACAAAAGCCCTAAGGAGAATGCTGGGCATGCTCAATGAGAAGCAAGGTAGTCAGTGGCTGAAGCAAAGTGAGCCCAGGGATATTGTAGGAGTCAAGGTAATAAAGATAACAGGAAGCTAGAAAAGAAGAGACTTATAGGTCACGGTAAGGCGATAGGCTTTTACTCTGAGAGAAATTGACAGCCGCTGCAGGGTTTTGCACAGAACTTACATTGAAAAGCATCATGAATTTTTGGCTGCAATGTTAAGACTGTATTTAGATGGATATGGGCAAATGTGGTTGTAGGGAGAACAATAGGGAAACTATTGTAATAATGCATGTAAGAGATAGTGGTGGCCCAGGCCAACATGGTCGCCGTGCAGCTAGTGAGATGCGATCAGTTTTTGGATATACTTCCAAGGCAGGGAAATGTGATTTCCTGATAGACTGAATTTCGAGTGTGAGAGGGAGGGAAGAAGCATGTATGATTGCAAGACATTTGGCCTGGACAACTGGAAGGATAGACTTGCCATAAATTGAGATGGGCTGTGCATGCATCATGTTTGGAGGTAGGTCAGGAGTTCCATTTGGAAGATGCTGAGTTTATTGTGTCTATCAGGCATAGGCTGATAATTGAAGGGCAGGTAATTGCATATTCACTTCTGTTGTTCAGATTAGTACCAACGATATACATTTTGATGTTGTTGTCATATAGATGCTATTTAAAGCCACGAGACCAAATGGGGTCCCCAAGGAAGTGAATGAGAATAGAGAAAAGGGATAAGGATTGAGCCCTTGAACATGCCAGTATTAAGGAGTAGAAGAGAAAATGAGGACACAGAGAAGGAAACTGTAAAGAACAGCCAGTGAGACAGGAGAAAAACAAAGACAGTGGATGCCATGTGAAGAAGGTGGATTAGGGAGGGTAGAATGATTAAATGCTGCTGATAGGTCAGGCTAGATGAGTCCTGAGAAGTTACCGTTAGATTCGGGGGCAGGGCATTCAACAGAAACCTTGAGAACATTTTCAAATGAATAGTGAGAGTAAAAGCCTGATTGAAAAGAACTGAAGAAAGACAATGAAGAGATAAATAGGAGCAATGAAATAGACAACTTTTTTTAAGGACTTTTTTTTTTTTTTTTCCTAAAGAAGGGAGCAAAGAAATGACAGAAGTAAGGTAAAGTAAAAGGCTGTTTTATGGATATATGTTTTCAAATTTTTGGAGTAGACACCCAGAAGAGGGATTGCTGGGTCATATGGTAATTCTATTCTTAATTTTTTTAAGGAATCTCCATACTGTCTTCCATAGCGGCTGTACCAGTTTACATTCCCACCATCAGTATATCAGGGTTCATAGACAAGAGTTTAGTGGTTACCAGAGAGTAAGCGGGGAGGCAGAGAAGTAGAAGAGGGTAAAGGGGTCAAAGGGGTCAAAGATATAGTGACGGAAGGAGAACTAACTCTGGGTGGTGAACATGCAATGGTTATACAGATGATGTATTACAGAATTGTACATTTGAAACTTACATAATTTTATTAACCAATCACCCCAATAAATTTAATTTTTAAAAAGGCTGTATTTTTTAATGGAATGTACAACAGCACCTTTGTATGTTGATGGGAACGATTCAGAAGGGAGAGCAAACATGACCTGTAGGAGAGTGTGAGACGGATGAGTGATGTCCTTGCCTAATTAGATGTAGCAGAGGCTGAAGCTCGCTGGAGACCGCTGTGGGTACCAATGCCGGCAGGTGGATGGAGGGCGGGCGAATCTACGAAGTGCTCTTCTGAACACTTTTAACTTTCTCAGTGCAGCAAGAAGTTAGGTCACGAGGCAAATTTGAGGGTGGTGGAGGGAATGTAAGAAGTTGAAGAGAGGAGAAGGTATCAAATGACCATCTTGGGGAGCGGGAAAGTGAATGAACTCGAGGGATGGTACACAGTTCTGCAGGCCCTCTTGAGGCTTTGGATGATTAATTTAAACAGAGATCTTTCCATTGATGGTCAGTTAAATCAGTTAAGCGCACATTTTTGAGACAGTTTGTAGGTCATGGACTGCTCTTGGCTCTGGAGCTATAAAAATGAGTAGGATGTAGACCCTCCCCTCACAGCACTCACAGTACTGCAGCAAGAGAGACTGAAATATGAAATCGATAGCTAGAAAAGTTGTGATAATTCTATAATCGAGTTACACTCATCGTTTTGGGAATTACTGCCAAGTACTGTTGCCAAATATAGTGACATAACAAGCTGGTGGGGTATTTTACTTCAGAATCAGAATGTAGTTCCCCACAGTTACCTTCCATTGGCTTAAAAAAAAAACCACAAAAACTAAATGTCCAGCACTGTGCTAGGTGTTAAAGCTACAATGGCAAATAAGGTAACTTCTGCAATCAAAGAGCTCACTGGCTATTAGCTAATTCAGTGTTTTCCAATATTAGTTTAACATTAAAATCCCCTGTGTGCTTTTAAAAATCCAAATACCCAGGCCATACCCCATACCAAGAAGGCAACATTTTAAAAGTTCTCCAGTGTTTCTTATATGCAGTCATAGAAGAGAACTACTGATCTAGTGGGAAAGACGGAGAAGAAAACAGAAAATGGAAATATAGGTAAGTGTGAGGCACAATGGGAGCTCAACTGAGGGCTTACCACCTCAGGGAGAGGGACCAGAAAAGGTTCCCAAAGGAAGAACCACCTGGGCTGAGAAAAGAATGGGAGTCAGTGTGGGAAGCAAAGGAGGGAACAGTATTACAGCTGCAGGAGCAGAAGTGACGAAAACCTGAGGGATGAATGAACATACTCCCTTCAGAAATATGTGCGGGGTTTACTAAGTTCAGAGCAGGGGCTTAAAATAGGAGAATAGCAGCAAGAGATGCTGAGTGACCAGTCAGCAGGGGACAAATGTGTCAGGGGACAAGGCAAACTCCAGATTTGCTCCTGCACTATTGGCAAATCCCCATTCAAACATGGCCAGGGAAGCCTGTGGATCATACAAAACTGGTTAATTGAATTTTCTGAGAAGAGAGAACAACACCTTGAGAGAATCTCAGAAGGGCACAGAGTTAGGAAAGGGCACTTTTCCGGGCTCTGGTGGCGGAAGCTAGCCAGAGAGTAGTTTTAGGGCAGAAGTTAGTGAACAGGGACTGAGCAGGGATTAATAAATATTGTAAACCATAAATCAATTTGGTCTATTCTATGACTTTATTTTGGAAATAAGGATCTGAATGATTTGGTAATAGAACAACTTGAGTTTAGATTGTTTGTGTTGTGTGTCTTGGTTTGGTAGAGTTTATGTGTTTGGCAAGTTATATAGTACAGTTTTGCAGGCCGTGGTTTCTGTTTCATTACATACAATTTACCGTATTAAGAAAATGTGGTGTGGTAAGTAGAGCACTGAGAGTCAGGAGCCTGTCATCAAATAGTGCCCACAAATCTGCTGACACCTGGAGATGACCTAAAGATGTATATTATCTACTGAGCATATTCATAAATAGTGAAAAGAACTCATGGAAAACTGACCTCTTTTCAAAAGACACTGTAGTGTCAGAGGGATAATAGACTTATTGGGGTTATTGATTTGTGACGTATGTAAATGTCTAGTCACTATGTTCCTTCGTATACCTGAAACTAATAAAAAATAAAATAAAATAAGACACTGTGACAGTACATTGTTTGAATATATCAGCCATGGAGTAAGGAAATTTGTGTATGTTTTAATGCAAACACTATTAAAATCGTTATCAACATTTATAATACAGAGATTTCAAATATATAGAATAACAATGAATAATAAAACATAAAGACGTGCTAAATACCCATTTTACTTGGATCTTAACATTTTTGCCAATCATTTTTGCAAATCTTAACATTTTTGATTCGCATTTTCACTTTATGATTTTTGGAGAGGTAAAGACGTATTTTAGTTTTTGTTTTAATTAACTAAAATTATGTATACATATTTGCATAAAATAATTTCCTGTCAGAAGCACATAAACACACTCTCTTATATTTATATTCTAGAAATGAAAAGCTTTACTTCTCATATCTAGCTGTTATATCAGCCTGAAATTGATTTTTGTGTATGGCTGCAAATGGGGTCCCAGCAACATCTATGGAGTCCCCAAGAATGTGCAGTGTCCTTTATTCCCTAAATGCAGATTCTACATAATGTGTTTTCTGGGGCTTCTGTTCCACTGGTCCTTTGTCTGTTCTTGGACACGTATATAATGTCTTAATTACTGTAGCTCTGAATTATGTTTTGCTGTCTAGTAGGATGAGTCTTCCCATCTTGCTTTTCAAATTCATCTTGGTTATTTCTTGTTTATCCTTCTAAAATTAATGTCTAATACCATGGAAAATTCTCTTGGGAATTTGAGTAGAGTTCTGTTAAATTAAATTTCTAGAATGATTTTGTAGAATTGGTATATTTGTGATGTTGAGTTTTTCCACCCATGAACGTGTAACGTGCTTCCATTTATTTAGGTCTCATTTTTTTGTTTTCAATAAAGTCTTATTTTTGCTGTAAATCTCCTACAGATTTTGTACAGTTATTCCCACAAACTCTATTTTGTTTCCATTATAAATAGTGTCTAATTAATTTTTTATTTGTGTGCCTCTTGTGTTTAAACATTTAATTAATGTTTCTATAGTGATCTTATATTCAGCAACTTTTTAAAACTCATATATTAATTCTAATTAATCTTTTGATTTACTTGGATTTCTACATAATCATATAATTAGAAATCATTATAAGGCTGTCGTTTTTCTTCTATTTCTTTTCAGCTTTATTTCTTCACATTGTCTCCCTGTACTGACTCTGTCCTCCAACTCACTGTTGAACCCAAGCCTTGAAAATACACGTCTTTGCTTTCTTCCTGACATTATAGCAATTGCCTCTAATAGCTGCACTACTAAATCTAACATTTGTCATACCCTTTTGGTAAATCCCCTTTTGGAGTTAAGGAAGTCCCTTATATGCACAGTTTTCTTTGAGTTTCTATCAAGAAGGTATCACAATTTATTAAGTAGTTATTCTGTATTTATTGAAATGAATAACAGTAGGGGTTTTTCCTCCTCAAAGTTGACTAATCATTCCAGAAGCTCACTAAATGAATCTACTAAGTGTAACCCAGAGCCTAGCTTAAGGAAAATACCTGAGATGAAAGTAAAAAAGGATTGGATAAGATCATGTTTATATTCCAGAAGGGAGGTGGGGAGATGTTCCTGACAACAACAGAAATCTACGCCTTCAAAGACAGTCATCGACATTGTTACACCTCAAATGTAATTGATAGATCAGCAGCATTAGTATTACCAGGGAATTTGTTAGACACGCAGGGTGTCAAGCCCACCCCAGCTCCACTAAATCAGAATCTGCATGTAAGAAGGTCCCCAGATGCATTGTGTGCCCATTAAATCTTGAGGAGCATCATCTTTCAAACACCAGATTAAATTTATTCATGTAACTTAGTATGTTTTAATACATTTTCTATATTACATCAAATTTGCATTCCTAAGATAAAACGACTTGGTCATTTAAAAAAAGACATCTCTAGATTTTGCATTCACATGTGTGTGTGCCCTGTAATGTTCCTTTCCTGGCACTCTCCTTTCTGGTTTTGGTAGCAACACTATTCTAGCTCAACAAGTGTTCTGGGGAATATTTCCACCTTTTATCCTCTCTGAACCATTTATTTAACTTTTGAGTTATCTATATACTGTATTTCAGAAATTATTTTATTATATAAGTTTCAGGCATACAGCGTTATAGTTCAGCATCTGTATACACTATACAGTGATCAGAAGCACAAGTCTAGTTATCAACCATCACCATACGATTGGCCCCTTTATCTGTTTTCTCCACCTTCCAATTCCCCTCTCCTCTGGTAACCACTAATCTATTCTCTGTGTCTATGAATTTGTTTTTGTTTTGTTTGTTTGTTTTGCTTCTTTAAGATTCCACATATGAGTGCGTAATACGCTCAAGATCCATCCACGTTGTTGCAAATGACAAGATTTTATTCTTTTTTATGGCTGACCAGTGTTTATATATATATATCCGTTCATCCTTCAGTGGACAGATGGACACTTAGATGGTTTCCATATCTTGGCTGTTGTAAATAAAGCTGCAATAAACACAGGGGCACATCTACCTTTTTAAATTAGTGTTTTCATATTTTTTGAGTAGATACCTACAAGTGGAACTGCTGGGTCATACAGTAGCTTTAATTTTTTCAGTCTCTATACTATTTTCCATAGTGGCTACACCAATATACATTCCCACCAACAGTGCACAAGGGTTTCCTTTTTTCCACATCCTCGCCAACACTTATTTCTTGTCTTTTGGATAATACCATTCTGACAGGTATGAAGTGACATCTCATTGTGATTTTGATTTGCATTTCCCTAATAGTGATGCTGAACATCTTTTTATGTGCCTGTTGGCCCTCTGTATGTCTTTTTAAAGAAATGTATATTGTAATTCTCTGCTCATTTTTAATTGGGTTGTTTATTTTCTGTTGTTGAGTTGTATGAGTTCTTTATATATTTTGGATTTTAACCTTTTATCAGATATCTGGTTTGCAAATATATTTTTCTATTCATTAAGTTGACTTGTTATTTTAATGGTGGTTTCCGTCATTGTACAGAAGGTTTTAGCTTGATGTAGTCCCATGTGTTTATTTTTTCTTTTGTTTATTTTGCCTTGGGAATCAGATCTACAAAGATATCACTAAGACCAATATCAAGAGCTTAACCTTTTCTTCTAGGAGTTTTACAGTTTCAGATCTTACATTAAATTCTAATCCATTTTGAGTTCATTTTTGTGTATGGTGTCTGACAGTAGTCCAGTTTCATTCTTTTCCCGTACCTGTCCAGGTTTCCCAACAACATTTGTTGAGAGACTGTCCTTTGTCCTTTGTATGTTCTTGGCTCCTTTGTCAAAGATTAATTGTCCATATCTACGTGTGAATATTTTGGGACTCTCAATCTGTTCCATAGCTCTCTGTGTCTATTTTTGTGCCAACACCATACTGTTTTGATTACTATAAACTTGTTGTATGGTTTGAAATCAGGAAGTGCAATAGCTTCACCTTTCCTATTTCTTTTTTCAAGATTGATTTTGCTATTTAAAATCACTTGTGATTCCATACAAGTCTTAGATATATTTGTTCTAGTTCTGTGAAGTATGCCACTGGAACTTTGAAAGGGATTGTATTGGATCTGTACATTGCTTTGGGTAGTTTGAACTTATACCAATGTTAATTTTTCCAATGCACTATTATATATATATATATATATATATATATATATATATATATATATATATATATATATATATATCTTGAATTTATTTTCAAATACACAATACAATATTGTGTATTTGTGCCTTTTCTATCTCTCTCTTTTTTTTTTCTTAACCTACATTAAAAGATGCTCAAGAGTCTTTTTTGGTTTTTTCACAGAACCACTTCTTAACTTCATCAATCCTCTAGAATTTTTATTTGTTTTCTATTTCAGTAGTTTCTTCTCTGATTTTTATTACTTTCTTATTTTAAAATCTTTTTCTTATTTTTTAATTATAGTTGACATTCAACATTATATTAGTTTCAGGTATGCAGCATAGTGGTTAAACATTTATATAACTTACAAAGTGATTCCCTCGGTAAGTTGTACCCATATGACAGTATTTATGCTTATTACAATATTATTGACTATATTTCCTAAGCTGTACTTTACATCCCTGTGACTATTTTGTAACTGCCAATTTGTACTTCTTAATCTCTTCATCTTTTTCACCCAGCTTCTAACTGCCCTCCCACCTGGCAACCATCATTTTGTTCTTTGTATCTATAAGTTTATTTCTGTTTTATTTGTTCATTTAGTTTGTTTTTTAGATTCTACATATAAGTGAAATCATATGGTATTTGTCTTTCTCTGTCTGACTTATTTTACTTAGCATAATAACCTCGAGTCACATCCATGGTATTGCAAATGCTAAGATTTCATTCTTTTTTATGGCCAAGTAATACTTTATTGTTTGTATGTACCACTTCTTCTTTATCCATTCATCTTTTGATTAGAGTATTTAATCCATTTATATTTCAAGTAATTATTGATAAGGATGTAGTTTTGCCATTTTATTGTTTTCTGGTTGTTTTTATAGTTCTTAACTGTTTTTTGTTTTTTCTTATTCTCTTTCTCTCTTCCCTTGTATGTTGATGACTTTCTGTAGTGTTGTGTTTGCATTCCTTTCTCTTTATTTCTTGTATATCTCTTGTAGATTTTTGGTTTGTGGTTGCCATGTGCTTCATATATACCAAGCTATGTTTATAGCAGTCTATTTTAAGTTGATGGTCTCGTAAGTTTGAACACATTTTAAAATCACTACTACTTTTATTCACCCCTTCTACGTATATATTTTTGTCATTATTTTTACTGTTTTTGTGTATAATTTACTGTTGTAATTACATATGATCTTCTTACTTTTCCTTTTAACCTTTGTACTAGCTTTGGTGTTAGTTGATCCACTGCTTTTATTATGTCAGTGAGAAAATTTTTCTTTGAAATATTTTCTTATTTATCTTTTTCTGCTTCTCTATTTCTTCTTGTCCTCCTCCTACTACTACTCCTCCTTCTCCTTCTTCTTCTTAAAGAAGTCCCTTTAACATTTCTTATAATACTGGTTTGGTGGAGAGGAACTCCTTCAGCTCTTTTTTCTGGGAAGATTCTTATCTTTCCTTCAATTCTAAATGATAGCCTTGCTGGGTAGAGTAATCTTGGTTCTAGGTTCTTGCTTTTCATCATGTTAAATATTTTATGTGAATCCCTTCTGGCCTGCAAAGTTTCTCTTGATAGATCAGCTGACAGTCTTATGGGAGCTCCCTTGAAGGCAATGGATGCTTTTCTCTTGCTGCATTTAAGATTTTTTTGTCTTTAACCTTTGGCATTTCAATTATGATGTGTTTTGGTGTCGGCCTCTTTGGGGTCATTTTCTTTGGGACTTTCTGCATTTCCCAGACTTGTACAACTATATCCTTCACCAGGTTAGGGAAGTTTTCAGCCATTGTTTCTTCAAATAGGTTTTTAATCCCTTGCTTTCTCTCTTCTCCTTCTGGTATCCTAATGATGCAAATGTTGTTGCTTGATGTTGTCCCCGAGGTCCTGAAACTATCCTCATTTATTTTTTTTTCTTTTTGCTGCTCCAATTGGGTGTTTTCTTCTACCTTATCTTCCAAATAACTTATTTGATTCTCTGATTCATCTAATCTGTTGTTAATTCCCCCTAATGTTTTCTTCATTTCAGTTATTGCATCCTTCATTTCTGACTGGTTCTTTGTATTTTTTCTACCTCCTTTTTAATGTTTTCTATTTCTTTGTTGAAGTTCTTACTGAGGTGATCTATTAGTTCCCTAATTTCATCGAGCATCCTTATAACTAGAGTTTTGAATTCTGCATCTGGTATATTGCTTGTATCCATTTTGTTTAGTTGCCCTCCCCCCTGGACTTCTGTCCCATTCTTTCATTTGGGACATGTTTCTTTGTGTCATTATTTCAGCTGCCTCCCTGTGTTTGTTTTTATGTATTCTGTACATCTACCACATCTCCTAGTGGCCTTATGTAGTACATATCCCATATTTATATTTTTGTTTATATTTATGTTCACATTTATAAAGTTCTGACTTGCTCTGTGGCCTAAATAGTAATCTGTGGCAAATAGTTTATATACAGTTTAAAAGAATGTGTATTATGTAATTATTTTCTAATTTGTTAGGTGAAGGTTTTTATAAATGCCGTGCCAAGCAAGGCAGAACCTCTGTAGAGCCTAGGAACAAGTAAGGATCTGAGGCTGGACTAAGAGAGAAGAAAGACAATAGCTCTCAAGTATGAGAATAGATTTGAATCATCGATTTAGGAGAGAGTGACAGAAACCTCATTATATTGGGGGGAAGAAAATAATAGCAAGGTAGAAACTGGAGTAAAGAAAGGCAAGTAATACTACCAGAGTAGAAGCAAATAAGAATGAGGCAACAGTAAAATCTGCAGTGGGAAAGCGCTAGTAACTCAGCAGTGAGAGTCTGGCATAAAAAGAATATAATAGGAAGATGATCATAACGTGATGGTTAAAGTTTCTAGTTCTGGATCATAGATTTAATTTTAAAATTTCCTCTTTCTTTTTGTTGTAGGAACTATAGGCATATTATCACAATGAGCTAATTTTGGCTTTCTTTTCTACAAAATATGAATAATAATAATGTTCAGCATATTGAGTTATTGTGAACATTAAATAATAAAGTGTTGGGGGGTGGCTGGTTAGCTCAGTTGGTTAGAGCGCGGTGGTCTTAACAACAAGATTGCCGGTTTGATCCCCACATGGGCCACTGGGAGCTGCACCCTCCACAACTAGATTAAAACAACTACTTGACTTGGAGCTGATGGGTCCTGGAAAAACACACTTAAATAAATAAAAGTTTAAATAATAATAATAATAATAAGTGTTTAGTTTGGTATCTAAAATCTAGTAATTATTACTCAATGAATATTAGCTATTGTTGTATATTAAATTTACTTTAATTATATAATTTTATAATATGACTGGCATTTCTAGTAATAATAATAATAATAATAATAATAATAATGTAAATCAAGACAAGAGAAGGTACAAGAATAGAACTCTGTACATTACTGCTGACCAAGCATTAGGACTTGTTCTCAGAACTTATGCTGTGGGCAAACTTGCAAGGAGGAGTCAGGACCATACAGTTCCTTTTAGGGCAGACCCAGTGTACACAAATAATGCAGTCCCTTTAGAAATGGAATAGTCATCTTTGTTTCCCAGATACTTGAAATCCAGCAACATTTTCTACTTTTCTCCCCACTTAGTGTGATAATATCATCAGGCCAGACATCAGTCCAGAGGTGACCAACCATTTCTTAGCTCAAGAACGGATCCTCTTATAGCTTAGAGCCTGGCACTAGGAGAATGCTTGAGATCAAAAACCAAAACTGGGGTGGCGAGTCATGTTAAAGTTCTGTGATATGGGGAAAGACCCGCAAGGAAGTCCCATTGTTTCTGTACCAGCCCTCTATATTATCCTTCAAAAACTGAGCAAATGCATGCATGCTTCTGCTGTTATATTTCAGTCCAGCTGATGAGATTTAAAATTATTTTGAACAATGCCTTCTATTTTCATTGTCTTTTCACTCAGCAGAAGATACTTTCCTATTCTTACCACTATTATTTTGTTATTATTATTATTAGGTAAGGGTTTTACTGTTGTCTGTATGACTACAGCTTTCCACCAATGGCAGCAAGCTCTGTGTCTTGCCTGTCTTGGCTTCCATAGAGAGGTTATCATACATAGGGGACAAGTGTACTTAAGCTGTTATTTCTGTAAATTGAGAAGAGTAGAATAGACCTCATTTTTAGGTTGCTTCTAGCTCTAAAAATATGCTACTTATTTGTCTTATAAGTCAAGGCGTTGGACACATTGCCAGGACCCAGTTGATACCAACCATCTACAAGCCAATTACCTATATTAGGAAGTCAATATAGTCATTGTTGACTCCAATTCATGGAATTCTCCCATATTGTAGCCGCAGAAATACAATGACTGAGGCTTCCTGTCACAGCCAAGTTAACCAACTAATAGAATAAGAATGCCTGAGTGGGAATTCCTGACTGACCAGTTCTCCTATGACCAAACAGAAAATCTGTGACGTAAACTGTTTTCCAGGTAGGAGAATGAACCACATCATCTGTAAATTGGCCAGTTGCCAGTCATGTTGCAATTTGGTTTACCTACTTTGTGGTGATAGCCCCAGTCTGACCATTACCCACAATGAGCTTCAGGATCAGTTCAATGACTTTGGCTGGATTATATTTAATATATTCTAAACATGCTTAGGGAAGTGCCATTCATTCCTTCGTTTATCCACTCTGGATATGTCTATCACATTTGCACTGTGATAGATGAGAAGGAAACACAACATATAAAACATAGACCTACTCTCAAGGAGCTCAGAGTTGAAGGACATATACAGACACGGGTGTATACAGCTGTTATCAATGCAATGCATGTAATGACTCTGATAAGCCCAAGCTTGTCTGAGCACCTAGAGGACTGCCACCTAACCCAAACTGTGAGGACCAGGGAATTGTTGGAGAAACTAGTGTCCTATCAGGCTCCTAATGGATGCCTATGCTTTCTATATGTAAAGATAGAAGCCAGGAGAGAGGTGAGGGAAAAGTCCCTGGAGAGAAGGTGCAGAAAAAAGGCACAGACTTGGGGGGAAAATGTATTGCACATGGGAGCACAGGCCAATATTACTGCTACACAAAGTGTGCTTATAGGGTGCTGTGGGATGGATCTGGAGAGAAAGGTAGGAGTCAAGTATGGCAGGTTTTGCAAATGTTATTCTGTTGATGATGGACAGCCTGGGTGGGTTCTGAACAAGGAAATGGGCCTTGGAGGATTTGTGTGTTATAGTTTTACCATAGTTTGAGGACAGAATATCAGTTAAGAAAATAAAACAAAACGAAACAAAAAACACTAAGAATCTTATGAGCCTGCATAACTTTATTGAGCACTCAGTGTAGTGCCTGGTGCATATGGAATTAGTTATCTATTGTTGCACAGCAAATGACTCCAAAACTCATTGGCTTAAAGCACCAGACATTTATTTTCTTACAGTTGCTCTGGGTCAGGAATCTGGGCTCTTCTGGCTCTGGATATAACATCAGGCTGAGATCAAGGTGGCTGCTAATACTAAAGCCATCTTAAATCTCTGCTGGTGGTCGATCTATTTTCAAGCTTGCTCACGTGGTTGTTGGCAGGATTCAATTCCTCCTGGGCTTCTGGCAAGAGGCTGCACTCAGTTCTTGCCACATGGACATCTCCATATGGCAGCACCAAACACGGCAGCTCTGTTCATCCAAGGGAGCAACCAAGAGGGCAAGAGATAGAATGTGAGCAAGATGGAAGTCACGATCTTTCATAACCAAATTTTAGAGAATGATGGCATCCGACATTGTTTTTCTTTGTTTTCTTTGTTAGAAGCAAGTCACTAGGTTTAGCCCACACTGAAAAGTAGGGAATTTATCCAAGGGCATAAATATCAGGGGAGAGGGAGAGGGCCATTGGGACCATTTTGGAAGCTGGATACAACACTTAGGAAATGTCCATTTTATATTAGTAAAATGTTTAATGAATGAATAAAGCACTTTTTTCTCTCTATTCTTTATTTTCTCATTTTGTAACAGAGTTGTCAAGTATCACAGATGTGTTGTATCATTGCATGAAATTTTTCTTGGGGCTTCTCAAGCTTATATATAAAATTGGTATGAAAATACAATATATCCTGAATATATATTTTTTCTTTTTTTCTTTTTTTTTTTTTTTTTTTAAGGATTTTTTTTTTTTAATTAAATTTATTGGGGTGACAATTGTTAGTAAAATTACATAGATTTCAGGTGTACAATTCTGTATTACATCATCTATAAATCCCATTGTATGTTCATCACCCAGAGTCAGTTCTTCCATCACCATATATTCGATCCCCCTTACCCTCATCTCCCACCCCCCACCCCCCACCCCCCTTACCCTCTGGCAACCACTAAACTATTGTCCGTGTCTATGTTTCTGTTTCTCATTTGTTTGTCTTGTTCTTTTGTTGTTTTTGGTTTATATACCACATATCAGTGAAATCACATGGTTCTCTGCTTTTTCTGTCTGACTTGTTTCGCTCAGCATTACTCTCTCAAGATCCATCCATGTTGTCACAAATGTTCCTATATCATCTTTTCTCACTGCCGAATAGTATTCCATTGTGTATATGTACCACAACTTCTTTATCCATTCATCTATCGAAGGACATTTTGGTTGTTTCCATGTCTTGGCCACCGTAAACAAAGCTGCAATGAACATTGGAGCACACGTGTCTTTATCTCTAAATGTTTTCAGATTTTTTGGGTAGATACCCAGGAGAGGGATTGCTGGGTCATACGGCAATTCTATTCATAATTCTTTGAGAAACCTCCACACTGCCTTCCATAACGGCTGCACCAGTCTGCATTCCCACCAACAGTGTATGAGGGTTCCTTTTTCTCCACAACCTCTCCAACATTTGTTACTATTTGTCTTGTTGATGATGGCCATTCTGACTGGGGTGAGGTGATATCTCATTGTGGTTTTGATTTGCATTTCTCTGATGATTAGTGATGTTGAGCATTTTTTCATATGTTTATTTGCCATTTGTATGTCCTCTTTGGAGAAATGTCTCTTCAAGTCCTCTGCCCATTTTTCAATTGGGTTGTTTGTTTTTTTGTTGTTGAGTTGCATGAGTTCCTTGTATATTCTGGAAACTAGCCCCTTATCGGAGGCACTGTTAGCAAAAATCTTCTCCCATTCAGTTGGTGGCCTCTTTATTTTGTCAATGGTTTCTTTTGCTGTGCAGAAGCTTTTAAGTTTCATATAGTCCCATTCGTTTATTTTAGCTTTTACTTCCATTGCCTTTGGAGTCAAGTTCATAAAATGCTCTTTGAACCCAAGGTCCATAAGTTTAGTACCTATGTTTTCTTCTATGCAGTTTATTGTGTCAGGTCTTATGCTTAAGTCTTTGATCCATTTTGAATTAACTTTGGTACATGGTGACAAATAGCAGTCCAGTTTCATTCTTTTGCACGTGGCTATCCAATTCTCCCAGCACCATTTATTGAAGAGGCTGTCTTTGCTCCATTGTATGTTTTTAGCTTCTTTGTCAAAAATTATCTGTCCATATTTATGTGGTTTTATTTCTGGGTTCTCAATTCTATTCCATTGGTCTATGTGTCTGTTTTTCTGCCAATACCATGCTGTTTTGATTATTGTGGCCCTGTAGTACAGGCCAAAGTCAGGAAGTGTGATACCTCCATTATAGTTCTTTTTTCTTAAGATTGCTTTGGCTATTCGGGGTCTTTTGTGGTTCCAAACAAATCTGATGATTTTTTGTTCTATTTCTTTAAAATATGCCATTGGAATTTTGATGGGGATTGCATTGAATCTGTATATTGCTTTGGGTAATATGGCCATTTTAACTATGTTGATTCTTCCAATCCATGAGCACGGAATGTCTTTCCATTTCTTTGTGTCTTCTTCAATTTCTTTCAAAAAAGTCTTATAGTTTTCAGCATATAGGTCTTTCACATCCTTGGTTTATTTTTTCTTAAGCTCTCCCAAATTCCCTTTCCTCCATGAAGGAGGAAAACTTTTATCTTTTCTCTTTCCCCTTAGATTTCATCTAAACAAATAATTTAATAGCTGTAGATAAAGACACGGAACCTTCCAAGTAATAACACCTGAAGTTGAAGTTTCCTGGATCATTTTTATTAAAGAGTCGATCCCTTTTCTTCTCCTCTAATGAGGTTAAATAGTGGCCATATGGAATCCTTTTTATCTACATGAAAGTTGCTGTCTTGATGAAGTGATAATATTAATCATAATGGAGCCTTCACTGCCTGCAAGGCTATGAGGAAGGTCATAATGGATCTTATTACAGAAAATGCATGCATCCCATGAAACATTCATGCTTTATATCAACCTCCCCTTTGATGCTTCTTGAAAAGATCCTCTTCCCTCTGACCTTTGATAACATTATGTGCGTGCTCATTTTCAAAACACTATGAGTAACTAACACTTAGGTAGTCTTTGCATTTTACAAAAAGCCTTCAAATCTGGCATCGCCCTTGGTTTTCATTCCAGTTCTGGAAGATATCAGATTGGTGTCAAATCACACTTTTCGGAAATATCAGAGGCAAAACTAAAACCCAAATCTTCTCCTTTGAGTATTATTTTAATTACATCTCAATACATTTTGAAGATCCATTACTGTTTTGTCTTATTTTGTTTTTCATAAATTAAAATTAAAGAGTGTTATTTGAGTCGCTAGCTTATTATATTACTTCTCAATGTTTCCAGGAAAGGGTGCCTTGAATAATTACTTTCCAACTAGCTGACTTTCCTTACACAAGCTATTTTCATTTTTAGAAAATTTAATTTTTACACTTAAGTATTATTACATATCTATAAAATAGGTGTGTAATAATTCCTTCTAATAATAATCATATGAGACTAAATGGACTCAATATGGTTAGGTGTTTAAGTTTAGTTATTTTGGTTAACCCATGGCATGTTTCAAAGAAAGCCCAGTACTAGACAAATTAAGAATTTAGAGGGAGATGAAGACATAGATCCTCTTCCCAGGAAAGACTGTCATTTAGAGCATTTGTTCCTAATACTTTTTGAGTCAAATATTTGTTTGGGTCCTTTGAGGACTATGACCCTTCTCCGAAAAATCCCCACTGACAAAAAAATATTGCGTAGAATTTCGGAGGCAATTACAGATTGGCTACCACTCATATTTGGATGCCAGCTAAGATCTAGAGGCACGTGGTCTGTACTTACTATGCTAAGTGCAGGTTGCAATGACCGTTAACAGTAAGCTAATGCCCAGGATTAGCTTTAATGGCCTGCTAATATTTGTGAAAATGTAAACACTTGAAATCATTCTATTGACAGGTAAAATGTACTTTCACAGTGGCAGCTTTGGGTATTTGAGTTAGCAATTAAACTGTTTGAAGTGAAGGATGGCTGCACAATTATTAATAGGCAATGAATACTCACTTAGTCCATGCCCTGGATTAAGTCTGCATCCTAACAGCTGGAATAGGGCATTAGCCCATTGTTACTGCAAGAAAAGTACAGCTAGTGCGATTTCCTTGCCTTTTCCACTTCATTTGGCTCTGAGGTTGGCAAGTCTAACTGTATACTGGCAAGTCACCCTTTGCTCCTTAATCCTGTCGAGTATGCATTTCTACAAGGGAGCTGCAAAGTAGGAAGGGTGGTTGGCCAGAATGGATCTCCTTTCCTTGATATGGAAGTTTGGCTGTCCTTCCAAGTATAAGGTCATTGCTCTCAATTTGCTTAAAGAAAACCAAGAAACAAATAAACAAAAACAAAAAAAAAAGGGCTTAGCTGAAATTCCTTTGGGTAGGCAGTGGCTGTTGAGGAGAATAGTCTGATGAGGTGAGCAGCAACAATCAATGTTCAAACAGAGGTCAGTAGGTGAGGCTGTGCCATTGGATTTGGCTGGGATTGTTTAGTCAATAAATGACCTGGCAGGAAATTACTATAAACAAACTGCACTATCTTTAATTCAGGTGTGGGCTGAGGGGAGGACACTGACCCATATGATTTCTAGATTGGAAGAATAGGCAGCAGGTTATTTCTCAGATAAGTCTAATAGACATAGCTACCGAGCAGAGTTGTGTGTACAGAGATGTCCTCTCTGCCCTCTTGCCTTCACGTCTTTGCAGGCTGTCATTTGTACCACAACTGTCTTGCTACTGTTAGTGGGTGAGCATATATCCTCCTGAGTGTCCACATCTAAGCTGAGTTGTTACTTGCTTTAATCCAAGCAGAACCAAATTTGACTGTGGTCAGTTGGTTGCTTTGCCAAGTCTAAAGGAGAGTATTTTGAGTTAAAGTTGTATATAATTGTTGGTGTCAAATAAATCTAAATAAAGTATTAAATGAAAGCAAAAGCTACAGCAAAGAGCCCAGTGTTTGAAATCTTTGGTTCCATGCAGCGACACAGTGCCTGGAATTGTAGATCTGTCCAATATTGGGCAACAGAGGGGCTTGCAGGATGTACAGCCCAGCACCTGCATTTCACAAATATAAAACTGGAACCCTAAGTGATTAAATGATGCCCGGTTCACAAATCAGTCCTCTTTCTAATGGAAAATAATAGTTTGTTATTTGGGGGCTAACATTTCCATTCAATGTGGTTATTATCTTTTAGTAAATCTGAAGAATAGCAATTTCCAAATTCTGAAAAGAGGGCTGGCTTTTTTCTATGATTATCTCTAGGATTCTTGTCTCTCCAAACCCCCGTGCTAAGTTTAAAACTCCTTTCACATTCCAGCTGGTCTATAACCTTGCATGCTCTGGGAAGAACACACGCTGTGTGTCTGGTGCCTGATGGAGGTGAAGTCAGAAAAAGCCTTTCCACTTCTGTGAATCCTCCCCTTGCGCTTTGCAACAGGCTTTAGCATCCCACTTCCGTGCCACTTTTCCTTACACAAATCTCCAGTAGAGCACCATTTAGGACATATTCTTATTCTTATTCTATCAGGCAGTGATCTGCTTGAGGACAGGAAGCATCCATCCCCACCCAGCTTGGAACAGCAAGAAATTAATAATTAAAAATAACTTTGTCAAATGATGGATGTAAGAATGGCTCACATATTACTCAAAACTTTGGTCAAATAAAAGGGAAAAAAGATGAAGAGGGGTAGAGAGGAAGAGTGAGGAAGAAGCAACAGAAGAAAGTTCTAGTTTGGGTGAGAGTTCTGATAAAAGTTGAGGTCAATTTTCATTTCATCTCCTAAATCAATTCGCCTGTCTGGAGCCAGGGCCTAGAAGGCTCACCATGTTGGGGATGAGCTGGCTTCATTACCAGCTGCTGGACTTGCTGGTAGAATTGTCCTTGATGTTCTGGAATGGAGAGAAAGGCAGAGACTGACAGAGACAGACGGAGTGTGCAGAGGGCTCCTGCAGGGACAGTGTTGTAACCTGCTGAGGCGGCTCCCCATGGAGCCATGAGCTGTGTGCAAATGGAAGTCGATGTGTGCTTTGAAGCCTCCAGCCTTGGGAACTTCTAACAAGGAGAGAACAGACAGATGATCTATGGGAAATTAATATCTAACGGGGCTCAAAACTGCCTCTCTGTCACCTTAATATCCCGCCTGCTCACTGACAGTATTTACTTCCTGAACATACCAAACATTTAATGCAATAGAGGCTCCCACTGCCTTAATTTTTCTAAAACAGAAAACCTTACATTTCAATAAAATCCATTTTAACTCTTTTCTTCTTTTCACTTCACTTTGAAGTGTTCCTTTCTCTATGTTTTGGAGGGTTCCCTAGGGAGAAGAGGAGGGAACCAGGTTTGAGGAAAGAGTTAGGCTGGTGGATCGAATGCCTTGCTCTGCACTACCCTGCCCTGAAGATGCTCATAGAATCAGGTTCAAAGACAGAGCCCACTGGCTCAGGGCCAGGTCTTCTCTGCCTACTTCGATATAAACCCACACAACCTAGGATCTTCACTTTGATTTGATCACTGGAGTAGACAAGTTTACCTTGGAATACACATAGAAAAGAAATATTGTTTGCCTCCCTCCCTCCATCACCCATCCATCCATCCATCCATCCATCCATCCATCCATCCATCCATCCATCCATCCATCCATCCTTCTATTCATCCATCTCGCCACCTATTCATCTATCTATCTACTCATTCCCTCATTAATTTATTTGAACATTCAGATGGATAGTCCATCTACAAAACTTTTTAGAGCTCCTACTGTATGCCCAACACTATGCTAGATGCTAGTAATAAGAGGGGAATAATGTATGGTCCTGCCCTTAAGGAGCATGTATTTTACACCAGGAAAGAACCATCAGCAGATTATTTCTTTATGCTACCCTCTTGCCTTTGATATGAACCGGCTAACCTGTCCCCCAACTTCACCCTGGATGGCACATCCATAGTGTACTGTAAATATTTAAGGTTGGCCCAGCACTGCCCAGGACTTCCCCAGTTTTAGCACTAAAAAAATCTCATTTCCTGGGAAGCTCCTCAGTCTCAGGCAAACCAGGATGGTTGGTCACTTTACTTCCATCATCTGAGATTCTCAACCAGTGGTTCTCAAAAAGTAACCAGTGCCATGCCATCCATTCAATCCCCATGTATCCAGGAGGCCTCAGCGTCACCTGGGAAGTTACCAGAAATGCAAATTCTTGGGATCTGCCTATGACCCACTGAATCAGAAACTTGGGGTGCCACAGCAATCTGCATTTTAACAAATCCTCCAGATGATTATGATGTATCATAAGTGTGAGAACCACTGTTCTAAACTAGTTCTGACTTCTGACCCATCAGTAGTTTTCTATTTTAAGGGGTTCTTAGAATCCTGTAGTTGATTAACTGACTTGATAAGCTAACTATAGCCAGGCACCAATGCCGATAATATATTTTCTGAACCAATAATAATTAATACAGAAATAAATAAGCAAGCAAGCAAGTAAATAAATTAGATATGATGGTTGACAAAGCTGGGAGGCCACATCTGGTAGCCAAGGGACGTGGCTTGAAGGGCCAAATGCACATGAGAGACCCACGTAGCGCCAGTGTGGACGGCCTGGGAAATTGTTCCCCTACTAGATCATATTTTTACAGAGTTCTATAATGATTTTGTATAAAGTCTCTGTAGTATTTGTCCTTTTATATTTGGAGCAAATATTTGGAGAACTGCCTACATTGTCTGTACGTAAAGCCAGTTCCAAGAACCATACTAGGAGTCAGAGAACCTGGCCTGTCATCTCAACTTGGGCACTAAGTTATCTTGAATAAGTAATTTAGCCATTCTGAACTTTATGCCCTTTACATTAATAGATGCAATAAGTCCGCCCCCTTTTCAAAGATATTATGAAGCAGGTTCTTTTGAAAAACTGTCATCGTAAACTAATGTTTCTGTGGTGATTGATTTATACACATATTATTGTGTGTAATAACACAATACGCAAGCACTTTATATAATCAAATATGTAATAAATAATACATTTACTTTTCTGGAAAGATGTAGAAATGCTAGTAATGGAAGTTATACAATGGAAGGGTCTGGAGTAGATGCATGTAGTAAGTTAGGAAAGAAACCCAGACACTTTGTAACATGGTGATAACTCTATTTCTTAGGCTCACTAAGAAAGCATTGATAATAATATAAGAGTCTCAGAACTAAAATCTTCTCAGAGTAAGATATGTATTTTCTAGAGTTCCCACATGTAAACATAGTTATAAAAAGAGTCTCTGACCGATCTTCGTGGTAACAGCACCCTCAGGTGTGAGTGGTGCTTAGCACACAGTGATAAACAACACACACTGGGTCCTTCCCTTTGGCAGCTACCATTGGAATGAAAATGTACAACAATAAACAACACATTCAGAAAAAAGATAATGTCTGTGACTCATGAGCACTGCACAGACACTAAAGATAAAGGGCGGGGATTGCTACCTGTAGACAGTATGGTCAGGGAAGGCCTTTCTGACGATGTGGCATTTGAGTTGAGATCTGACGGAAGACAGGAAGACGAAGTACCGCAAAAAGTGGAAGGAACTATATTTTACAAAGAGGGAACATCAAGTACTCAGTGTCTTGACATTAGTGTGGGCTCAGGATATTGGGGCAAACAGAGAGGGGCCAGTGAGACTGGAGCACAGTGAGTGGGGGAGGGAGAGAGACGAGCTCGGGGAGATAGAGAGGAGAATGATCTGGCCCTTGATTGGATTTTATTTTAACAGCAGTGGGAAGACATTGGAGAGTCTTAAATAGAGTGAACACTTAATTTATTGTCCAAATGGGATTGCTTTTGAAAGTGAAAAGGGTGTTCTTAATAATTACACCAGGGCAGTGGGTGTCACAGGTACACTGGGACTTATATTTTCCTTAGTTTTGAGCAGTGTGGTGACCTAATTTCTGTTTGTAAAAGACAGTTGCAGGGCCGGCCCGGTGGCTCAGGCGGTTAGAGCTCCGCGCTCCTAACTCCAAAGGCTGCCGGTTCGATTCCCACATGGGCCAGTGGGCTCTCAACCACAAGGTTGCCAGTTCAATTCCTTGACTCCCGCAAGGGATGGTGGGCTGCGCCCCCTGCAACTAAAATTGAACACGGCACCTTGAGCTGAGCTGCCGCTGAGCTCCCGGATGGCTCAGTTAGTTGGAGCGTGTCCTCTCAACCACATGGTTGCCGGTTCGACTCCCGCAAGGGATGGTGGGCTGTGCCCCCTGCAACTAGCAACGGCAACTGGACCTGGAGCTGAGCTGCGCCCTCCACAACTAATTTTGAAAGAACAACAACTTGAAGCTGAACAGAACCCCCCACAACTAAGATTGAAAGGACAACAATTTGACCATTGTTCCCCAATAAAGTCCTGTTCCCCTTCCCCAATAAAATCTTAAAAAAAAAAAAGCAGAGAACCATGTGATTTCACTGATATGTGGTATATAAACCAAAAACAACAAAATAACAAGACAAACAAATGAGAAACAGAAACTCATAGACACGGACAATAGTTTAGTGGTTGCCAGAGGGTAAGGGGGGTGGGGGGGGGAGGTGAGGGTAAGGGGGATCAAATATATGGTGATGGAAGGAGAACTGACTCTGGGTGATGAACACACAATGGGATTTATAGATGATGTAATACAGAATTGTACACCTGAAATCTATGTAATTTTACTAACAATTGTCACCCCAATAAATTTAATTAAAAAAAAAAAACATTCCAGTTTCATTGAAAAAAAAAAAAAGATAGTTGCAGCTGCTGCGTAGACAGTACATAGAAGGAGAATGAGCGTGTAAATGCGAGCAGCAGAAATCAACGTGATGCCTGTGGTCAGGGAGGGACGCCCAGAAACGGGACTGAGATGCAGCCAGTCACAGGGCTGGGCAGGGAACACAGATGAGTTGGCAATTCTGGACCAATAGAATGAAGAAGCATCGTGTGCAGTTCAGATATGGTAAATTTAGAGCAATTAAAATGAAGTACTTCTTTACCCAGCAGGCAGCAAGGACATGAAACTTGTTACTCTACGACATGGTACAGGCTGACAATCGAGAAAGGTTAAAAGAAAGAGAATGGAATGAGTTGCCAAGGGAAACTAGGTTATTTTGGATACATCAATAATGTTGAGATATTAATTTGAAGGAATTGAACTGTGGCTTCTCCATACCAACCTCAGAAGCAATAGAGGACTGAACATTTTTGTAGGTAACTCTGGTTGGTAATTTTCACATTTAAAATTTTCCACTCCCTACCAACAAGCTCAGATCCTCCTCTTCCTCCTAACAAAAAATAAAATAAAATATAGAATAAAACAAAAACATTCATTTGACTCTGCCATTCCTCTAACTACCAAATATTTTTTTCTCTTTCCTGTCACTGATGAATCCCTTTAAGTATCTGTATATACCTACTGGTCTTCATTTTCTTGCCTTTCGTTACTCCTTAAATTAACGCCCTTTTAACTTGAATCCTAACAGCTCTACTTAAATGTTTTTCTCAAGGATGATCAAAATTCCCTAATACAAAATTCGTCTCTTTTCTGATCACTTCTTTATTGTTGGCAACACTGGGAGATCTCTGTGGTCCCTACAGATCTGAAACCCTCACCTCCCTCAATGAATTTTGACTTCCTTGGGGGTGGAGACTGTGACTTATTCATGTTTGCATCCTTAGCAGCTGGCTTAGTGCCTGAGACGTAATAGATGCTCAGGAGATATTGTTTAATTGAATTATATATAAATGACCTATGGTGTTAACTGTGAGATCCTCATTCCTGACAGATGGTGGCTGCTCAATAAATGTTTGTTAAATGAATGAAAGAAGGAACTTTTGGACTGACATGATAGTCAAAGGATGTTTCGAGAACCCCTTTAGGGTGCAGCACTGTGTTAGGTGCACTGGTGCTGCATTAGTGGGTAAAATAAGGATCCTGTGTCTACGGTCTCACTGTCCTCAACGTACACTTACTCCTTAGCAGCCTGCGATGCTGCCTTTCTCTATGTCCCACTGCTACTGCACACTCTCCCTCTCTGACAGTGTAGCATTGTTCTCTGAAACATCAAATACGATGCCTTTTTTCTCAAAAAAATTGTGTCATAATATTTTATAATAAGAGACATTTAGAGAATATCCATACCAACAGTCTCCACATTTTTCAACAAAAAATACTCATTTTTAAAACCCCATGACACCATTTATAAGAACGTCTCCCTAAATTTATATTTAGCAACAGCTCATTTTCTCCTTTAAACAACAACTATATATATATATATATATATATATATATATATATATATATATATATATATACATGTATATATATGCATGTATATTTGCCATTCAAAGTGACTGATCACCATTTTATTTGTAAACTGAACAAATCTTTATTAGGTTGCTGTGTCCCCAGTGCTGTTGTAGATGCTGGAAATTAAATGACAAACAAACAACAGATACTTTTTGCGCAAAAACCTTATGATCTAGTGTAGGAACTATTCAGTATTACTGTGCTGAGTTTCTATGATTCTAGCCCAAATAAAAGACACATTTTATTTAGAGTTAACTGCACTTTGTAGATAAATGTGTGTGTGCACATTGAAAATAGGCATCGCCATTTTAGAGACGCTAATAAGGAAGTGCAATCTCCAAATGTTAAACCATCCACTCATCCAATAGCCCATGTTACAGACAAGCGTGGCAAAGCCCAGGTATTTAGTGGCTTCCTAAGTGTCATGCACCTAAGCAATCATAAAGCTGGGGCTCGAATGAAAAAATGCGTTTCCCACCTTGTGTTTTTTTTTTCCTTTTTATTTCTCTGTAGCCTTTGATCCTCTTTCTATATATAATATTAAAGTATCTAAGAAGCCAATTAGTAATGGGACCTGTTTAACTTAGTTTAATCCATCATTTTCCAAGCTTAATTTAACCACAAGCCTTTCATTTCATAAAGTAGTTACAAGCATCTCCTGGGACGTAGGCCTTCCACACAACAGACTTAGGGAAACTCTGGCCCAGATGAGAAAGTTCAAACTCTTTAACTTGTCATTTAATTTCCTTTGCCCTCTGTTTGTCCATCTTTATCTTCCATAATTCCCATCTCTACATCCTCTGCTGAGTCAGGTGCTGAGGGATTTTTTCCCTCCAATATTCTCAGAATGTGCCCACTGCTGCATCTGTTCTCACCCGGATCCTGGGCCGTCCCCACTATGGGCCCAACTCAATCTTGCCCATATTCTGAGCACCACGTCCAGCATCCTGTAATGAGTGCAGCTGGAAGCAATCATGTCTCCTCTCCCATGTACTTACAGTCTCTACCTTCATTTGGCAGGGAAAATGTATGAGTCTTTTCTGTTCGTTGTCTTTGCGTGTTTGCATGTCCCTTTTCTATGGGCAGGGCCTTGTCTTGTTCTGTATAACTCCTATAGGACCAGCAGGCAGGAAAAACTGCGAAATTTGAAAGCCAGTCAGAATTTCTCTTTCTCTCTACCCTCACGAAATGACATCTCACATGTGTACGTCTTTTCCATTTCCTTTGTTAAAACCGTAATCCTGGCCTGTTATTTCTTGTCTAGTCCATGTTATTGTCTCCTATCCAATCTCCTTATCCGCTGGCTCCCCCACCTCCAATCATCCTCCGCCCATCTACTGGGTGACCTTTTTAAAATAGAAATCTGATCAAGTTATTCCAATGTCATCCCATCATCTGCAGGAAAGAGCCCCAACTCTTTTGTGTAGCATAAAATGCCGCCCTTCATTGTCTGATTCTGACAACTTTTCATCTTTATCTCTCTCCACTCTGCTCTTCCCCACTCCCTACCCTCACCTTCCTTCCCAGAGAAGGAAGGTGAGTTACCATTCTGAGCCCTCAGAGATTCTGACCTACAGAAACGGTTTTGTGATTTTTGTACGTGCGATTGCATTTGCCTGGAATATTAAACCCCCCAGCCCTGTCCACACACACTCTCTTTTCTATCTGGCAAGTTTTTCATTTCTTTGTCTTCCACACGTCTTCCAGTTACTATGCTGAGGTTTTTAAGAATCTTCTAGGATGAGAAGATTGAATTATTTACAGATTTCCTCCATTGGGTGACAAGCAGAGGAACCCTGTTTGAGTCATCATTGTATCTCTGTTACCTACAAAAGAACCTGGCATATGTACAGAGCTCAGGATTTGTTGAATAAATCAACAAATGCACACGTGGTCACAGTTCATGGGCCCACGGAGGTCCCTGTGTACTGGTGGGCTATATGCATATGAAAATACGACTCCAAGTTACATGAGAAGAGTCCTGCAAGGCAGTCAATAGCAGTTGCAGGTGCTTTGCTCTCACCTAAACTGAATCTTGGCTCGCTGAATTTGCTTAAGCAGGCTCTGTAAGAAGGTGAGTCCTGGCAGCTGGGAACCCACATGCCTGAATCCTCCTTTATGAAATATGGACTGAGTGTGTAAAAGACTAGCAAACAGTCTGTGGGCTTGATTCTTCCTTGCAAATCCCCAATCAGTTGACAGTGGCAAGAATCCAAACAACTCCATTCTTCTGCCCACTGTTTCTCCATCTCTGCTTTCATATGGGGGGAACCTCAGGTATGATAAGTGCAAAAGGGGAAGGGACAGTAGAGAGCAATGTTATTCCTCTAATCTAATGCTCAGCCCAGAAAACTAGGAACATAAAGATCACTTTACCCATGTAAGGTTTTGCCACACTTCCACTCCTAGAAAATTATTTCAATTCCTCAAAGTCTATTTCCAGTTTCAGCATCCAACCATCCATGCATCCATTGATGCATTTATCTACTAATCCATTCATGCATGCATCCATCTATTTATCCATTCATCTAATAATCCACCAATCCATCCATCGTCCATCCACAAATCTATAATATTGAGCAGTAAAGATAAAACATTTGAAAATTAAGGTTCAAGAAAGCTCTTATTTCTTTAAAATTGTATCAAAGGTTGAAAATCTGGAGTTAGTAGACAACACCCTTGTTATCTTGCATGGCTTTCCCCACATGTGCTGCAGGAATTCAGGTGTATTAAGGTGCACTGAGAGATAAAAATGCTTCTTGTCCCTTTCAAAAATTACCCTTAGGGGTCATGTTCAATTTCATCTTTCCCTCTTTTCAACTATATTTTACAAGTCTAACCAATATTGAGTGAGACCATGTTACTATGTATGAGACTTACCTTGTCTTCCTGAAGACCACACCTGGATAGGATCTTGGTTCTATCACTCACCAGTTCTGTAACTTGGACACATTGTTTAGACTCTCTGTCTCTCAGTTTCATCATCTAAAAAATAGGGATACTAATATTACCCATTACCTATTGCATCCCACTGTGAATGTTAACTGAAATCCATGTATGCAAAGGACTTCGCAAATGCCTGGTACACTATAGAACACACACGGCTAACGGTACTGAAGAGAACACAGTTGTGGATCATGACAGCAAAGATGGACTGAGACATTGTACGTTTCCACTTTAGAAGTCCTGCCCCCCCTTTTTTCTTTATCTCTTTCTGACACTATTAAATGTTGTTCTCATTAGTAAGGGCATTTCCCCCCTCCCTCCTTTCTTACTTCCTCCTCACTTCCCCTTCCTCTGTAAGTTTCTGGGCAAGAAAAAAAACGTGTTCCTTACATATGAGTAACTGCAATGCCTATTAGAGCTGAAAGAGCTTAGTCACGGCTGAGGGTGATGTAGCTATATTGGGCTACAGCTCATATCTACAGCCGCCATCAGCATCAAAAGGAAATCTCAGAAGCAGATGTGAGATTCAGGGTTGAGGGTAGGAAAGTTTTCACTGAGAGAGGGTGTGTCAGGGGATCCCTAGATCACCTCATCTTTAGAGATTTCCTAGGAAGACTCACAGGACTTAGCATGTAATTATACTGATAAGTAAGGTTATTACAGAGATGCAGTAAGGATACGCAGTTGAATCATAAGGGATAAAGACACAGGTGGAGTCAGGAGGCATCCTTATGCTCTCTCCTACCCCTGAGGGGTCCTGCAGCGCTCACTCCTCCCCCAGAAACATGTGTGTGATATTTTTGCACAGGGAAGCCTAGGAGAGACTCAGTATTCATGGTTTCAACTGGGGGCTGGTCATGAGGACACCCTCTCCCTCGCGTGTACTAGAGTTCCAGATTCCCAGAAGGAAAGCAGGTGTCCAGAATAAATCAGAATGTCTGCCACAGGAAACCAGTCTTATCAGTTAGAGAACAGTGGAAACCCTCCCAAAGTCCAAAGTTCGGAATACCAGCCAAGAGCCAACCTTGCAAGCAGGACGTTCTCAGGACAGCCTCAGGCCTGCTGTATTAACTCCTTTCTGCACAGAGAACCACTCTCTGCCCTAGCTACATAACAACGCTGTTTTCCACTTGTTGACTCAGCCCTGCATGAGTTCTGAGCCAGTCGTCCATAGGTTGGGAAGTTAATTAAAAGCCCTGTGGTCTAGTAATTCATCTTGCTGCTGATATCCAGAATGAACTCCACAGAGGGCCTGTCTTTTGGCACAGCCTCAGCTTTCTCCCCTCATACACTCCAGTCCTCCATTAGGCCTGGATCTCTATCCCAGATCCCAGGTATTATGCTTTGCTCACCAGCATGAATGCTTACATGCTCTTATGTGGAAGATGTGTTGATGGAGCTGCATTCATTCCCTGATCTCCACGACCTTCATGGACACAGAGTTCTCACCCCATATCTTACTGTCTTTGTACTTGTGAGAAAGGCCTGGGTGCCAGAGGCCATGATCACGCCTATGGTAAGTGAGCTGATGATAATGGTTCTAATGCCCCCTCGGCCTCACCTAATACACTGGTTGGCCCCCTTTGATTTGACCCTCCCTAGAATGAAGCCCAATTTGCCATGGGCTTTTACACCCAGTCCATTGACTATCAGCTCTTTCTCAAAGGGTACGATCTTAGGACGGAAGGATTGCTGCGGCCCTATGCCTGGCTTTGTGGCTTCTCCATGTGGAGTTTGCAATTGAGTATGTCTCTTGGGAAAGGGGCCAATGGAGTCCGAAAGAAGACCCTTGTCAGCTACCCAAAGAAAACATCCCCTTCTCTTCCATGTGAACCCTCCTGTGTAGTGCAGAGAGGGCCTAAACAGCAACAGCCAAATATTAATCAAGAGTAGCCTGCACTGTCCTAGTCCCATGCTTTGGAAATACTTCAGACCAATGTGACCTATAGCTTAATTGCACATTTTCAAACAGCCTTTCTAAATTAAAACACAATCCCCTGGCAATCAGGGGCAGGCGTTGATGCCCCCCCCCCGCCCCCGCCCCTTATTCCTAGCATTTCATTTCTCTCTTCACATCTCACTTTTGCTTTACATCTCTTTCCTTCTGTCTTTCTGTCTGTTCATCCTTATGTGTCCTCTATCTATCTATTTTTTTCTCGATGAAAATTAAGAAAAAAACAACTTGATAGGTTTTCCGATAACCTTCCAGAAAGTCTCACCGGGTTACATTTTGCTTTAATAGCATTTAAGCCAATCTGCCTGATGTTGCTGTAAAGGTCAATTAAATTCACCCTAAAAATTTCACTCCTGGCTCATTATACAATTGGAAAATGAATTAGAAGCACATGCTGCCCCTGAGGTTTCTGATATTTCACTAATGAATATGTCTCAGAATGTGAGGGGGGAAAAAAGGTGTTGTAGGCCACACAGCTGCTTGCAGAGGTACTGGCCTGCCACAGATCATTGCCACAGGTAGCGGCCGCAGACAAGTGAACGCTGGTTATTCCTGCCTCCACTCCACGTTAGGAGATGTGCATACTTCTTGAATGCCTGAGGGAATGGCCATCTCTTCAATGTCCCCCCACCCATGCACATCTGGAGCCCATTCTTAAACCCCAGGTGAGACATTTGGCTCACCCATTGGCTGCGCTTAGTGTGGGCTCAATGACTACAAGTTCAGTTTAATATCAGACTAAATAAAGCACGATTCTGAAAGGAAGTCTTGTAATGATCTTTGGGGGGTGGGGCACATGTATTGCAAAGCCAGTAACCAACTGATCTGGGGATTCTCAGATTCTGATAATGTGGAGGGACATGGTAGCTGTCAAGTAGAGAAGAGGGAGTGGAGGATGGAATATGCATTTATGGCTTCACTGGGGCCAAGGGAACACAAAATCAAATTAAGGAAGTAATTTTTAACTGAACTTCGTCCACACTTAAAAAGAAAAGCCACTACACAAGATAGTCACTTCCTTGGGGGGCGTGGGTTCAACAGAGCAGAGCAATTCTGTAGCAGTCTTCAATCCACGGGAATTATGTTCCAGGTAGAAGGCTCCTGTACTCATTCATTTATTTATTCATTCAACATATTTATTGATGTGTCATAGACAGAACAAATCTTGGGAATGGATACAAACCCACATTCTGAATTACACAGCTACCTTATTAGGTATTGAGGATTTTTATGAGGGTGAAGTTAGTTTTAAAGAACTTTCCATATTTAAGCATCTAGTTTCAAACCCTGTGCTGACATTCAGGTTTTTACTCAGATTAAAGTTTTGGAGGACTTTCACGTCCTCCAGATAGCTAAGCTATGACTATTCTGCTCGCATGAAACTGCAAACTAGTTTTCTATTTTAGGGCTAAATGGCTTCAATTCTCACAATATGAGTTATTGGATAGCTGTCTTATGGTTTAAGCATAAACCTAGCTGAATTAACTAAAATATATAGAGACAATATCTCAAGCCTTTTAGGAAGGAGAAGGGCTATGTGGGATGCTCATCATTTTTGTCTCACAAATATCCGTATTAGACTTTAGATTTTCAGAGCTTGAAGGTACACTGAGGTCCTCATATGGAATTTTTTTCACTTCTAAAATGAAACAACTGATTAGGTTTTTCTCAAGTAATTAATACAAAATAAGCCACATTTCACTGAGGGTCTCTGGACTGCAAAGCAGTGTTCTTTCTTTTCTATCACATTGGCTTCCTCCATTTGTAAAATCGTGTTTCTCATTTGAATGGTGTTTTGGAAGACAGACGCCATCATGAAGGGTGTTTCGGGGAGCCAACCAGGCAGTGAGGAAAGGAGAGCGTGGACGGCAGGGTTGTTGCCTCTGAATCCTGAGTGGGGCTCGCTCTTTGCTGTACGTGGGCTCCTCAAAGCCTGCCCTTGAAAAGGATTTCATTCACATGCTCTTAGTGTTTCCATTTTCATTTCCTGGTGACTGGATGTTTTTGTCCTTTATCTCAAATCGAGCATTCATTAGATGCTCTTGGAGTCCTGTTGGCTCCACTGTGCATCGGGCTGAGCCTATTCAGAGTGTCCCCAAGAAGCACTGAGTCTTAGATCCAGGAAGTGATGACTGAAGTCACTCAGTCACTCATTAGCATCACTGACTCAGCAATCCAGCCTAGGAGCAGCAGAAATAGAAACCAGTGTGGAAACCAAGGACAGGAGGTTGAGGATGGCCTGAGGGAGGGGGTTTCCTTCCCTCTTTCCAAGCTCAGCCTGCATATCGTAACTTTGAAGGCACAGAGCCTTTCTAACTATCTGACTTTCACAAAACCAGGACACAGGGCAATGTGAGTACAGGCTCAGGTTCTGTGGCCTCCTGCCTCCCTCTTGCTGTCTGTCTGCCTCTCGTCCCTAAAAATGCTCCATGAGCTCAGGATTTTCTATTGTCCATGAACATGAGCTCAGGCTGCCACATGATCTCGGGCCAGGGGTGGGGGTGGGTTTGGGGTTGGGGGACTGACAAGAGCTTGTGGGACCTGCTAAATTTAGAAAGCATTCAATACACTCTTATTTAGAAATCAGAGCTAGTTGCACTAATATGAGCTAACACAATCAAGTTTCAGATAAACCAGTGCAGGCCCTGAGGGTGAACCTGATGAGTTTGGGGCCCTGTAAGAATCAGGTTGACAAAATCAAGGATGAACTGTATAGGGTGTCTTACTTTGTGATGCTGTACCCAACCTGAGAACCGAGAGGCAGGCAACAGAGAAGAGAGAAGGGTGGGAGGAAGAGAAATGACAGTTAGGGAGTTAGATCAGTCAATCACTGAATTACTCTGAAGACAAGAAATGGAAGCACTATATAGTTTAGAATGTTATGTATCCTTTTTGAAGTGTAAGCAGTTAGGGAAGAAAAGTAGGGAGGGAGAAAAGCAATCCAATTGAAGATAAAATAAATCAATGAGAATAAGGTACATCAAGAGGGAAAGAGGCAAGTCACTCCTCTGCCTGAGTCAGGGCTTCCGGTCACTCGAGTTTTGTCATGTGCGGGCGTCATTCTAATACCGCTGGAGAGTGGAGTGCGCAGGACTGACCCACGAGATACTCTCTTTGGACTAATGAGTTTCAATTAAGACTATCACCAAAGCTAATTATCATTTTAAACTTACCTCTCAGACTCACTCTCCCTTTTGCTCTAAACAGATTGCTTAATGGTCCCAGAGCAAGGCTCTGAAACTCTGGAGGTTTCCTATTATTTCTTTGCCTCCAGCAGGGACCAGGGAGTTCCAGAGTATTAGGTTTAAGGGAAAATAGGAGTTGCAATACCCTCTTTCTTTTTCACAGAAACAAAGAGTCTTAGCATTGGGAGAACATTCAATTTTGATTTTGACATAGTTGAACCTTCTACTGCATCAAAGAGTTTCCCTCCATGAGATCTCTGACCAGGAGTACCTGGCTTTGTTTGAACACAACTGGTGATAGGGAGCTTGTTACCTCTGGGTCCTTTGTTGGGCAGCTTTCATAGTCAAAATGTGTCTCCTAATGTTGAACTGACATCTGCTCTTGCTAATTTCCACGCTTTAGTCTCAGTTCCGCCTGCACTCAAAGTTTCTGGGTTTGGACAACCCAACGCTGTGTGATCCCAGCAGTACCTGAGATTGAGAAATAGGAAAGCTGGCCTATATCTTCACGGCACTCTCCCCCACAAGATACGCTGCCATGTGGAGAGCCATTCTGTGCTGGGGGTACTAGGTTCTGAGGCTCTCCCTCCTATCGCCCAGCTTTTGCTAGGTGAGCAGGGAGTCAGACTGCCGCATACTTCATTTACTAAGCTGTGTTATATACAGTGTGTGCGTACCCTGGAAGGTAGGTATTAGTATGTCCATTTTCAAATAAGAATGCTGAGGCCTAAAAAAATTGAGTGGCTTCTTCAAGGTCACAAGACTAGCAAATGGCAAACACCAATGTTCAAGACCATGTCTGTTAACTCCAAACCATGTTTTCCTATGTCAAAACCAACAAAAATTTGGGATACATGGTTTATCTAGTAAAATGCGCTTGTAAGTATACTGCTAATAGCTATTTGCAGTTGGGAGTGCCCAGAACTATCCTGAATATGTTACATTTATATGGACTAAATGGTTGGCTAGTATCAGAGCTGTTCCAAAGACAGTCCCGATATGTTGCTTAACCAGCCAAACACTTCCTGCTTAGTACTTGATGGTTGGATCAAAGACACACACACACACAAATTAAAACAACACTAGCAGAGTGTTAGTAGTCATGCCCATGTGCTTGGACTGGCCTGGTGGGAGCTCCTTCTGCCAATTCTCCCCACTTCCTACACACACACACACACACACACACACACACACACACACACTTCTGCTTTTTCACTCTTCTTTTTCTACTGAGTCTTTTTCCAAATTTACATTGTGGGAAACAAAACAAAACAAAACAAAAATATGAGTGCCTATTGGGGATTACGGACAGTGCCCTTCAATATCATCAGTAAGTTGCTGGCAGGTACTTGGGAACCCCAGGGCAGTCAGTTGGGTGGGGCCCATTTCTCAGTGGGGGCACAAATACACCCACGGAGCAGAGCACCACGGACAGTGACATATTTGTCTGCAGGGACAGGTCAGCTATTCCCTTCAGATCTCCAAATCCCAAAGGAATGAATATTTACAACGAAGAACCCACCTTGTATTCATTTAGTGTGTGTATGTGTTTCCCCCTGCAAATCCCTATGGACTAAAAATACCTGCTCCCCATGCTCCAGAGCCAGCTGACAAAAGGATTTGCATTTGCAGTCAGAACACCCTCGGACCACTTTTGAAATAACCTCCCTTACATTTTTAACAGGTTGGTGGATTCATCATGTAGACTGCCGCCAGGAGGCAGCTATTACAAGGGGTGGCAGAGAATGGCATTTTTCTTAAAAGGTTAAAAAAAGTAGTTATTTTCATCACAGTGTCGTGATTTTTCTGGTTTAAAAATAAAATCCATTTGAACTTGGGATTCTTTAGACAAACTGATATCTTTAGGAAAAGTACTGTGTTTCCCTGAAAATAAGACCTAGCCAGACCATCAGATCTAATGCTCTTTTGGAGCAATAATTAATATAATACCTGGTATTATATTATATTATATTATTATATTATATTATATTATATTATATTATATTATATTATATTATATTATATTATATTATATTATATTATAGACCGGTCTTATATTATAATAAAATAAGACCGGTCTTATATTAATTTTTGCTCCAAAAGACATACTAGAGCTGATGGTCTGGCTAGATCTTATTTTCAGGAAAACACGGTAGGTGAATATGAAATGTTTTTGGAGGAACCAGGTTGTCTTCCAGATTCTTCTGGAAGGACACTGTGTGCTGCTGCTGCCAAGATTGAGCACAGGATGCAGATGGGTGGGAAGAAGCGCCAGTCTCTTTCCTTTCTGGTCTCCTGGACTAGGGATCAGAGGGTAGGAGCAAATTGCAGGATCAGTTAGCAGCCTGCAAGTAAATTAACCAGCAAATTAACTTTTTAGATGCCCGACTGTTCGTCCTCTCAAATACTGTAGTCCTATCAGTCTGTCGTTTCCACTTTGCAGCAGGGCTGGGGAAAGAGTGTGGTTCAATTTGAACTCCAGGGCCTGCCAGAGAGCGGACCTCAGGGGCTGGAAAACACCGAGTGGCAGGAGGTAGCCAAGAGGCCACCGGACAAGCACAGGGAGGTGCATTTGCATCAGGGAAAGAGGTAGGGGTGTGTGTGTGTGTGTGTGTGTGTGTGTGTGTGTGTGTGTGTGTGTGTGTGTGTGATGCAGGGAATGCGGCACCGCGAGGTAGTGTTGAGGGCACAAAATGAGGATTTTACACAACCACAGGCCGCAGGATCCCACACCAGCAGGTGGCGTTGTAGGTACAAGTTTAAAGGACGTGGAGACTACCGGTTTGCTGGAGACTTCAGAAGTATCGTGTTGAATTCAGGAGTTAAGGGGAGATCACACCCCATCTGAATGGCGGGCAGGGACACCCTGAACATACCTAGGAGATGGGCTTCTTCACGAAGAAGCCCGTGTTGTTTTAATTCTAAGGCATTGCAGGTTGCAAATAAACAATACCTCCTTTGGTTCCATCTATGATTATAGGCTTCCTGGCACTCCCATACCCCACCAAGGATTAGAACTTTATAGATGGGATGAACCTTGGCGTACAAGGCACCTACTTGGTTTTACACATGGGGAAATGGCGCGTAAGTCCCTGGTGCCTCCCTCTCGCTCATTCTATCCCACCATGCTTTGAGAGGGCCAAGTTTTATCAAAACATCTCTTCCATCTCTTATTCCCACCCCTCTAGGAAAAGTGCTTCATTGCTGCACACCTGAGCGCATCTAATCCCTGCCTAACGTGTGTCACTGCCTGCAGTCTTTCCCACTCCCATCCATCTTTTCTGCTGCCAGGAGGTTAATCTTCCCCCAGCACAGCTCTGATGATAGCGTGTGGGCCCAGACACTTTCGCGGTCTGCAGAGCCAGCTGCAGAATCCAGTCCAGAGTCTTCGGCCTCCAGTCTGAAAATAGCACAGCCCTCCAGCCCCAATTTGTGGTACCTCTCTGCTCTGCCCGTCTGAGAGGCAAGCTGGGCTCTTTGCTATTTCCCATGTATACCCTGAGCCGTTTTGTCTCTCTACCTTTGTTACTGTTTTTTTTCCTCTTTTTTTCCAATTTGTCCTTTTATTTCACTTTCAAATGCCCCAAATCTCTTCAAATCTCCCCCTGCATATGCTGCCTGTTCCATGAAGCCATCCTGATAACACCAGGTTAAAATATTCAGTTCCTACTCTGACCTCCACGCCTTAAATCCAGACCTCTCTTCTGTAATCTGCCCCTTTTACCGGATGTTGTGATTCCTGTACACCTGCCCCCGACCTTGAAGGTGACTTACCTCTTCCTATTCCCACAAGTATTGTATAGAGGAACTCAATAAAGCTTAAGGGTAAATTAATACAAGAATTTGATTCCATCTGTGTTTTTTTTCGCTAAGCTTCGATTTGAGGCAGCTTATGGTGGTCTTTCCTCCAGGTGGGAAACAGGAGACAAGAGGCCCCTGTCTTTTCCCCTGACCCGCTGCCTAGCTGCGAGCAATCGCTCCCCACCCTACCTCCACCCACCCCACACTCTGCCTTCAGTTCCTTCCACGCTTGATTGAGGGCATTAGTGGGGATCAGGACGTTTTACATTGCTTCCTAGTGGCTGACAAGCCTACCTTCTGATCCCTCTTCCACAGTGCTGGTTAAGAGAAAAAGAGATGGGCTTTGGCTTCTGGCAGAAACTTCTTCCTGCAACTCATCTGAAAACCGTTGTTTCAGAAAAGAAAGTCATTTCCAGCTCTCTCACTCATTGTCTAATTCTAGGATTACTCTTTCTACTCTTCACAGCGTGAAGATTTTTCGCTTCTTCTTTGGGATGGGTATGGAAGCAAACCAGGAGTTGAGAAATTTTGCTGTCTCTGACATCTGTTAAAATTCACTGGCTTCCCCAAGAAATTGGCCTGTCCTTTTTTGCTCATCTTTTGAACCAAATAAAATTTAAAATTATTTCAGATGACTTAGTTGATGCCAGCTTTCAGCCTCCCAAATGTTATTTCTAAAAATTTAGGCTCTCATTTTATTTTATTCTTAGTAAGATGGTAGACTTTTAGAAAAAGAAGGAACCTTTCATGACAATTTGCAAGGCTTCATTGTGGAGCTCAAGTCAGCTGCTGCTGTCACGTCCCTTTCTCTTATTCCTGTCTTTCCTCCTCCAAGATCACTCCCAGAATTTCTGTTGGGATGAGAGCAAACCTTGAGGCTACACCTCATGCCCTCTTTCTCTGAGCCATTACTATAAGGTGAGCACGGCAGTTCTCTCTCATTCGCCTTCCCTTCTCTCTCAATGACTTCCCTGAGGAACTTCGTCATTGCTACAGCTTTCGTCAGCTGGCATTTACTGATTACTGACTGTGTGCTGTGTAAAAGTCATCTCATTTAGTTCACAGCACAATTCTACAGTGCAGGAACCACTCTCAAAGGATGAAAACAATTGAGGCATGCCAAGTTTAGCTAACTTGACTCATACCACCAGCCTCCCAGCAGTGAAGCTAAAATATGAGCCTGCGCGTTCTGACTACAGAAAGTTTGCTTTTAACTAGTCCATTTCACTACATTTTTGTGAAAGCAAAACCCTAGGGGAAGGAAAAATAGTTCCACAGTAAAAAGAGAGTGGTTGAGCTTTGGGTTTACACTGAGCTGAATCGAATCCTCGCTTTACTAATTATTTGTTGTATGATATAGCGAAGATTGTTATTATTTTTTTTCTAAGCCTCTGCTCCTTTACTAGCAAACTGGAATAATGATGATATTTCAAAAACAAAAAAGCACATTAATTGAAATTCTAGGTGTGGAATGCAGTGGCGCTTGTGAGTGTTTGTGTTGCGTGCTCTCTGAATGCTGGCTTCTTTCCTCTGAGTAGGAACTTTGCAAGTCCTTGCTTTGCTTGGTGGATGCAGACATGGCAGGTGGTCATTTCTCCAGAGTTTAGCCCCAGATTACCTACCAGGTTGTAGGCCGCTTAGGGCTCTTTTTGATGCAACACCCTATGTAGCTTTAAGCAGGATCTCTCCTCTCTTCCCTCCCCACTGAGACAAGAGGTATATTACCATATCCAAGGTTCAAGGCATTTTATTTCCCTTGAATTTCCAAGGTGAGAAATTGCTGATAGAAAGACATCAAACTGCAAAGTTTAGAGGCCAATTCTCATGGAGAAAAAGAGGGAAATAAAACCCTTTCAGTCCAGAGTATAATGTTTCTCAATCAGGAATGAGCATCGGAAATGACCCGTGTGTACTGCTCAATATTTATTTTTTAAAGATACCTTTGAGACCCCCACTCCACCGAATCCTACTGATTCATGATATTTGAGATCTATGTTTTAAAATTCAGATCTGTTTTCAACGTATCCTTATTTCAGAACCACTGTGCTATGTGTAGTAGAAGGTGCCGTTCGTGGACCTATTTGACGATGTGACCTACACTAAATACAGAATCTGCAAGTTGTCACCCATGGGAAGCAGATGCAAGAAAGCCCCTCTGAAAGCATTGTTACATATTTTATAAAACTAGCTAAAGATATTGTCAGTTCGTTATCTGTTGCTGCACATGCTAAACAGTACCAGGAAAGAGTTTTGTGTGAGCCTGTGAGTTGCTTTGCTTCTGTTTTAATCAGTGAGAACACTAAAACCAACATACGTTCTCCCTGTTGGCAGCTTGGAGCTAAATTTAGTGTTCAGTGGTGCTCAGTTGCCCAGCCCAGGTGGTGCCTGATACTTTTCTTTCCTTATTCACTTTAACTGCTTTGTGTTCATGTTGTCATTTTTAGCTATTCTGCTTTATATATATTTTAACATTGCAAGCTGTTTCAGACCCTTTCTCTAAGTAGGCAGAATATAAATCATGAGTAAATAAATAAAGCTACTGAGGCAATGAGTGACTTCTGAGAAAGTGGAGGTATCATAGGCAGGCAGACACAGCAGGACTGGATATTATTATAATGGGTTTTTATACTTTGATGATAAAACTGTAGCTATTAGCTATGAAATATGGTTTATACGTTGTTTCCTGTTATATGTTTATTAATTGATTTGTATAAACTTACATAAATAGTTTATCAATATGAATACTTTGCATTTATGGGCTTGTTTTTCACCAATTACTCCAAGGAAAAACGCAGTGATGGTACTGCACCCTTTCGCTAGTCACCCCACCCTCTTCTCCGAGGCCTCACCCACGTTCTGCTGCTCCTGGAGGCCATCCAGCCCTGAGCTCTGTAGGGAGCCATTCTCCTTTCTCCCTGCATTTGCAGCTATTGGTTCCTTAGATCCTCCCTTTTTCACCATGTACCTTGTCTGCTTCCTGTTTCCCTGAAGCTTCTGTAGCTTCTCCCAATTAAGAATGAAGAGGTTCAGCCAATTTTAGTCCTAAGACTGGAAAAGCTGTCAGTTCCTTTAAGGGATTTGAAACCTTTTCATGAAGACACGCTGTGTACATACAGAATTCCCCTGGCACTTCCACAAGTTTCCTTCATTCTTCCATGTTTATGAATTGTGTGTTAGTGCACTGGACACTTTTTATTATGAAATCATTCCCTCTGGATAGCGTTCGGCCAAATATCAGACTTCCTCCAGCAAGAGTAGAGTAGACTGAAGCAGATGTGGTGCAGACTACTCACCAACAGGGGAGGAAGCCGACCTCAGATGTTTGGGCCAAGCCCTTAAGTAACCTTAAGAAAGTCCTTCCTTGAGTTTTACTGGGGCTCAGCAGCTTCTGGCTTTTGGGTGGGAAATTTCAGAAAGAATATGCACAAAGAGAAATAGATACCGACATACTCAGGAATGCCCAGATTCATCAATTTCTCAGTGCCTGTCTACCCTGCTTCATTTGTCTTGATTCTTGGAGAGGGCCAGTGACTCCCTCACATATTGGCTTGCTCAGCTAAGACCTATGTTCATCAGTTTTCCTTTCTGCAACAGCCATCCTATTTGTAATATTAAATAATCACTTATCATTTTCTGGTTTTCTTTCTCAAATTTCAGTAAATTCTAACACAGCCCAATAGAATTGTTATATCCATGGTGCAGCTATAGTTGGAAGTATGGGGATGATGCTTTTCATGAGTACAAAATACAGTTGTAGTATTTAAGAACATATCCAGTCTGGTGATTTATATTCTTCCATTAGTGGATAGCGGCTATATTGAAAGCTGATACTATTAAGATTTTTATTAATGAATTATGCTATTATACTGTTGGGTATTGGGCCAGATTTAAAATGGGTAGTATTAGCACTTAAAACTAGCAACAGAGAATTTCATGCCATGCCTTGGTAGTAGCTTCAATGTGAAAAGAAAACAGAAACAAAGGCCTTCTTGGTCTTACCTTGCCTCCCACAGTTTATGTAGGTTGGGGAAAATGTGGCTTATCACCTCTCCTTCTGCACACAAGTGGTGTCAGTCGCTTTGACTGACAGTCCAGCAAGACAAAGGACAAGAGCTGTGAAACTATGGCTTGTGGCGTGCTGCCTGTAATCACGTTTCCCATCCTGATTTTAAGTGATTGCCTTCAAGACGAATTGTTTTCATTACGCTATTTAGTTTTCCAATTGCCATTATTAAAAACAAAACAACAGCACTGCCAGCAAAATAACAGTAAGATATTCTTCATTAAAGAAATATTGCTAGGCATCATATGAAAAAAAATAAATCTAGAGTTCTATACATTTAATTGGTCAAGTTTCTTAATTGCAATATTTACATCTTACAGACCATAACTTTTGGGATTGAACTAAATCTTTACTATTTTGCTACTTCTTGTGCATTCTCAGTGCAGGTCTACCAATTGGTTTAATGCAAAGTCTGTTTGTTGGATAAATCTTTCTCCGTTCCTTCTAAAACTGCCTAAATTGTACTGTAAGATTCTAAGCTTAGTTTATCTAAATTCAAGGAATTATTAGGGACTTTTTTTTTAGTTAGCTAATCCATGTCCAACTAATGATTAATGAAGGCCTTTATTACTGTGAAAGATCTCCTTCTGATGCAGGGAAAGGATCAAAACACCGATTCTCAATCCCAGTTTGGATTCTCTGTACCCAGGAGTAGGGATGCAGAAATGAGAAACTTAGTTGTAAATTGTGATCAGAGAACAAAAATTGATATTAGCTAATTCTACAAAGGATGAACTCTGTGAGACAAGTGCTGGGTTCCCTTTCTTGGTGCCTCTTTGGATTTTAGGACCCGATGGGGCAGCAGCTGAAAAAAGTAGCAAGAGCAGGGATGTGAGTTCCCACAGAATCGGTGCCAAGTCCTAGATTCTTTAACTGTTAACTGTAGAAAAAATGGAAAAATTAAAAGAACTCCCTGAGCTTTATTTCACCACACATCAAATGGGATGAATACTTTCTCCTTTAAAAGTTTTCTCATCATCATCCACTCTTCCCCACTTAAATGAAAACCCTGGTTTATTGGTCCCATATATTGGGTTTCCTGAAAACATTTTATGTGAAAATAGTTTCCTTGTACTTCAAAATTTTATTTTATTTATTTATTTATTTATTTATTTATTTATTTATTTTTTAATATCACGCTTAAAACGGTTGGTGAGTTCCTTGAGAGAAGGATCCATGGTTTGGATGTTGCTCTGTCTTGAGACCCCAGCCAAAGACCTGACATATAATATGGTAGGCTCTGAATTGATTTTGGAATGTCAAATGGATGAATAAATGAATGAATGCATCTATAATAATGCATGTCTTGTGCCATGTCCCCCAGCCAAGCACTCTTGTGATTGCTGTTATAACAAAAGAAGTGAAATTTGTGATGGGTTTTAAGTTATGAGAAGGCAGAAGTAGCTCTATGTACTTCCCTATTTACAGTGACCTGTACATAACCTTGCAAATTAGTCATTTAATACAGGATTTTGATAATGTATGACATTGAAAATGGTGATAGCCTCTCTTATATAGTTTCCAACAGACATAATCCTAGAGGTGAATATGGCCAGCTGGCAGAGAAAAGTCTCTTATCCACTCATTCCTTCATCCCTTTGTTTATCTATTATTCCCATTAGTACAAGGCTGTTCAATGGCTATTTTTCTGCTCATCCTCCTTTGGAGGACGGAGAGTGGCATCCTGAAGGATAAAATATGGCAGAGGCAGTAAGACAGCTAATAGGCAGGGGAAGAGGAGTCCTCTGGGCAAGGGAGAGGTGGGCCAAGGGAGTGACACTTGGTAATTTTGCTTTGAACTCTTCTGTTATTTCCAGTAAAGCGATTTATTTGACATTTTCTTGTGGCATTTGTAGGGTGGAGGGAAGTAGATTTTTTCTTTACCATCTTTTTTTTCCCCTTTTCTCTTTCTTCAAAGTGATTTATCTGGTCTTTCTGCAAAAGTCAACACTCCTCAGAGTTTAATAAACAGTGTGAAGTTGTAGAAGGATGAACATTTGTGCTACGTGCTACGTGGGTGTGTGTGTACGCAGATGTGTGTGCATGCATGTTGAAGCAACAGCTGTGGCCCCATGAGACTAAGTGCTGTCATATAAAGCTTGTAATAAAGATCCCAGCCACTAAACAAGCTGCTGGCTGCACATTTAGAGGCCCACTCAGGTATGTTCCCATCATCTCTCACCACATTCATTCAAACTGTCTGGTTTGTGGACTACCCCCAACCAATCTCTAATCTCTAGCTTGTGCCTGGCCTATTACTCACCTGAGGTGTGATCAAGAAAAGACCAATTCATTTTAATCTTAGCCCTAGCAAAACATAATTAGAGAAATCTCCTGGAAGGATAACACATGAGGCATTCCAAAGGCAAAAGCAGGTCAAATTCGGCTGTGAGGGAAGTTGGAAGACTATGTTTTCACCTTCTTTCTGCACACTTAGAACCACCTTTAAAGAGATACTACTTAGGAGTACAACATAGGCAGGAGATGAGAAAGACCTGGTTAGGAGTGAGACATGTGCATTCTACCCATCTGTAGAAGTAAATTCACTGTGGTTATGCCAGAGGGGTAGTGTAAGATTTAATGAAATTATATGTGTAAACTATGAAGTGTATATGAACATAAGTGTAGTTGGAATTGAACTGATGCTTGCTTTACTGGAATTGTGTCCAACTCCGTGACCTACAATGGATACTCTTTCAGATACTTCATGTCGTGTCTCTCTCGTTAAGGATCGGCATTGGCCAGTGCTACCTGACAGGACCCAGACAGACTCCCCACCTTGCTTTTCCTCACCTCATTTCTCTCTTGGCTTGGTCTGGGGCTTTGAAGGGACAGGCTAGCTTCACGTTCACTTCCAGAAGGAATCTGGCCAGAACTTCTGACTTGCAAACACCTCATAGAAATGTTCTCAGTTGCCAAAGACTGCACTCATTGTACAAGAGAGACAGCAGCTTGTACCTGTTGGTGCTGAGAGGGCCCTGCTGGGCCTCTCCTGGGATGCAGCACCCACACAGCAATGCTTAAATCTCTGTTGGGTCTCCATTTTTCTTCCTCTAAATGCTTACGGAATAGATGGAATTTATAATCAGAAACCATAAAATGTCTGATTTATTACACATCTTGATGATAATATTTAATAACTCTTGTATATTTCATCCCATCTTTCTAATGCTCTGTTCTGGAATTTTACTTAAAGGGATTCCATCCTCTATATCAAACTATCTTTGGCATGAAAGGGGAAAAGTATCCTTTGGAGTAAGGGGCATGGAGACGCTGGGAGAATGCTGAGCTCCTCTCCAGGTGTTTGGGAAACCTCAGGTTCTTAGCACAGGGTTAGCCTCTTCTCAAGTGGCAATTTTCTCACTACACCTGTTTTGTGAGGCTTTTCAGGGTTTCAACATCAACTTCCAAGGCCAGAAATTCTACATTTAGAGATTGATTCCTTTGAGGTTTAAAGACATTTTCTTTTCAAGTGTTCCCTGTTAAAATTCTGGTATTCTCAGAAGGAGAACTTGTTATCGGGTAGATTGTGGATTATATTGTAGACAATTGAAAGAAATATCCTGTGAGGAGATACAAGGAAGTGGTTAGTGTTGGGGAGAGGCAAAGGTCCAGGAGGAAATAAACAGAGGAATGTACTGAAGCAAACTTGGCACGGCTGACTATTGTGTTGAGGAGAACAGACTTACCATGTTAAGTTAAGCTCCTGCTCATTTCTCCTGGGTTCAGAATTTCTGAGAGGGAGAGAGAGAGAGAGAGAGAGAGAGAGAGAGAGAGAGAGGATCTTTGCTTGATATGAGACCCATCAGCCCTAAATACTCCAGTATTCACCTCCCCCAAATAAAAATCCTATTGTAGGGACACAGTCCTAGAGAGCAGTTTCCAGGCTCTTGACCTCACGTGGAAAGGTGCTGGCTCGGGTAGTAGATGGCCATCAGCTATGATCAGATGGCCATCAACATAACTAGTTGGCCATCAGCTGTAATAAGTTAGCCATTAGCCACTAATATAACAGCTGTGGCTATGTTTGCGAGTGTGGATTGTGGCTAGCAAGTGCTTTTAGCAAGTGGATTATGGATTGCGGATCATGTTGATTCTATTTCCTGTGTTCCACCTGGCCACCAGTGAGACTGGGGTGAAGGGAGACCCCTCCTTGGGGTACTAGCAGATGTTTACTTTTGTGTCTCGACCAGCTGCCATTGAGAATATAGTGGTATGACTCCCCATCCATGGCTCCATTATTGTTCCTTTTCGGCCTCACCATATTCTGTGTCCACCCACTGAGAGCGAGACCAGAGACCCTGCATTACACTTATCTTCTTTACCCTCCCAAACAGGAAATCAAGGAATGTTGCCAAAGTGACCTTCCCACCCACAAAACTCATTCATATGTTGCCAACTGTCAAAGCAATGTCTCCTTTGCCTTTCTGGACCCAGATTTATCCAGGAGCATACATTAAACTCAGTTGTCATAACTCACAATATCCTTCAATCTGGAGCAGTTGCTAAGCCGACTGTCTTTCCCATCCTCATCAGACTTTGAGTGTATCCAGACTTTCATTTTGTAGGATGGCCCTGAACCAGGTCTGTTCCATCTTTCTTGTTGACCAGTACATTCTCGTTGCGAATATCACAGAAACACTGCTGCGCTCTTCTCAACGCAACACATTAGGAAGCACAATGCCCACCTGCCCTACCTCTGGAGCTGTTACATTTGATTCTGTGCTCAAGTTCATGCTTGCCAGGTTTCTGTACTCTGTGGAAAACCTACTTCCCTGGAAACATGAAAAGTCTCAGTTTGAAGTTGTCTTGACACCACCACACACACCCGAGTCCTAAACCCCAATCTTCCCCACTCCTGAGCTTAAACGGAATAATGTTAATGAAGTTAATTCAGCAATACAAGGCAAAACAGAGGGTTTTAGCAAAGTAAGAATGGCAAATATTCATTATTACCTGTCAGCTTACTAACGGTCATAATGTCTGAGGAAGGACGTGACAGGCTTCAAATTCAAAATATTCTCAATTATATTTTTTGAGAAAAATATTTATTTGAAAAATATTTATTTTACTTTTCACTTTCTGAATCAAAGGAAGAGATGAATCGAGCTACTTGGGGTCTTATGGATAAACTTCCAAAAAGATCCTTGGCTCAAGCTGTACCTCTTTTCCTGCCATCTTTTAAATAGTCCCAAATTCCTTTCTTCTTTCTATATTCCATCCATAGTCTTCTTTATGTTTCAGTGGTCTGTAGCTCAGAGTCTTAAAAAAAAATGAAATAAAGAAGCATGTATGTTACAAGGGGCTGTTTCAGGATTTTAGTGCTTATGTGTATAGTGTTTGTGATTTATTTATTTATTTGGGAGAAGGTTTATTTGTTTTTCGGCTACACCGTTTTTAGAAATTGCAGTAGAGGAGTGGAGCCTTAGTGGACCAGAGAGATAGAGACTAGAGACAGAAGAAAATCAATTTCCCTCTTTCTACTCTGCTTCCTTACCCTCCACCACCATGCACAACACACAAGCACCTTCACACAGCCCTCTTGGCAACTCTCTGTGTCTCATCTTACCCAACAGACACATCATAAAACTCTTGAGAAACAAAAACCAAGAGGACCCATTCTGAGAGTGGCTTTCTCTCTCTGGTTTTTTGAACCACTCCTGAAGTCTTAACACGGCTCCAGTCCTTCCTGGCACCAGCTCTGGCAGCAGAACTCCTGGGCATGCTCAGTTCCATGACTAACAGACCTGGCTCTAATGCTAAATTATAGTGTAGAAAAGGAGAAGACTCAGGGGGCAGATGATCACAGGCTATAAATACCTTCAAGGTAACAATGCAAATGAGGGAAGGGAATTATTCATTTGCTCAGCAGGTGCTAAGACAAGGAGCAATAGCTTAGAGCTGAGGAAGAGAAAGTTTAGGCTGGGAATGATCAGAAAAGCTCCTCACACAGGGTTTCCTGCCCAGGGTCCTGAACTTGGAGTCCAGTGCCAGGTGCTAAGGACAGAAGCATAATAATAGGCATGAGGAAGAATTCCTGCCAGATTCAAGAGTCACAGGGACTAACCCAAAGCTTTCTGGTTATTATCTGTTCTTAGGATGACATCAACACAAACTCCTTGGCCTCAGGCATTTGATTTCTAACTTGGCTATTCAGGAAGCAAATAGCTCATGTTCGATCCTCTGTGACAGCTGAGAGACCAACTTCCAACTTCTCATTCCTTTCCCCCCCAAAGCTGGGACATCGATAGAAAAGCCATGATAACTAGTGCTCAGCCCTGATGGGTCCTAATCCCAGATGAAAAGTGGAGGGCTCCTGAGCCAGACTTTCTGGGTAGGAAAATGATATAGTTAGATGCTTAAAACAGAGGAGGAGCCACAGAAAGAACATTTCAGGAAGAGTTATTGCTGATTAGATTATCATTTGGTTGATTTCTGAATGTGTCTCACTTCCTCGATAAAAGTATTGTGTGAAGCAGGAGGAAACATAAGACTTGAATGTGAGACCTGCCGGGCTTGAATCTCACAAGCTACATGAGTGACACTGAACAAGTGTTAACTTAGTCTCTCTGCGGCTGAACAACTAGGATAACAATGTCTGCCTGAGACTGCTGGTGTGAGATTTAGGTGAACTAACTAGCACAGGCCTGTTAATAGCAAACATATAGCTTCCCATTCCTCTCTCCTTTCACTGCCACCCTATTATTCACCTTCCAAGAGGAGTGCAGGCTGCCATGTTTGGGGACTAAATTACACTCGTATGTAAACACAGATAGATACAGATATATGTATATGTGTAGGTAGATAGATATGGACATATGTTTATGTGTAGATGGATATAATACAAATATATATATATATATTTTAATTATCCTCTCCACCCATTCATCCGGTATCTACCTAGTACAAAGCTAGGCATATGGTAAGCAGTTCAAAAATACTTATTGAATTATATAAGGCAGTTTGGTTGACACCTCCCAAGCATCCTTAAAATGAAGGTTCTTTCTTTTTATTTCTGGTCATTTCATCAATTCAGGAAATGGGTTGGTGGTAAAACGTGTCACCATTGTTAAATAAGCATAGGTCTAGGCTTTATTGACCTCCCCAGGTCTCAACACCTTGAGAGCTGCATTAGCACAGGCACTTTGCGTCCATCTCTTACCTTATGATGAGTCTCAGGGCAGACAATGGATACATGACTTAGAGCTGCCTAGTTTAGACCCAGACACCACTTAGCAAGTATAATCCTTACACGTGTCTTTTTTAGCATAAACATTTTCCCCTGAAAGCCAGCTCTCCATTCTCTTATCCTGGTCTTGATTCAACCAAGTCTTTCTCTTGCATCCAGGGAGTACTTTGGTCGCTGGTGGAAATTGGTAATCTGCAGCGATCAGCATTCCTGACTAAGTCACTGCTACGGGATTCCATACTCAGAATCTCCTCACTGAGGCATTTCCTCAGACTGCTTCTTGTCCTGGGAAGTGTCCAACCATAAAAGGCATCCACTAGTCATAGAATCCACTAGTCACTGAATTTCCTGAGCCTCCATGGACCTTGTCAAGAACTTTCCTATTGAAAGAAACCATGTGATTTCACTGATATGTGGTATATAAACCAAAAGCAACAAAAGAACAAGACAAACAAATGAGAAACAGAAACTCATAGACACAGACAATGGTTTGGTGGTTACCAGAGGGTAAGGGGGGTGGGGGGTGGGGGGTGGGAGATGAGGGTAAGGGGGATCGAATATATGGTGATGGAAGGAGAACTGACTCTGGGTGGTGAACACACAATGGGATTTATAGATGATGTAATACAGAATTGTACACCTGAAATCTATGTAATTTTACTAACAATTGTCACCCCAATAAAATTAATAAAAAAAAAAGAAAGAAAGAAAGAAAGAAAGAAAGAAAGAAAGAAAGAAAGAAAGAAAGAAATCAGTATATCTTCCTATGAGCTTCATACTCTGACTTCCTGTATTTTTCAGCCCTGATTTCACTACTTTCTGGTCTCCTACAAAGAACCTCACTCAGGTGTCCAGCTGAATCTGGGTCTCCATTGTTTATGATTTGCCTTTCATTCAATTGTCCTCGTTAACACACATTGAGCACTTGCTATTTCAAAGTAAGACAGTATGAACATAGGCAAATGTAATTATTTTTTGCAACCCTTACTCTCAAAAGATTGAGGAAGCACTGCAGTCATAGAAAGGATATGGTTTTGAGGTCAGAAACACTGGGTGTGGAACCTAGATTGGCCATTTATTAATAATATGATCCTGGATAATTTACTGGATCCTGCTCAATTTCATTTTGAGGATAATAAAACCTAGAAAAAATGCAAGGCTAATTGTGAGGTTTCAAACACACACACACACACACACACACACACACACAGTGTCTAACACAGAGCAACCAATAAATAGTAGACGCTAGTATTAAAGGCACATTGAATAAAGTGTACAAATAGTAAGAGTGTGCAGCAGCCTCTCACTCCTCCATAAAAAGTTTCAAAAGGCATTAAGGGAATTTTTAGGAGAGAAAGATTGTCCCCAACATTCTTTTATGGAGGACCAAGAAGGCTTTAGAATTGTCATATTTTCAACCTATGATTCATTTCTCTCCAACCACTCAGTGCCTATATATTGTCTATATATTGTTCAATATTGATGATGAGGTGATAACAACAGGTGAAAGTAAGCAACAACCTTATCCTCAAAGAGACAGGGTTATGACATATAAAAGGCCATTCAAAGGACATAGGCCACACGGTGCAGGACAGGCAGCCACAGGGTGTGGTCGAATGGTGTGCTGTGCCATCTCCATCACTAGCAGAGAACAATTTCACACAGCTTTCTTCTCTTTACCTAAGATGAATTAATGGGGATATAAAAATAGAGTGAAATCCTGGAAAGTTTCATAGAGAAAGAGTACATTCCAACAAAGTGAGAGAGAGAGAGAGAGAGAGAGAGAGAGAGGCACAGAGACACAGAGAGTTACAGAGACACACACACACAGAGAAAAAGAGACAGAAGGAGATTTATTTTAAAGAATTGGTTGATATGATTGTGGAGTCTGGCAAGTTCAAGATCTGCAGGGCAAGTGGCCAGGCTGGTGACTCAGAGGACGAATCAATGCTGCAGTTCAAGTCTGAAGGTAGTCTGTTGGCAGAATCCCCTCCTCTGGGTGGTAGTTCAGTCTGTTCCTATTAAAACTATCAGCTGATTGGATGACACTCCTCCACATTATAAAGGATCATCTGCTTTACTCAGTCTACAGATTTAAATGTTAACTCCACGTAGAAACTCCCTTCACAGAACAACCTAGAACCATGTTGGACTAAATATCTGGGTGCTGTGGCCCACAGCTGTCTCTATTTTACAGCGTAACACTAAGCATCACACCTGATAGAGAGGTTACGTCCTGGCACGCACATTTAATTCTGCCCACCGAGGTCCTAGAGTGAATCACAGAGAGTGGGGTGTGGACTGAGCCTGGCATGAACGGGGGAAGATGAGTCACAGCTTAGTTGAGGAAGTAGGTATTTGCAGAATCGAAACTGGAGGGAGTGAATAGTCTCTGCTCATTTGTTATGGGAGCTGATGCAAGGATTCTTAGCCTAAGTATAGAGAGCCTTGAAAGCCATGTTGAAATGCTTAGGTTGGATGAATAAGCAACTGATAAGACTTAAAAGTTTCTACTTCATTTTATTCCTTCTTTCCCCCCCTCCCCCCGCCCAAGAAAACAGGAAATGGGTCAGAAAAGTTCAAGAAAATCATGAGTGATTGGGTCGGGCTGTATTAAAGGCAGAAAAGCGATACTCCTTGGGACGGAAAACGTGTGGCGTATCCTGGGTACCCATTCATACTGAGGATGAGAAAGATGGAAGTACCATGGAGAGGAAAGAACTCTGTCTGCTCTTTATCCTCACACCCAGCAAGTGTCCCAAGCAGATCCCATAAATGAGAAAATCAGGGATGTCTCTTTGTTTGCTGCTTGTCAAGACACACCAGCATGTAACCTTTTCATGCCAATTACAGAGCATCTCAAATAATTAAAAAGGAAAAGTCAAAACATTTATATTTCATATTCAAAGGTCATGATGCACCCAGTCTCCTTTACAAAGCTGGTGATAGAGAGCTTGTGGCCTTCCCCAACATAATGCCATGAAATCCAAACAGAAATCACAGGTGGACACATTTTCTCGAGGCCCGGTGACTCAGAGCCTGTCCAGATCATGGCCAGATTCTCAGGGACCTTCAGTTTAGAGTCATATTCATTCCGAGTTAAGAGAAAAGGCAAACAACATCTGTACTTCTATCCTTGTTCAGATGAGAGAACCACAGCCTTGAGAGAAGTGATTTTCTCTGTGCTACACACTAATTTGTAGAAGAATTAATACGAGAGCTCAATTTTATGACCCCCCGCCAGGTGCCCAATCCCTTTGGCTTATGTTAGAAACTCAATACTAACAATTGTCACCCCAATAAATTTAATAAAATAAAATTAAAAAAAAAAAAAAAAGAAACTCAATGCTTGAAACATTAGAGTAAAAGGGTGGTAGGGGATGACAAACCAGTGCCATGGGGTGTCTGTTCAAAGGTGCTTCCTTCAGAGGCACTGAGCTGTGACAGATTTTCATGGTAAACCTCAGTTTTTACATAACAAAAGAGAAGAGGCAGCATCAACCCTTTGTATATGGGACTGACCTGCTATCTATAAGCAGGTGATATAGAATGGGAGAAGATGTACCCATAATTAAACAGCTGTATGTGTGTGTGTGTTAAGGAGATACATATGGTGGCTACAGATAATAGTATTTAACGTTGTTTGAATGCTTAATATGAGGCAGAAGCTAGTCTGAGACCTTCAGAAGAATCAACTAATTTAATCTTTACAACAATCCTATGAGATACCGTCAGTGTCTCTATCGTACAGCTGAGGAAACTAAGGTGTTAGAAGTTGTAAATACACCCAGATTCTCATATCTAGAAAGTGGCAGAGCTGAAATATGTGATTCTGGAGACAGGTCTCTTAATTCCTACACCATGGTGCCCCTCTGACTTTAGCTATCTGGAGAAGATGTCATCTGTGAAAAGTATGACTTTACACAAATAAAATATATTTGGGCTTAGCCTAGGCAAACTTTGGGGTCCAAATGAAATACCAGGGAGCTCCCAGAGAGAGCACATTATGGAAAAGTGTGTCAAAAGGGGACATGAAGGAAGAAGGAGAGCAATCCTGCCTTGAGTTGGTGATAGAATCATGATGTTGATAGATGGATTGACAAATTCTGGAGTAACTCTATCCCCAGTAGTTTTCTGGGACAAGCACACAGATACAGAAAAAGAAGACTAAGGTCCTTTCTGGGAACTTTATAATGGCTAATAATTATTCAGTGCTTCCTATGTGTCAGGTCCTCTTCTTAGTCATATAGAGGCATAATCTCCTTCACTTTCACAACAAACCATGGGTCAGGCGCTATTAGTGTCTGTATTATCCAGAAGAGGAAGCTGAGGCACAGAAAGGTTCAGATACAAGCCCAGATTTACAGCCAGGTAACAGCTGGGTTGACTTGATGCTGAGATTCACAGACCTGGGTCAGAGTTGTGCAATTCCTCCCCAAATGTAAGGACTAGTCCTCAAAGTGGACCAGGATGGATGAAGGTCTCAGCTTTGAGGAATAAGCATGTCTGCAAAGACTGCGCATCCACCGTTCATGGCCTGGGAACCAGTGCGATCGGGATTAATTCATTCACCCATATTGAGCATTCACTGTGTTCCAGGTACTAGGTGTGCAGCAATGGAGGGGCAGAAAGAGTTCTACCCTCATAGAGCTTGCAGCTTGGCAGGAGTTGCTCATAAGGAAAAGAGAGAGCTGGCATATCTGTGAAGATCAGTCTAGCGTGGTTGAGCCGTTCCCTCAAACCAGTGCTTTTTACACTATTTCAAGCAGGTGGGGTCTCCCGCAGTGAGCTGGCTGACACATAAAAATGGCCTTTTGCATTTCCGCTGACATGTCATCTGTATCTGATGGAGCAACATCTTCATTATGAAATTAGATGAAAATCCTGATGCACAGACTAATAGATAATGTCCCACGCACTTCCTTAGGAGCCGAGCAACAGAAGCAGCAAAGAGCGAGGAATGAAGACAGAGCCTGCCTCCACCCCATCTGATTCCATTTTCATACCCACCTGTCATCTCCTCATAAACATCATTAGCTCACAGAGGGGATGGTGTCTCATTGCATTACCAGCCACCACCACAACAAAAGAGGTTTCTTTTGTACTGAGGCTGTAGTTACATTATGGGGCGACTAGATAACTTTTATACAAGAAGTTCCCTGATGGAGGGTTCCCTGTGCACCCAGACCCCTTATTTACAGAATGAGAGTGAGCAAACTTTCTATTTAGGAAGCCTATACATAGAGACCACTGACGATCAGAGAGCTGGAGTGGGTGGCAAACTGAAGGAAGACCTCATGAAGACTCTTAGATTCATTCTTTCCCACCTGGGGAAGAAACGGGGGTGGGTCACTCCGTTGAGAAACTGAGCACTTGTTCTCTGCCATTCCTTCATTCTCCCTGTTTTTTCCAGAAGACACCTCTCTTCCAGGCTGGCTCTGCCAGCCGGCATGGTTTCAACCTGACTGTTGCATAAGAGCAAGCCAGTTGCAAGCTGAGCTCAGTGGAGTCAGGGCACAAGTGGGATCTTACCCTGTTTGGTTTACTCCACCTCGTTAAACACTTCCTTTCCCTCAATACTGCCACCTGTCTGTCTGTGGTAATGGTCTCCACCAAGAAAACCACCAGCTCCCCTTGAAAAAACCAAGTCCATCCATTCCCAGCTGACTATGGAGAAAGAATTTCCACATGGGCTGCAAGGGCTGCTGGGTAGGCCGGCCATCTCTAATTCCTGAGACGTTACTCTACTTCCTGAGACGTTACGCTCGCTCTTTGACTAGCCATTCTGCCCTGCTGTACAGTGGGAGGAGAATCTCTGCCCTTGGGTAGGGCTGCACTGAGGAAGCCCCTCAGTGACTTTTGGCCTGGGTTCTAGTTTTAAGCGGGTGGAGCAGACCACTCCCCAGTCCTGGTGTGAGTTACTTTTGCTCATATTTGGACTCTACACCTGAAAGAATCCTTTCTGTCTGGGTCCTAGGGATGCCCCTTGGGTTTATAGGCTGAACTGTGTTTATGTGATATCCCCTTCCTCACCAACTCGGTGAGGAAGGAGATCACCATGGGCTGATGTTTGTGTGTCCCCGTCTCTTTCCCAGGAGTAGGGCTGTGCTGGGGATACAGAGGAGATCCTGTAGCACAAGGTGAAATGGGGATAAAAAGGGGTCTGAGATGTTGAGGGATCTTTCCTACAAAGCTATGACCCGGATCGTGGCAGAGCCACCCTTTGCTAGCAGCTATTTTTCTACTTTTCTAGAAAGGAGGAAGGGGCTCGCTCACAAGGATCCCTGGACCCGAGTTTCCCTGGAGACTTCTCCTGCTCCTGCGGTTTCCATCTGTCCTCCCTGAGTGGCACTAAGAGCTCATTTATAGATTGCCTACTGTGTTAGGCATTATCTCACTTAATCGTCATGATAAACCTATAGGTGGGCACTATTATTATATTTCCATTTTACAACTTGGGAACCTAAGGCTTAGAGTGGCTGGGCCACTTACCCAAGGCCAACTAGCTAGTAAAATCCACATCGATATCACTGCAAAGCCGCTGATTTTTCTACCATTTTGCGTCTAGATCCTTTTAGCTACCTCCTGCTTATTATTAATTCATTTCAGTTTAATCCCCAGTGCATTGTGTTTCTCCCCGCCCCTAGTTAAGACTTTAGCGTGGGGCTTCCTCTTCTAGATGTCCCTTTATCTCCCCAGCAACCTTCCATCCGCCTCCCCTTTCTTCTTCATGTGAAAGACATATCCTTGGCCCCCAATGATTTGGCAAACATTTAATAGCCAACATTTATCCTTTAACGCTGTCACTCCTACCCTTCTCTGTGAGGTTAGCCATATGGTGGCTGAGCCTTTGGAGTTCAGGGAAGTTTTTCTTTCTAGGTTTGTAGGAGATCCGTAATTAACATCTGACAACAGAAAATAATTTAAGTGGTGGGTTACTAACATGCAGGGCATACTGGTGATACATGGCCTCTTTTTCCCAAACGCCAAAGAGAAACTGAGTTTTCTTCTTACGTGTCAGAGAGCTGAGCCTCAGTAGCAGTGTGCATTAAATGAGGCGTTGCTCTAACTGGGCCCGTGGTGTCAGAGTCTGCATTCCACTTCAGGTAACAGAAACCCAGATTCATAGACTTAACCATAGAGCATGAAGTCCTGGGACAGGCAGGCTCAGTGAGGAGCAACCTCATGGTGTCATCCGCAGCCCAGCACCTTCTTGTCTTGTCTCTGCAATCGTTAGTATCAGATTCTTATCTTCATGGTTAGAAGACGGTTGCTTCACCTCCATTCTCACGTCAATTTCCAGGCAAGAAGAAGAATACGAAATTAGAAGGGGGGAGAAGTGTTGCTAAAATCAGGAAAGCAAAACTGTTCTAGAAACCTCTAGGAGGTTTCCACTTTCCGACCACTGGCCAGATCCTCACAACATGTGGCCACTTCTCTACTGCAAGGGGAGCTTGTAAATGCAGTTTTGTAACCATGTGTACCCTAAACCAACTCAGAGATAGTTAACAGGGGAGAATACCTGTTAGATAGATAACTAGCAGTACCTGCCATTTTCAGCTATCTTCAACTATGTAGACTTCTCTAGGGCAGAGAGAAGCCACTAGAAGGAAACATTCTATACTTCTCTTAAAGACAGAGCCTTCCATTGCCTCTCACACTGTCCATTATGAAGGTTTCTTAACAGGGTCCCCCACTTTTTGTCTCCCGTCCCATCAAGAAATCATGCACTGCTGCTCAAGTCATCTGTGTTGTTCTAGCATTGCTTGGATAATGCCTCTACCATTTTTAAAAAGCTCCAGTGAACCTTATTTCCAACAAAATAGAACCAAAACTCTTTAGCAAGCCATGTGGGGTCCTTCTTCCCAGCTTCACTCCCCACCATCCCTAAGGCACAAATAACTTCTCACTGTTTCTTAAACAGGCCATGATATTTTAAACCTCCATTTCTTTGTTCTTCGCATTCTTTGCTAAAAATAATCTGATATTTCTTCTCCAGTTGATAGCTTCTTACCTACTCTTTGAAACTCATCTCTCCTGCTAAGTGTTCCTCAACTCCTTTGATCTTTACATGACCTCCCTCGTGTCCAAAATTTCAGAGTTTTGAGATATCACTCAAAATATTAGCTCTCATTAGGCTGGGAATCTGTATCCACATCTGTCTCCTCCATTAAGTGATGAGCCACCGGAATGCCAGCACAGGCTGTTACCCACCGTGGTAGCCCTTGTATCTAGTACAGTATTTGCTACATTGTAGTTACTTATTAGATCATTACAATAGCACTGTTGCAGTCACTTTGTATGAAAGATAATGTTTTTGTTAGCCCCATTTTACAGATGAGAAAACCAAGGCAAGAAGAGAATAATTTGACACATTTATACCTTTAGCCAGGGAAAGAGTCCTGATTAGGACCTTGGCTTCTGGCTCCAGTGCCTACGCTTTTAGTCGTTTCTCAATACTTCTTCCAAGTAAAATATTTAGTTAAAGAGGGAATGAGACCACAGATATTGCCCAGACTGTTTTGAAAGGATATCTTACATGCTGAAGAGAAATATGTCCCTCATTCCTCTCCAGCACATGACTCACTTTTGACCTATCTGCTGGCCCAGCTCTCCTGCCTTTGAGCAGTGAGCCTGGCACAGGGTGGGGGCTGCCCTCCTTTGGGTTCAGCCTCCGGTTCAGTCCATTCAGGTCACAAGTCACACGGTAGAATCTTAACATGGCTCCCTTGTGGTGTCTGCTTATTCTCCCTCCCTCCGTCCCTCTCTCCCTCCCTCCTTCCAGTTCTCCCTCCCTTTCTCTCTCCCTCCCTCTCTCCTTTCCTCCCTTCTTCCTCTCCTCCTCTTCTTTTCTTTCAATAGTTCTCTCTCTCCCTCTCTCTCCCCCCCACACACACCCTTTTCTGCCACAGATGTAAAATCCACACAGCCATCTCTGATGCTGCTAGCCACAGGCATTCAGGAATACTCTTGCTCCAAATCCTGCCTCCTATTTTCATATTTCCTGTGGTGTTCTGTAGAAATAACAGAACAATTGCTCATCCACAGGAGGTAAAGGGAAAAGGTTTTTATATAATTAAATGTTAAATTGACAAAGTCTTTGGTCCATGGGGGAAATAGAGGGAAGGGAAGGTGGGATGCGGATGGTCCAGGGATGATGGAGAAGCCTGGGCTTGGGCTGTGCATTGCTCATGCGGAATACAGCTTTTATCCATCTCTTGCTGCTGTTGTTGTTTGTTTTGTTTTGTTTTGTTTTGTTTTAAATCTGTGACCAAGACGGTGGATATCGTGTGTGCCTTTGGTTCTGCCTTTCCTCCCATGGATTTGCAGCACTGAGCTCCAAGTGGTGAATAGGTCTCTGCCAAAGGCTGTTTGGAATCACCTGTTTCCAGAGGGACCTCTGGATTTTAGAAGTGTTGATAATTTATTTCCATCTTCTGCACTGGTGGAAGAGAAAAAATGGTGGTTTGTCTCCCAAAATGATTATTCTTAACATGACGAGGGAGAGAGATCAGAAATATCCATCTGTAGCAAGCATGCTGAGTTTCCCTATAAACACAGGTTTCCATGAAAACCAAACAAAGGGACGTAAGAGAAAGGCCAGGCACATTCACTTCAGCTCCCAGATTTAAGTGAGTCTCAGGGTCTTATTCCTTTTAAGGGCAGGGCACCATGGGGCCAGTCTGGGCTGGATGGCGGCACCCAGACTGCACAGGAGCAGTCTCACACCAGCCTCCTTCCCTGTGCAGGGGTGCACAGGTACATGCCCTCCAGCCATTTGTTCCTTTGATGTGTGCTAAGTGAAACATAATTACCCACTTTGTCACATTGCATGTGACTTTGATGGCCCAGTGTGTGGGTGTTGTTTTTCTTTTAAATACACTAGACAGTGCTCAAGGAGAAACAGTGTTCCTTTTGGGGTTTGTTTCAGGACTTCACACAACAGAATCACCACAGCAGTTTCTCCCAATTAGGGGCAGCGACTTCTTCTCCACTGACTGCCACCGACAAATAGATAGAAAGGACAGAAAAAGAAACACAAAGTGTGGACAGGCACAGAGAGACTTGAAGGAAGAAAAGGAGGCAGGACAGTAAGGGACACAATGGGACAAAGGCACATTGTAATACACTTCTTGTGCTTGAAAAATTGTTTCCAAGACCAAGGATGGATGCCTCTGCAGGAACCGTCTCCCTCCACATTGCTCAACAGTCCACTTACGCATGCATTCAGTCCCTTCCCAGATCCCTGATACTCAAAGTCTCATTTCTCTTGCTCACACAGACTCCTCCATCCCAGACAGCAGAGCTGCTCCCTTCTCCAGAGCACTCGGCACCCTTCACCAGCACCTCCTCCCTGACCCACTCCCCCTTTCTAGAGGGTTACTCTGAGATAGTGAGCATGCGTGCACACGTGCACAGACACATGCAATGCACACACACACACACCCATGCACACACACCACGCTTCATCCTGGGCGCCTTCACTTCTTTGTGGAGACACACTCTTCCTCCAGGGAGCAGAGCTTCCTAAACACATTTGGAGTCTAGAAATGTTGCTGGGGTCAGGCTGTGAGTTTGCTTCAATGTGAAGCCTGCTCACGACTGTAATTAATTGGCATTGCTGCTCTAATCGTAAGGTGTCCTGCCTGTAATCATGGCGGCAGCAGCCGGCTGCGTGTGGGGGGAGCAGTGGTGGGAGCTGAGACCTGTGCAGTGCTTACTGGGGAGGATACAAGAAATCCATACGCATTTTCAGTTTTTGTGAAGCAAGGTTCCACTATTGGATTTATATTAGCAATTTTCAATCATATTTTATTAGTGCTAGATTGATTTTCTGCTCATTTTTTAAATGTATTAAACCATAATAAACTCAGGCACTTTTATCCCTGGTCAACTGATTAAAAACATCACCACCCAATTTCTTATTTAAGAAGCTTGAATGAGCCCCTCACGTAAACCCTTTTGGATGGGAACAGCCATGTGCTCAATGCTCTGGTCATCTTTAAAATGAAGTTGGCTTGAGCATTCATGTCAATGGTAGGACCAGTATCTAGACCACTTTTGTCGATGAAATGGAAAGTATCAGGGATTTGTCAGATCAGTCATTTATTCAACCTGTCATTCTGGCCTTCTTCTAGGCAAGTACTTCACTGAGCCAAGGGTACAAATGAATTTTAGCTCTATGCTGTCCTAGCGCGGTGAACTTGTCTTAACTGTCAATTTGCTAGGCCTCTGTTTCCTCATCTCTAAAATAAGGACGTTGAGCTAGATGACTTATATAGGTCTTTGCAACTCTACCGTCAATTGATTTAATGAAGAGACAAAGGCCCTTCTAACAATAAGTTTATCTTCTTGTAGGGAAGATGCCATGTCTTTATACCCAACTATAAGACAGTCAGTATGTTTTACATGCTGCAGGAGATATTACAACAGCTCTATGTATGGAAAAGGTAATTTCTGACTGGGATAACAAGAGGGGACTACTCCGTGGAAAAAGGGGGTCATTCAAGGTGTGTCTTGAAGAGTGACTGTTTCATCAACACAGATGGGGTAGAAGATGGTGGTAACACCTCACTCCTGAGAAGAGAGGAAGGGAAACTAACTGGGAGGCGTGGTATCCTGAATTCCAAAGAAAGAGGCCATTTCAAGAAGAAGAAGAGTATTTCAGGAGGACCACATGCTGCCAAGAGATCGAGGGGGCTACCCGTTACATCCTGAACAAACATCCTGCTCCAGGTAACAGGCCCCTGGTCCTCCTGACGGGCCCTGCCCGGTCTGCCAATGGTCACCTGGTAAACCACCCCAACATGCTCTTCCTTGTGGGAACTGTATCTGTGCTCCCCAAGACTACGGTGTCTGTACATCCTGCTCATTGTTCTGTGGACAACAAATGCTATTTTACCAGAAACTCAGAAGTGACATACTGGGAGATGAACTGCAAGTCAGTTAGTTAAACTGCTTAGACATTTGGACCCTCTTCTGTTTTTTCTCTGTGTCGCATTCTTTCGTGGGGCCTACTTCTCAATCATGGTGCTGGTTCTCATTCCATCTGTTTTTGAATTTTGTCTTTCTTTTGTCCCTCATAAATTATTCCCGGTATCCGATGTGAGCACTCCTCATCCCCTCTATGAGCCATAGTATGGGTTCTATTCCACAAGCAGGGAAGTTAGATTCTTGCATTTATTGATCTGCAGTCTAGTAAAATCAGTCTTGAATTTGGAGTTAGAAGATTGCGTGTAAGACCTAGATTTTCCACATTCTACCATGGAGACTTTGTCAACTTCCTTTACAGTATGAGCCTCGGTTTACTCATCTGTTAAATGGGGAGATTGTTTCTTCTGGACAAGGTGATTGGGAAAGAATCAAATAACATGGCAAAAGAACATTTATGCTTCAGACCCAAGATTTTGATATCTATTATGGTTATTATGACTGTTCAGAGAGATAATCCATAAAAACGTAATGTATGTGATTTAAAATTTTGTGTACATATGCGTAGCTTCTGTCAAGCAGTGTGTAATTTCCTTTACTGTCACGAAATCCTGGCTGACTTCTCACTTAAGTCGGGTGTCCAGTGCTTTTTCACCTGTTCTCTTCCATGCATTTTTTATTGGATATGGACTTCCTCCAGTGTTGCCACTGGGCATTTGGCTTCATGGCTGTCCAGAAGGGTTACAACGTCCTGCCTTCTGGGTGGTTGAATTCAGGAGGTGGAGGGAATTTAAGGGTCCTGTGACATCTCAAATCAATTTGTCCTCCTCTCAGGAGCAGATCACCGTGTGGACAGGCCCGATAGAGAGTGCTTGCTCCTTTTCCTGCACTGTCAGTGGCACTCAGGCCAGCCCATGCTATCTGGGAGCAAGTCTTCCTCCCGAGGGCAGTCCACACAGGGCGGGAGCGTCTCACTGCAGAAGGCCCACTGCGGGGGAGGCGGCGAGCCTGCCTGAGTCCACTGAGTCAGCACTGCCGCTTCCAGACGGGATGCTCTGCTCCTGTCCCTATTACTCCTTCCCTGGGAACAGTCTGGGCACGTCTTTTCTCTCCCCTGAGGTAGAGCTCCGGTGTCATTTGTGGAGCTCAGAAGCCACTTTGAACCTTTGAGCTCTATGTGGGAAGATTCTTCCTGGTCTGGAAGGATATAGGGAAGGAGGCAGGAAAAGCCAAGAACATCAAACAAGGACAGCGCATTCTTCCCAAACGGAGGATGTAGGCAGTGTGGTTTTGGTTATTTATAGGAATTCCAAATAGGGTGAGGGGTTATAAAAATATGCACTTGTGGTTTTTCGGGGGGCTCAGTTGCTCAGGAGCAGGCTCGGTGACATTGCATCACTGCTGGTCTAAAATATATTTCAAGTGCGAATGTTGGAGGAGGAGAGGGGGAGCCAGAAGCCCACTCGTGCAAATATAGGGACATAAATGACTCAGTTTCCTTCTCCATAAAGAAGATAATGATGCTGAGTAGCTTTGCTGGCAGGTTAGCTAATGAGCGGGGGTTGTGTTAATGTCGTAAAGAATTGCAAAAGCTGAAAAACTTTAGAAGTACCGTGGTGTAGTATGAGTCTTGGTGCCTTAGCCAGCCTGTGTATGCCAGTACTTATGAGGGTAGGGGAATAAGACAAAGCTGGCAGCTGAAAGCAGAGGAGATGTGCATACAAAGAAAGGCTGGTTCAAGGCTGAGTAAAGGAATCTAAAGCAGGCAGAGCACCATCATCATGATGTTAACACATTTTTCCTGTGAAATGGGAAAGTAATACTTTGGATGCTGTTAGTTGCAAGCAATCAAATGCTTATTAACAGAGGCTTAGGAAACTAGGACATCAAAGAAGCCCAGATGTAGGTTGTCCAATAGCTCAGTGACGGCCTCTGGGACCCAGGATTTCATACTTAGTCTTCATCATGCTTGAGACGTGGGCTCTTCATTCCATGAGTGCGTGGCTGCATTTCTCCAGCCTCACACCACCACCCGAATGCGATCCAAGACAGGAACAAAGGGAGCCTGGAGGAGTGCATCTGCTTCTTTTTGATTAGGGAGGAATACCCAGCCCATCTACTGTGTAGCGTAGTCATCCATAGCTACAAAAGAGACAGGAAAGTGAGTATCTGGCATTTTTAGCCTGTGTTGTGGGAGGCAGGCTCTGCCAGCAGACAAGAAAGGAGGGGAGAAGAAAAAAAAAAAAGATTTTATATAGGTGTCAGCAACTAGGTCCTTTGTAAACAATAGACTTGTGGATAAAGATCTGTGATTTGTTGGGAAATATTCACTCTGTGAACACCTGAGACAATTGTGCAACTTGTCTCTAACTGCCAGCAATATGCTTCCCTAATTAGTTTCTTTGCAGTCCCCATGTCTCTGTGTGTTTAGTCTGTAAAGCTTTGGCTCTGCCATGCCTTGTCCCACTCGCAGACCATCCACAATGTCAGACCCTCCTGGATAAGCATGTGGTGGCTGCAGAGCAGACTGGATTCCTCCACCACAGCCCTTCCATGCCACAGAGGGTATGTGAATGAGGAACTAGAGACCGCCCGCAGCTTTGCATTCCTGTGGGGTTGACTAGCTCTGCAAAACTGGATAGGGCAAAATACGTGTATGGCAGCCCTGAAAACCAGTACTGAACCCTGCTTGGTCCTAAAAGAAACAGGGGCAGTCTATTGTAAAACCAGGCAGAAGGCCTAATGAGAAATTAGTCAGATGTTCAGTGACACTGTCTAACCCACAGGCTTCCATCTGTTTGCACCCGTCTCTTCTAAAGCAAGTGCCAGTGGTATTTGTTCGGTAACCAACTGGCCATCCTTCCTCTCATCTCCTCATATTGCTAACCAGTAGCAGGAGAGGTTTCCTCCCTATCAGACCAGAGCAGCGCATGAAAGTTACTCATTCTCCTCCCTCTTTCCTGATGCATTTTTCATCATTAAAGGGAAAATGTCATTTTGGTGACAGATATTAGCATGATTGGTGTCAGGAATGAATCTTCCTTTCTCTGTCAGCCTTGCTTCACACAATCCTAAGACAATGTTCTGTTAAAAGGCCACTTCCATTTCCAACTCAAGCGGCATGCGAGCAGGGCGGGCTTGGGCTGTGATGGATAGGTTCCGTCAAGGTTGGAGCTGTGCCAGGGAGCGCAGCGGGAACCTGACCCTTCTGCCACCAGGCAAGCTCGAGGAGGTTTCTGGGAAGCCCAACTCTTATTTCTAGCTGGATTCCGTTGAGAATATAGTCTTAGAAGGAGAGAACCTGCAGAGCTATTTGGTGACAAGCTTTTACGAGATAGCTTTGCCATCATCAGTGGCATAGTGAGTGGGATAAATCCAGTCTCTTATATTGGAAAGCACATCTAGAGATGAAAGTTTTGTTTTCTTTTAGCAAAAATTTAAGCCAACCTCTCTAGATATAGGTGCAGATCTGAGCCTTGAATGAGCTGCAGATAATGACACGTTCCCCTCGACAGCACGGCTTATCTGATGCTTTACATAAAATACCACTTTTCTCATGTGTGAAATAAAGCTAATAGTACCTAGGCTACCCCTCTCAATTACTCAGAGGTCAATTCAATTCACTAAGTATTTACTGAACTCACACTCTGGGCCACATACTTAGTTCAGCCTAGGAAAGGTACAAAAATGAACAAGAAATGGTACCTGCCTTCAGAGAGCTTATAACCTACTAGGTGAGATCAGACGAATAAATATTCAACTATAATAAAACAAATATATATATATATATATATATATATATATATATATATATATGCTAAGAAGTGTTTGTTTGGAACCAGTGGAGGGGGATGGGGAACAGGCATATGGGACATCAATAAAAGTAACATTTCATGAAAGAAATGGTAACTGGTCCTGGAAGTCTGAATGGGATTTAGACATCTGGAGAGAGGCTGAAGAGTCACGGGATGGTGGATGAAGATGGGAGTAGGGTCGCGACACAGACTAAGCCTAGAAAGTTAGTCTGGGGTGGTTTTAAGGGCCTTGATTGCCAAACTTGGGAATTTTAACTTTATGTCATAGGCATGGGAGCCAATGAAATTTCCTGAACAGATTAAGATATTTGCTGAGCTATTCTTTAGCAAGATGAAGCTGGCTTCTGTGTATGGAATTGATTATATCAGGAGTTATCTACTTTTTCTGACCAAAATTTCATTAAAGAATATTTTATGATACCTTATTACTTTGCAAAATTAAGTTGATAGATAAAATAAGCTACCTATGCACCTACTTTAAAAAATGACCTATGTAACATCTTAACTGGTTCTACTACAAGAGAAACAAATAGAAAATGATTGATAATCAAATAAATGTAAACTAAATCTTAGGCACGGATATACCACAGAGTGTAATGAAGTATAGATAGAAGCATGTGTCCATAAGTAGAACATCCATGAATGCGATGGCTACAGTAAAGACTGGTATAGGGGTGTAGAATTGAGACTCAAATACCATGACAATCGTTACTATCGATCATGTGATTTTCTAAACTATTGAACAACTCTTGGTGAAGATCTGAAAATCCAAAAGAACAATGTTCCCTAGCTTACAGGTAGTTTCATTCCTGGAAGATTAGTGAGCATTAAAACCTAGCAAAAATATTTTGTGTTCATATATCAAATGCAGTACATGTTAGGCTTTGGTTTAAAAAAAAAAGGGGGGGTTTCACTCACCTAAATGTTTGGCAGACAGTCACTATCTGTGACTGAATATCCCGTGCTGAGTGAGTGTCTGTGTCTGGCTTCCTTGGCCCCCATGCATGCACTAAGTGGCCGCAGTGTCTCCACAATTATGATGACAACCAATCTTCCCCCAACCTTTTCCGACCCCCAAGGAGTCTACGCTGCCCCTGTAAGGAAGTTTTAACTGGTTTAAATAAAGGCAGAGTTGGGGGCAGATGAGTTAGGATTTAATTAAAATAGTAGAGAAAAGAAACAAGGAGGGCCTTAGTGGTATCAATGGAGTTGGAAAGGAAGGAAAATGAAGGAGACATTCCTATACAAGTGAGATAAGGGATGCGAATGTCCACAGTCGAGTTTAAAGTGCTAGGCAAATATTATTGCTGTTAGAGTTCAATATTAGTATGTTCACTTCACAGACAGGAAATATGAAACACTAAAAAGGTGCAGTGACTTTTCCAAAGACATAGAACAGGTCAGAAATTGCATTAGACACCGAATGCTTCAGACCTACATTTTCACTATAATTGCTAATGCAAAAGAGCTTCTACTCAGTGTGGATAATTATAAGCAGAGAACTAGAGCAGAACAAACACAAAGATGGAAACAACTTCTGGAAATAGTCAAATTCCAAGTGCTCCATTTAGTACTCCCTTATTCTATGGAATGCCTGGGGAACTCTAGGATTCCAAACAAATATCAAGATTTTGCAATCCTTATAGATGATGTAATACAGAATTGTACACCTGAAATCTATGTAATTTTACTAACAATTGTCACCCCAATAAATTTAATTAATTTAAAAAAAAAAAAGATTTTGCAATCCATTCACTTCTGTGTTTGCTTATGCCTCTAAACAGTCACCAGTAACATTTAAGACAAAGGAAAGAGTTAATTACAAGAATTTTTTTTTTCAAGATATTAAAGGTTAACAGGATTCTTGGCATTTGTGTCCTGTCAATTTCCATGTAATTATGCTCAATTCCCAGAATTTAGTCAGTTGTGCCTGTTAATGCTTAAATATGATATCCTTGGAAAATAATTTATAAGATCATTTCTCGAATTTTTCAGGTTCACACCAAGCACCCTGGCTAATAGTCTGATTATCATTAATGCTATTCTTGGATGGAGAGTGCTAGGAGCACATAAATTGGGTGTTGGGATTAGAGTGGATTTTTTTCTGAGAGCGTGGTAAGCTAGCTTTCCCAAAAGCACAATAAGTGTGCTGAAAGTATTTATATAGCCTGATTTATAAACTTCTCCTATTTTGGTTTAATAGATAACAACATGAGAGGGGCACCCCCGTTCTTTAGAACTCTACTGCCTCTTGGAAGAAAGAAAGGTACCTGGTAGAGGTGTTTGGTAGGAGAAGGTACAACTAACTGGCCTCATGGAAAAATATTGAGGTGTTAGATTCCAGGTGTTTATTCATTCAATCATCCTTCTTAGATTGGTTTATTATTGAATATATTTCCCCTTGTTCTGAGCTGAGATACAGGGATTATGAATAAGACACTGTCCCTCCCCTTTCCTGTTCTCTTGTAATCTTGCACTTTCCCCTGTAATATGTATTCCACTAGTGATTCATTGATTATCTCCATAATTATTTCCAGTGTTTGTCTCTTCAGCAGACTGAGCCTTGAGGGACCGACTGAGGGCAGGACAGTCCCTGTTGAATCACACCATCTACCCCCGTACATACTTGTTGAATAAATGTCAGAAGGGTGTTATCATTCCAGCTGGGCAATCAGACACAATCTTTCCAACTAACTTCTTAGAACCATGATTTTGGAGAAAATTTTCTAGAGCCCTTCTGGTTTTGGGCTTGCCATTTCTTTGGCTCTCTGGGGTCATGTGTATGTTATTCAGCTGTGTCCTCAGGAAATAAAAGTGACAAACATAGCTTCCCAAATGAAGTCATTGTTAGACACCTTCTGGAGAAGCAAATCACATAGAACATAAAGTGAGAACACAGGCCTGGTCATTATCTATTGTTTTGGACTCTGGCTGTCACAGCTCTCTTCCCCTAGAGTGAAAAATGAAGAATTATATAGAACTGATCATTCCCCATTAGGCCCTGAGAAATAGGCTGACTCAGGGAAGCAATGAGGTGGAAAAGAAAGACCATGAAACCAAGAATTTAATGACATGTTGTAACCCAGCTCTTCTGGTTATTAGAAGTCGAGTCTTTGGAAGGAGGTTGTGAAGGGAAGTGAGGAAAGTGCCTGGAATATATCAGGAGGTAATGTTCAAGGAAGCAGTGAGTGCAGGATGGAGCAGGAGTCCCAAGCCATTGTTAAGAGTGGAAGTCAGGAATCAGACATGGAGAAAATAGCCAAGGAAGTGGAGAATAAGAATAGAAAGCAGTCCAACTAAATTTTCCCTTGCTCAGGGTTCATTTTTCACACAAATCACACACACATTTTCTTGCAGCATTTGAAACATGCTCTTACCAGCTGTATACAAATATTCTAGAATGGATGGCTTCAAGGTATGAGGGGGCAATATAAGCATAATTCTTATCCTTAACAATGCAGACAATAGAATTACTGGATAAATGGAAACATGGCATTAGAAAGGTCATAGCAGGTCATATCAATTCAGATGTCCTACTTACCTGTTTTGGACAACAGTGATTTTACATGAGAATCATACTTCAAAGGTTAGAGCTATACATCAGACACCCCTAACCTAATAAACCAGTATGGGTCTGTCACCCACTAATTTATCCAAACCTTCCTTTATCCTATTTAGATATTATTTTTGCTTGTATAACCTTTTATACAGACGTGATTGTTTTTAGCCTTAAACTACCATCTTTCAATTTACTGGGGTTCTTTTTTCTTATTTATAGCTTGAGTTTGATCCTTAAGTCTGTGCACACCTTACCCTGACACTTCATAAACACCAAATGTCTTCATTTGCTAAATGTTCCTTCATTTGGAAGTCCCTGCCAGAAAATCATGATAATTTTTGAATTTTCCCCAGTTGTACTATTTATTCATTTAAATTCAACAAATCTCTACCAAAGTCTATTATGTGTCAGGCATTGTATCAGGGTTCAGGAATACAACAGAGAAAAAGACAGAATTTAAACTATTATAAGTATAATGCATGTTAGAAGTACTGATGCAGTGGGAATTTACTCTAATGGAATGAAATAGTTAAAGTAAGGTCTTTATGAGGAAGTTAGAACTGAGAAGAATGAATAGAACTTAGCCGGAAAAAAATGTGAGGCTAGTATTTTAGGCAGGAATGCAGCATATGCAAAGGCCCCAAATTGAGAAAGGGGAACATCTGTAGCTTAAAATAATAATAAATTAAAATACAGACTGACGTGGCTCCATAAAGGAAGCATCAGGAGAAAAAAGTGAAAATAGAGGCCACATTGTGAGGCCTCAGAAAACACGCAAAAGATTTGAGGTTTTATTCAATTCACTGTATGGATCCACTAAAGATTGAATCAGAGAGTGACATGGTCAGATTTTCAGGAAAATTTTATTTCAATGTGGAGCTTCAAATAGATCTGGCAAGAGCAGATGGAAGCAATTCAGGTAAGAGGGAATCTCAGTCCTCCAAATAAGAAAGCAGGGAGAGATGACGGCTTAGGCCAGGGTGAGGCAGTTGAGGTTGAGAAAGATAGCTGGACATGAAAGATACTTGGGATGAAGACCCACAGTGAGAGAAGGACTAAATGAATTAAGTGGGGGTGGGCAGTGGTGAGGGAGGAGAGAGCAAAAGTGACCCACTCCTGATTTCAGTTTTCAGAAATTGTGCACGTCAAGTTCCTGTATTATTTGTGAGCTACAATGAAAACTATAATACGAGGTCTGACAATTAAGTTTGCAAACTTGTTGCAATGATGGTAGTAACCTTTTTTTGATATCAGAGGGATTATTCATTATGAATTTGAACCAACTGGACAAAACGGTTAACCAAGTTTACTATTTGGAAGTGCTGAAAAGGCTGCGTGAAAAAGTTAGATGACCTGAACTTTTCGCCAACGATTCATGGCTCTTGCATCACAACAATGCACCAGCTCACACAGCACTGTCTGTGAGAGAGTTTTAGCCAGTAAACAAATAACGGCATTGGAACACCCTCCCTACTCACCTGATCTGGTCCCCAATGACTTCTTTCTTTACCCAAAGATAAAGGGAATATTGAAAGGAAGACATTTTGGTGACATTCAGAACATCAAGGGTAATATGACAACAGCTCTGATGGCCATTCCAGAAAAAGAGTTCCAAAATTACTTTGAAGGGTGGACTAGGCGCTGGCGTCGGTGCATAGCTTCCCAAGGGGAGAACTTCGAAAGTGACCGTAGTGGTATTCAGCAATGAGGTATGTAGCACTTTTTCTAGGATGAGTTCATGAACTTAATTATCTGACCTCGTAAGTAATATTTGAATACAGTAACAGTGTAATATATAGTATAGTATGTATAATATGATATGACGTGATATGATGTGAAGTAATATAACACAGTAAAAAGTAATTGTGTGTAAAGGAAACATTTCTTTATTTCTATTTTCCGAATATCCTTATAGCTTTCATAAATGTTTGCCCCAACATTTCTTTTTTGTACAATATCCTGATACCTGCAGATAATAATCGATAGTATTATACTCCAAAATGTGTTGTAGAAACTGTAGCTTGGGGGCCGCTGGCTATCGCTGTTTCCAGCGTCGTCCTCCTGTGCTGTGAAAGCATAATCACTAGTTATCATCTGTGGCGTCTGTACCGCATGCCAGGTACTTCATTGGGTACTTTACATGGAATATCTCATTTCACCCTCACAGCAAATACATGAGGTTGGTGATATTCCTATTTAATAGAGGAGAAAATTGAGGCTCAGAGAGGTAAGAAAAGTATCCAAGGTCACGCTGGAGATTTGCTGAGATTGGACTTAAAGTGAAAGCCATTGATCCCAAATCCACACCCGGTCCACTCCTCATCGTTGTTCTTCCTCCACTGCCGGAGTCCAGCACCTGACAAGCAGGATTTTTCCTAAAATATGTTACATTGTTGTGGGGACAGAGCCCCAGAAAGCAGTTTCCAGGCTCTCGGCCTCACATAGACAGGTGCTGGCTCAGGTAGTAGCTGGCCATTGGCTGTGATTGCATGGCCATCAGCTGTGGCTAGTTGGCCGTCAGCTGTAACCAGTGAGCCATTGGCTATTAATATAACTGCCGTGGCTATGCTAGCAGAAAGTGGGGGGCTAGTAAGAAGATGGTGGCTGAGCCTGCAAGCGGAGCAATGAGGGTTGACAATTGTATGGCTCCTGTTTCCTGTTTCTCCAACCCAGCCACCAGCGAGGATATAATGGTATGACTCCCCCATCTATGGCTCCATGGGTGTTCCTTTTTGGCCTCACCATATCCTGCATTCTTGTGTGGGGAGTGGGAGCAGAGACCTCGCTGGACGCCCTGCATGACACCCTGCAGGACAAATGGCGCAGCGAGCAGGGTCTCCCGCATGACAATTGTATTTGTCCACTTCTTTACACACTCATATAACTTTGTGGGTATTTGCAGCACATCCGTGTCACCTGAAAATTTAATTAAGGGAACTTAAGGTCTGCTGCAAACTTGGGAAAATTCTCTATGAATCCCCTTTGGCAGATCATTGATTAAAAAAAAAAAAGTTACAGTTGACTTGTCCCAGCAGTTCTCCCTTGAGGAATCTAGTATTAATACTTCTCCATATAGAAACATGTCAATCTAGCCTTGATCTGTGTCTTAGCTTTAAGCTGATTTTCTGCTTTTGAAGAGCAACCGTATCCTCATTACTCACTTTTTAAAAGGCATCTTTGACCCTGACACCTTGTCAAACCTTTTGTGAACACGTAGATAAATTATTTTCACATGTTGTCACTTACTCACATGGACGCTCACGTTTTCCCCATTCTCTCTCTCCCAGGTTTAAATATTTAAGTCCATGCTCCCAAGCCACTTATAAATTGTTCTGATTTCCTCACTTACCTTCAGCACTACTTGTAGTATTTTGGAAAACTAGATGAGGAAAGTGTACAAAAGTTTTGGGGGAATAAATCATTTATTTCCAGGAGGGGTAGCCCACATCAACTCCCAGGTTAGAAGGGAGGTGATGTCCTAACCGCAGTCTCCTCTACTGCACCGTGAAAGGCCGTGAGCCTCTAAGGGTAATGAGTAAAGATGCCCAGATAAGGTAGAAGCGGGAATGATGCACAAGCAGACAGAAATGTGTTCAATTAGTTCTTGAATTTCTAAGACTCAATAAAATAAAGAATAAGGAGCTATGAATACAAAATATTTTTTTAAAGACACTGTAAGGGTTGTGTAGTGTGTTTAGTTTAACTTGACAGTAATTGAAGTAAAGAAGAAAAAAAGAAGTGGGATGGTTTGTGTATTAGTTTAGCAAGAAGTAAAAAAAAAAAAAAAAAAACACAGAAAAACAACCATGGCTCCCACAGGCAGCGCCAATGCAAGCCTTCCACAAGCAAACAGCTGAGAATATGTTTAGTCTTCTTAAAAATGCGTGGCATGCCTTCTCATCTGCTCACATTCTGCTCATCCATTTGGTCATGTTCACTCTGCCCATTTCCATCTCTGACGCCATCCCTCCCTGCGTCACCACCCCCTCTCCAGGTCCTGCAAGGCATAGAGTGAACATTTATAAATCTAACTCAGGGACCTACACCTTTAGAAGCCTTGGGGTAAATTATTTTAGTTTCAACCAATTCCCACTTCTTAAGGAAAATTAACTCAGCTTGAACACTAACCCATCTAATTAGGTGTTTATCTTTAATCCACATGTTTCTCTAGTAAACTGATTGGATGAAACCAGGGGGTGAGTGTGTGGTATAGAAATGTTATACATGCGTTATAATCATAGCAAAATAATATCCCAGAAGTTCAGCTTGGGACCACATTTATAATAAAAAATATGGATTGATTTCAGAGGTAACAAAGATCAGTTCAACCCAATTCCACTCTCACTGCCCCTTCTAAAGCAGTGCTACTCAGGGATTGTTTCACAGAATTTAGTCTTTTATATACAACTGCTATTATAAAATGTTCTTTTTGACACATACAATAATATATATGTATGTGGTACATATACATGTGTGTACACAGAATTTGCTATGTGTACAAAACGGCTTATCCTAAGAAAATCAGGAGAGGCTGAGACAAAATCACAGCAGAATGAGTCTAAAATATGGAATCGAAATGAAAAAATATCACTAACAGAAAGGAGAGAGAAAGAGAGAGAGAGAGAGAGAGAGAGAGAGAGAGAGAGAGAGAGAGAGATTTCCAAAATAAAATAGGAGAGGAAGAAGAGAAATACAGAAATGGATTAGATATAAGGAATGCACAATAAGCCCTTATTGGAGAGATGGGAAAAAATAATCCCACAGACAGTCAAGACACGGTTATAAAACTCACTAGTCCAGTTGACCTCTAAGGCCCTTCCAACCATGATATTCTAATAGTCTAGTCTTAAAGTGGCTTAAATATTCTCTTTATGGCTGGATGCCTAGCATAGACTATGATCTAGACAGCCATGTTCCAGCTAGGCTTTAGGGGAAGATTCCCAAATGGGTAATTAATTTAGATTTAATAGGACAGTTACTGTAAGTTTAAATAAATGCCAGTTAAATATTAAGAGCATATTTATTGAAGATTAACATTGCTGGTTGCATTGTGGGATTTTCTTCTCCTTAAAGAAACCCTTTATCAGAAGATTTTTAATCTTCTTCGTTCTTCCATCAGCTTGCCTTAGATCCAGTGCAATTTGTTCATTACTTTGTACAGTGGTTTCCTGACTTTTGAAGTGGAAACCTTGGTGAATGAGGAGTGGAAGGGCATGAGGGGCAGGGCTATTTCTCTAGAGGAGAAACTGATAAGCAAATATGAAGGATAAACTGAGTTTGAGGAGAGTGTCGAGAAACTATTTTATTGAGTTTCATTTTAAAACTATAGACTATTAGATGTGGAAGAGTCCTTGGAAGTCATCTAATCCAAACTCCTCATTTAGAAGGAAAGCGGAAGTGACTTGGGCAGCTATACACAGCCAATAAGTGGCAGACTTGAGGCTTGAAAGCAATAGATACCCTTGAACCCCAGCCCCTCTACTGAGCTGTCATCTTACTCTAGAACAGTTCTTTTAGCTTTCAAAAGTGCATTAGCCCATTTGGATACATTAGCAGTAGATGTTCTCAAAGACAAACTTCTCATGAAGATGCTGGTTCTTTTGACAAATGAAGAAACTAAACACTCAGGAAAGCAGGTGACTTATCTAAGGTGATAGAATGATGGCTTGAGTTGGACTAGAGCCAGATTTTCTGGTTTACAGAATGATATTTACATTACATTTTTACAATGTTACCTCCAATAATAAGTACAGTTGAGCCTATATGTTATTGAGCAAACTCTTGTCTCCTTATCACTTACCTCTTCAGTTGCTGCTCTTGGCGGGGAACAAAGAGTTAAACCTCTAAAGAAAACGAAGAGGATTAAAGAAAAACGTGTAATAGGTGATTGTTTAGGGAGAAAAGTGTGCAGGGGAACAGGCAAGACAAGTTCCTCTGACAGTAAATTTGGGATTTTCAGCTCCAAGTTGGGGGCTGGTTAGTTTGCTGTTCAAAGAGCTCTTTGTAAATGAGAAGCCATCACCTGACTCTGCTTGGGCTGCATCCTGAAAACATTAGAAATGTCTATGCATGTAGATGAATGTCTGCATGCAACCTTGCTACCTTGCACAGAGGGTACTGGCTTATCCTGAAGCATTGCTCCGTGGAAATGAGTCAGGCACAGGATGTTATTATCGAATGACTAGTCTAAGTTCTAGACCGAGGAGGCTTTGGATTCAGCCATCAAACCCACAGGAGTAAAGAAGGGCTGAAAGCTTCACCGGAAGGAGGTCAGAGGGCATTTTGCCTTCTTTATGATGGGATGGAGGTGTCATCTTTTTTTCAGTTTATTTTTCTACCATTCAGGTATATGTGGGAACATGACAAATAGAAGTTCCCAGGCTGTCACAGAAAGAGAAAGCCCTATCCTTTTTCTCAAGCACAGGCTGTTTCCCACAGCCCTGTATCCTGTGTGCTTTTGGAGAACACTGGGGTTGTGACACTCGGGAGACAGCAGGAGGGTCACCCCTCTTCCTGCCCTGGTTTGAAGGCTGAGCCACTTCCCCTTATGATGACATCTCAGCATGATGTTTCTGCTCTGTCTCTGGGATGAAATTCCTCAGGATGTGTACACAGATGGTGCACACAGGCCTGTGCTCAGCGGGCTCCTGGGTTCTGAAGGAATATCACGCCCAGAGCTCCTGTGAAGGAAGGGAGCAGGTTCACTGGCTGTCCCTTCCGGTCCCACTGCAGAAGCACATACTTACCCTGTGGTCAGCCCCTGCCATGTGATAGGCTCTATGCTAAACTCTTTACATCTCCTGTCTCATTTCATTCTCATACCAGCCCTGTGCGGCCGGTATCATTATCACCACTATTTTACAAACAGGGTTAACTTATTTCCCCAGGGTCACCCAGTTAGGAATGGAGAATATGAGTGTTTGACTTCTGGTCTGTCTGATTCCAAACCCCATGGTCATTCTTAATCAATACATATGTACTGAATGAATCGATGAAGGCGTGGACGTGGACTGTTGAAGCAGTTAGAGGTTTTCAATCAGACATAGCCCTTCAGACACACCCATCCTTCCTTTACGTGAGCACCACCTAAGAATATAAAAGGCAGCTTCTTCTTCCCATGCTCCTTCTGGGTTTAAGCTATGGAGATTCTGTCCTGCTGCAACTAGATTACGGTCCTTACCTCCTGTCCTTTCATCTCCTTCTCACTTTTAAGTCCCCATTTAAAGTCACTTCCTTAGGGAAACATTTCCTGATCTTCCAGATTCCATGATAACCTTCTGTCATATGCATTCTTCCATTTTATGCCTCATAGGATTTTTCACAATTACAGCCACTGTTTTGTGAAATTTTTCATTTAATATCCACTCCCCTCGTGAGTGTCTTTAGTTGTGCTGTCGTGGCTGCCTCGATGTCCTGAATCCGCTCCCCTGCTACACAGTGGGCTTTATAAGGATAAGACCCACATTGGTTGGTTTTGTTTTGTCTCTCTTATCCACAGCTTAAATCCACCACACAGTGCATGGCTGGCATTTAGTATTTACTAAATGCTTGTTTGTTGAGTAGATGAATTTCTTCCCTACATTTATGAATCCTTGAGAGCACCCCTTCCCCTCCTAATGCCACTTTAAATGAAGCTTAGAAAACCATGGTCAGTGTCTGGGTATCTGGACAAGTGTAATGGAACAAAGTGTTCCAAAGGGGTAGGCAGACTCCAGCCTGTTTCTCTCAGCAATGAGAATGTCCTCAAGCATTACAGGGAGTGCCGGGTTGAGTTCGTTATAATTTTAACAATCATGAATGCATATACAAATAAAAGCACTGACAAATCCAATAGCACTATACGATAAGCAAATGGAGGGCAGAGATTATGCATTTTATCTTTGTGTTCCTAACTTGCAACAATTCCTGGTACATAGGAGCAGCTCAAAATCTACATGTTACTACAAAGTTTACTGAAAACATTGAAGTCAGTTGAATAATTGGACACCCAGACATACACTGGGCAGTAATATCACTTCCTCTATAAATCTCCCTTATCTGTAGACATAACAGCCAAAGGAGATATTTTTACTACTTAGCTCTTATGAAGTGTCCTTACTTGGCAGGTATAGTGGAAAAAACACTGGAACAGGAGCAGGAATCTTGAGTTCTAGTCCTGATTTACCTGATTTACTAGTTATTAACTAGTCCTTTGTCCCTATGACAATCTGAGCCCCTTTGTCCTGGGGCTCAATCTCCATTTATGAAATGAGAGTGTTATATGAGGTGTGATCACAAAATATGGTGAATGTTTAAATCCCCCCCAAAAATTATTACAGTAAAAGACACATTGCCATTAATACCCCTCAAAATACTCCCCGTTGCTTCAAACACTCTTATACCATTGTTCTTGCCACTTTCTGAAGCAGCTCTGGAAGTCCTCTTTCATGAGTGTCTTTAGTTGCACTGTCATGGCTGCCTTGATGTCCTGAATTGATTCAAAACGTTTTCCTTTCATGGTCATTTTGACTTTGGGGAAAAGCCAGAAGTCGCACAGTATCAGATCCAGTGAATAAGGTGGATGAGGACACATTGTAATGTTTTTGACAGAAATTGCTGTACCAGAAGTGATGTGTGACATGGGACACTGTCATGATGGAGGATGATTTATGGCACACTTTAAAACACACCTTGTCTCAACCGTAGCTCACACCTGACTGACTGCACCAAACAAGTTAAAACATGTCACACATTGTTACTAAGGTTTGACACGCAGCTTCCCGTACTGAAGATCCCTGCCTTTCTGTCATACGGCACTCAGCAGCAGCATTCACCATAGTTTTTGATCACACCTCATACTATACGTCTTCCAAGGTCGCCTCTAACTGTATCACTCTGTGATTCTGGGAGTCCAGAGTCTTGTTCTGAACCAAAATTGAGATGAGGAAAGATTCTGCTCTACAGACCCCTGGCTCTTGGGAGGTTCCTTTTTGGGTGTCTGACTTTTGCTTTTTTGGTGCTTTGATTTTTATCATTCCCCCCTGCTCCTTTACAGTTTTCTATCTAAATACCCACTGTTCTAGTGACCATTTCTTCACTGTATGTATTTCTTAGGAAGTTTTACGGCTTTTGAAACCCACAAGTAGTTAAACCTTTGTCATTTCTTCCTACCCTCCTTCTCCATTTTCTTTTTGTGACCTTTTTTCTTTCCTGTGGAGGCTTCTTCCCCTCTTTTGCTCTTCCTGCTAAAATCCTAACATGCTAGACTCTAGCCCAGCTGAACAGTGATTTTTATTTTGATCCTATATTCGTATAGGAGGAAGAATGGTATGTGTTTTTCCAGAGCCCAGCCCTTCTCTCCTCCTCTACAGGCATCTATTTATCCAGATGGACATCGCCTTTTCTGATTACACCTTTCAGTGTCTATTTGGTGCCAGGCCACTCTAACCACCCTGCATTTGTCATCTTCTTGCCTGCACTCCTATTTGGAATCTCCACCAGGAGAGGGGGGCCTTTAGCCTTTTTCAAGAAGGAGAAGCAGAACTGGCATTTCTTAAGCGAATGCTCTTCTTTTGGCCTTGTGTGTGTGGAATATTCACAGCTCTTTAGCTAACCCAGGCTTGCTGGCGGTAACACAGTAAAACAAAAACAACAGCTGATTTCCCTTTCACTGGGAATTCTTCCCTGTTCCAACCCTGCTTTAGTGTGTAGATGCTACCGCTGCCAGAAGTCTCCGTTTACTCCTGTTTTCTCACCTGCCTGCCAGCACTCCACAGTCTGCACTGCAAGCTCCTGTACATCCCTCCTTTGCAGTCACAAGATTATTAAGGGGAATATGATTGTTTTCTTTTGCTCAGGCGGTGTGTATGCGCGTGTGCGCGTATGTGCTAGCGCGCGCTCGCGCACACGTCTGTGAGCTTGAAAGGCATTGTCCTATAGATATTTTTATAACCTGAAGCAATTACAGCTGTCAGCACAGAGACAAGCTGTGACAAGTTGATTTATGTGTACAGTATATGTGTATGCAAAAGGGAAGGGAGGAAGGAGAGGGAGATGGGGGGAAGAAGGTGGAGGTGGGCGCTCATTAGGAATCTGCTTTCCAGGAGACAGAAAGGAAGTTGTTTCTATAAAGAACACAAATAATGAAATTGCTCTGACTGTCATCCCTTTTTCATTAACTCGGATATGCTGGGAAAAAGAAAATAAATCTAGCAGCTTTTATGAAGCAAGAGACAGGATATAAGATAAGCCACTAAATGTTGGTTATATTTAGGGATTAGGGGGTGGGAAGGGAGCTTACATATGATTTTCATCTTCATCTATTCAAACCACTTCAATAAGGAGTTTGAAAGAAATGGATTCTGCCTTGTTCAATATGCCTTGCGGGCATATTTGACCTTTCACCACTTTCTAAACTTCCATTTTTCAATATAAAGTTTGGATCCCTGGGTCCAAAGAGCAGGCATCAGGTTACGAGTGGCTTTTCTTTGTCCACCTTGAGCGTTACCTGAGCTCTGCTGGATTTCTTTTCAGCAACTGCTGGAATGCTGCAGCTTAGCACTATCCCTTCATGACCAGAGACAATGATGATCGGACTGTCTTATAACAACTGCATGCAGCCTGGTATAATCTTAAGGAGCCCATAAGAATTATTTTCCTGCCCAGCCATAATAATGAAGCGGTGGCAGGCAAAATGTATTAATAGAGCATCTTCCACCTTAAATGGATTTCTAAGTATTTTACTGTAGAGTTAATCATGTATGTAGGTCCCTTGGGAAGGCCTGTTGTCATTATCCACATTCCTAGATGCAAAAACTAATGCTCATTTGTATCTACCTGGGAATTAGATGCAAGAGCCAGGTTTGAATTTATCATGACACGAATCATTGCTGCCATTCTCCAACCTGCAGGGAAATGGCTCCAAGACCGGAGTCCCTCTCCTTCCTTATTGCTGGCCTTTGTTTCCACTTGAGGTGGTGAAGACGAATATACAAAGAGGGGTTGGCAGCGAACATGAGGGGTGGTTAAATTAGATGGATGGATGATTGGAGGTGACTCCTTGGTTTTGGGGCAAGAAGAACCCCAAACTTAGCAAACTGAAAGTTAGCGAACATAATCTCCTGCCTATGTCTGCTATCATATACCATCTTACTTGGTGAAATCAGTCAATTTGCTATTTCCACAATTTTCCATTGTAAAATGGAAAGGAAATAGGCCTTTGCAAGGATGGACTAGTGCTAAAATGTGTGAATTATCTTTTTCTTGAGAAAATACAAACAAAACTCAGCTGTTCCCCATAGATATCATTTTCTCCGTCCCTGGTAGTAAAATCTTTCTTTGTGGCTATACTTGACAGTCGTTTTTTTTTTTTTTTTTTTTTTTTTTTGGACTATATATCAAACTGTCCTGTCTCCATTGGCCAAAAGTAGCAAATGAGTTTCCCTGAGAATTTAATATCAGAAAAAGTTACCAGAGAAGTGGAAGGGTAAATGGGCCGAATGATGAATTAATTGAGATCTTCATTGTAGAGTTGCTCAACTTTTCATGGTCAACCACTTTGTGGCCAACTATAAGAGAAAAGCCAGGGGCTCTGTTTTTCTTTGTCACATTGGAGTTTGGCTTCCACATCTGCAAACCTGACATCAGCCCCTATCAATCGAAAGTAGTTAGAGTGAAGGGGATATGGTGGGCGAAATGCTTGTGTCATCCCTAACATGCTTGTTACCACATGGAGGCTGTGGTTACTACTTGCATAGTATAAGGACTTTTATGGCCCCAGGACCCTTATAGTTAGAATGATTCTGTCTCTTTTGTGTTGAGATGGCTTTTGGGAATGAACATTTTTCTGTTACTTAACAGTTATTATAATTTGGCTTCCTTGTTGTATTTGATAATATAGGGAAACAAAACAAAACAAAACAAAGCCACTGTTGCCTACTCTCTATCCGCAGAGAGAATATGGGTCAGTGCAGTGAGCTCAGATCTGGAAGTCCCTGAGAAGACGTTATGGCAGCATTAACACTGCTGTGTGGGTTGGCTGCTCTGGGCTTCCCCCTTGCTCAAGTGCCCGGCCCAGGAAGGGGAAGGCACCACATTCCATCACAGCTGAAGTTAAGGGAGAGTTAAAAATGTAGGTACTGAGGGACCCACAGCATCCAGAGAGGGGAAGTGACAGGAACTGAGACAAATCCGGTTTTCCCCCAGGTTTCAAGAATTTGAAAAACACACCTCTTAAGATGAAATCAGCTCTGTAAGAGTGTGAAACTTGGGAACCCACTGTATAAATAGAGCCAGTGGCTCACACTCACTCATGTGTATGAGCACTTTTGCAGGGCTAGCATCTTTTAATGTCGACAAAACAAGAATAAGAATGTAAGTCACGGTCAAACTTGACCAAGACTTTAATGTGATTTTGCCAATTTCTCACACTAAGAGGCTTTTGTGATTTTTGCATTTGCTTTATATATGGAAGATCTCTATTTAGAATGGTGGTGTTGAGTCTCTGGTGTTTTAAAGTAGCTTTTGTGGGGGGTTGGTGAAATGGGCGTTGACTATTGAATAAACATGAGATTATTCTAAAACATCCTCCCAAAACTCTCAATGCCAGTGGAATTAATCCGATAATTTTAAAGGTGCATGTATGCATGCTGCAGGGTTTTCCTTTCCTAATTAGTTTGTGACCCTTATTAAGATGTCTCGGGCTTATTAAAACTATGGTAACTTTGCCTTCTTAATTGGGAAGTGACAGTTTTTTCAAGGGGAAAATGGTTAAACTCTTCGCCTCGGCTGGCGCACTGCGCGGCGCGGCGCCGCGGGGGTTAAGGTGGGCGCCCGCCCGCGCCCCGCGCCAGCCCGCCGGGATGAGCGCGCCGTCCACCCGCTCGCGCGGCGCCGGCACCGGAGCAAGTGGCGGTCAGTGATGGAGCTGCTGCCATGACAACCCCGGCGGTCGGGGCCCGCGCGCGTCGGGGCTGCTCCCGGGAGGAAGGCGGCGCAGAGGCCGGGGGCGGCCGCTGAGCGTGGCGTCCCCGCGGCTCCGGTGCCGGCTGCATCGCGCCTTCCCCAGCGCGCGAGCGAGCGAGCAAGGGGCCGCCGCAATCCGCTTCTGCCCGGCCGCTTCCCGCCTGGCAGCCGCCGCGGCCACTGCCCTCGCCGAGATCCGCCCCATCGCAGCAGCTGCCTCGAAAATTGCGGTTCCGAGGAAGTTGACCGAGGAGGCTGCGGCAGGATCCTCGGGCCCGGATCGCACGAAGCCCGGTGCAGCTGCCGCCTCCTGCGTGCTCCACTTTTCATTCTGCTATTGTTACAGATTGTTTTCTGCTGGCAATCCTGCCTCTGAAACTTACAGAGAAAGTGTTGGATTTCCCCTCGTTGGAACTGAGGGATTGCAGACCACCTCTGTGTAGCCGGATCTAACCCACCCCCTGTCCCCTTCGGGTACCAAAGTGCTTATTCCGCTCCAAAGTGCCATGTCTGAACAGTTAACGGGAAGAAGAGACTACTGAGACCTGCCCACACCTTTGCTCCTGCCTCACGCGTCCCTTTCCACTGCCACCGTCCCCGGCCAAAGCAGCACCGAGGAAGTGCCCTGTGGATGCCCTCAGTGGAGACTGGCTATCCGAAGCTGCAGCTCGGAGGCTGGGTTTGGGGGAGGACTATTAGGCTCGGAAGAGTCTGCGCGCTTTTCTCTTCCTCGCGCCTCTCGGTCGCTGCTAGTTCACTGCTCCGTCCCTGTGCTCGCTCCTCCACCCCACCCACTTCCTGTGCTCGCCCCGGGGGCGTGTGCCGTGCCGCTGCCGGAGTTCTGGGAAGTTGTGGCTGTCGAGGATGGGGGTCTGTGGGTACCTCTTCCTGCCCTGGAAGTGCCTCGTGGTCGTGTCTCTCAGGCTGCTGTTCCTTGTACCCACAGGAGTGCCCGTGCGCAGCGGAGATGCCACCTTCCCCAAAGCTATGGACAACGTGACGGTCCGGCAGGGGGAGAGCGCCACCCTCAGGTAGGGAGCTGCCGTTCTTCTGTGACTTGACAATGATTTGTGAGGGGGGTGGGGAGAAAGGGGCTGGGGTGCAGGTGTGTATACTGGAGAGGCTGGCAGGGTGGTTGCTGGTTTCCTGGGCTGCACAATTTATGGATGAGCTGCATGTTCTGCCCTGGGGCTGTTGGTGGTCTCATGGGGAACCGCTCAGAGGTTCAGGAGATGAGCTGTTTCCCCAAAACTGGCCTCCTTGGCTCAGGACTTGGTAAGCATGAGGGGTGGCTGGGCCAGGAAGTCGCTGAGATTGAGGACTGTGGCACTTCCAGGCTGGTGGCCGTGGTGACTGGGGGCCTGGATGGGGCTCCGTGTGAATAGTCTTCTCTGAAGTTGATGAGTCTGAGTCCCAAAGGAGGGGTCTGGCTTCCTGTGAATGCCCTCACTCTGCCCAAGTCATGGGGGGTTGCCAACCTGGTACCCTACTCTAGCAGAGCTGCTGTTTTGTGCTGGGCCTGACTGTGCCTGGGCTTTCCTGGGTGCCTTCATGCCATAAGCTGGTGGGTAGAGGGACATGCTCTTCCTGTCTAAACATGGCTTTCTGAGCTTGAAGTCATGGAGATGAGTCTGATTTGTCTGTGAAAATATCATTTACCCTAGTTAACTGTGGTCTCTTGGTGCTGTCCACCAAGGCAGTATGTGCAAAATTTGTCTATTGAGCAGAAGCTCGGTTTCAGTGTTGAGTCAAGGCCTGATTGGCTTCTGGGTTAAGGCTTACAGGAACTGGAGGAGGAAGAGAAGAAGAATCTTGGCTGTGTTCTGTGTAAGGTAGTAAGAGTCTGTCTCCCCGATCACGCTGCCTACTGAAATGCTAACGCAATTTCCAGTGCCAACAAACCATAGCACTCACAGGAAGGTAACACAGAATTAGTGATTGTAATGGAATATAACTCTCTGGAATTTTATAAGAGAGTCAGCCTGTGGTAGAAATTGAGAAGATTCATGGAAAGAGTGATTTGCCTGTACCTCTTTGATTTAATATGTCCTCTTAAACAAAGTTTCCCAAACCGGGCCATCGAGCTAAGTGCAAGGCAACAAACATGGTGGCAATATTCCCATCCTTTGTACATGAAGATTCTTAGTTCTGGTGTCCACTGTTTTGCCCCCTGGTGACTGTACTTCTAAGATCAGATTGTTTGTAGATGATACACATAAGGCACTGCCCAGGGCGTAGAAAATGTTGAGGAGGGGTGTTGGCATTGTCAAAGGAAGTGTGTGATTTAAGGACTCATGCAAGGTCTGTGAGCACCCTACACTTCTTTGTCTTTTGTGAACTAACGCCCCATGACCCCAGTGAATTCCTAGTCACTCCTTGGTTCTTAAAACCAACCTCTTACACTGAGCCCTTTAGGAACTATTTTGAACAAAGGTTAAATTCTAACTGCCGCCCACCCTGAGATAACTGTGTATCTGCTTTATGAAGGGATATCATGGGACCTCCAAAGCTGCCGTGATTTCAGATTACTTAAGAGAAAAACAGAAATGAACCTCTAAAGCAATATAGTCGATGACATTAGTGTTCTCTGGGTGGCCCCTTTGTCCCTAAACTTTGGCTGCAAGGAGTAAACCCCAAGAGATAAAATAGAGACATTTGCACAGAGAGAACATTTTAGAAACAAATGGGATGATATTTTCAAGGAGAAGATGGAAGGTAGTCAGCTCTATAGAGATTTGGAGATAAAGAAATAGCACAGAGGCCCTGACAGATACTAGCCCCCATATTATAGGAACAGTGAAGGGTGTTGGACAGGCCAGGATCTGGTCTCGGCTCAGGAGAATCAGAACTCTCTAGAGAGTGGCTGAGTTTAGCATATGCTCAGTCAGGGGATGGGCCTGAGTTAGGAGTAACTTCTCTTTAAAATCACATTATCATGTATTGGGGGGCTTCTCTTTGTCTCCCTTCCATCCTCTTTCTCACTCTGGGGTCCTTCTCCCTGTCTCTTTCAGGCACTAATGTTGGTTTGCATTTTCACATATGCTTTAGATACTCTGGCCTTGTTAGGGTATAGATGGAGGAAATGGGATATGGTGGGGCTTCCTGTCTAGACCCAACCCAGCCATGGCATAAAAAGGCCCTCCTGGAACATCTCCTGCCATTCTGTGCCAGCCCCTGGGGCTGAATGTGTTCTTGGCATCAGTAGCAAGACCCTCCCTGTGGCTGGAGCACTATAGGGCAGGGGTTAGAGAAACTGGGGTCTACTTGACACCAACCCATTGATCATAGGCCTGATTTAGATGTGAAGCAAGCAGCAGGTATAGCAGGCAACCTGCGCTGAGGATATTCCTGTCCTAGTAAGATGACCCTTATTCTTCTCAGGCTCTAATATACTAGAATAAGGGCCACCATGTTGGGGTGTACTTTTGTGGAGTGGGAAACCCTTGATTTCTCAAACACAGGCTCTGGGTTTTGTAACTGTGTACAGAGGAGCAAGTAAGAATTTCAAAATCTATATTGTTTGCATAGACTTTGCTAAATTTTCACAAAACCTGATTCCAGGTTGCAGCAAGCTAGTGGTTCAGGGCTCTGGGTTGTTTTATTTTTGCTTTTCTGTATGTACATGTGGGTCTGTGTTTTTTTCCCTCCCTCCTTCTTTCCCTCCCTCCCTTCTTTTCTTCTTGTTTTTGTTCAGCGTGTGCCAAGCTACAGGGAACCACAACTAGGGAGGCCCTGACCTCCTCTGCTCTGCCCTGGAGAGCCACACTATCCATGTGGCTGTGGGTGATAATGAAGGTGATGCTTGTAGTTTTCTTCTTAACCAGCAGAGGACTTTTTGCTCTAATTTCATTTTATTCTGCTTTGTTCTCACCAGTTTCATTTTGGGAGGATCTTTGCCAGTCCCCAAAGAATGAATTCTTCAGAAGCGTATTCTAATGTGAGGAAACTTTTACAAATGTTTTATTTCATCTAATTAGCGCTAATGATCTTTGTGGAGGTATTGGAAAACCTTTCACTTAACATGCCATCGACAGCCGGAAAAGAATTGCAAACAATTTGCAATCTCCCACTCTTTCTGCCCTCCTGCTGATAATCTATCTGCATCTTTTTAAAAAAGGGATAGACTACATAAAACAGATTGTACAGTAATGATAACATCAACCAAGGTATATTGAGTACTCACTATGTGTTAGGGCGTATTCTACACCTTTTATATAGTATCTCACCCATCATCCAACCTTGTAACATTAGTGTTTAACCCTAATGAAAACCCTGCGATGCAGGTTCTATTATTATCCTCATCTTACAGATGAGGGAACTGAGGCATGGAGAGTTGACATCTTTTGATTAAGGTTACACACATAGTAAGTTTTGAAAGCGTATTGTGAGGCACTAGTAATAATAATGTTGATAAGCTGAATAGTCTGCCGATTATTGGCCATTTACTCTGTGAAACATTTGGTATGCATAGTGACATTTAATCCTCACAGCAATTCTCTGAACTAGACTTAATTATCCCTATTTTATAGATGAGGAAGCTGAGGTCTAGAGGGAAATTCACCTAAAGTCTCACAAGTTAGCAAGTGGCAGAGCTGGGATGCTGACTTAGGACTATGCTCCTTGACTTTGTACAATGAGCTTTCCCCCACGTCTGTGTTCTCCTAATTCCTCACTGGTACTTAACTCTCCCCAACTCGTTTCAGTTTAGATGCTGTCTTGCAATGTTGTTTAACTTTTCTTTCTCCACTTGGACTGGGGAGCAGCCAGCTCTTGGGAAGCAGAGTTCATGCCTTGCAATACCTTGAGCGCTGGGTGCTTCCAAATGTTTACTGAACAAATGAAATGAAGGAAAACAAAACAAAAATATCTCCCAGCCTATATTCAATATATCTGCTTACTGCATTTCTCTATCACTGTATTTTAAAATACAACTGTGGTCAACCAAAGAAGATTTATTAAGTGGTTCTTACGTGAAGTGCACTGAGTTGGGTGTTGGGGTGTGAAAAGACATGAGGTATGGACTTCACCTCCAGGACCTTGGGCCCACCTCAAAAGGCTGGGCTGTGACAAAGAAGTAATGAACAGTTGAGGCAGCGAGTGCCTATTCACAAACTGTTGATAATGTGGTCAGAGAAGAATGGCCTCTCTCCCAGTGGGGCAGGACTGAGCTCCTCTGATGGGCGTGTTGAGGAAACAGTGAGAACAGGAAAGCCTGGGATGCCCAGGTGTCATTATGTTGGTGTCATTAATTAGGGACCTTTATGAAGCATCCATGTGTTCCCTGGCGATTTGGATGAATATGTTTCATGTTAGAGATTCTCCAAATATTTCCTTGGGATCTTCTGGTTACTGAGAATCGGAGGCTGAGCTATACCTTCTGTCATGTATCTAGACTGTAGGCTTGCCCACTACGTGATGATATTTTTGTTGTTGTTGTTTTGTTTTTTGGAACGGGTTGAGTTAAGAATAAAAGGTCCGAAAAATGTATAGGATTGAGGTTGAGTTTTGATAGCTGTTCCACGGAATAGCATAGAATGATGTAGTTTTGATGCTGTTAATCTCTCCAGCTACTCTGTGGCCTCTTGAGGACAGAACCATGCCTTCTTCAGGTTCACTTCCCAATATGTGGCACATGACTTGGCCCATGGTTTTGCTAATAAAGTCTGAGCAACCGTCCTCTTGCCACTCCGTTCACTTACTCTGCGGTAGACATTTGGCTTTCTGTTTTATGAATACAGAAAACTTATTCTTGCTGCAGAGCCTTTCCACTTGTGCTTCCCACTGTTAGGAATATCCCATTCTAGATCTTCCTGTGGGCAGCTGTTTATCATCTTGGCCTCAGCTCATGTGCAACCCCTCACTGAAGCCTTTCCTGACACCCACATAGAAGCAATCCCCTACCACTTCTACCAGTCTTATATTAGCATGTCATCCTGGGTCATTTCTCCAGAGCAATCATCGGTATTTGAAAGTGCTCCCTTTCATTTCTTCGGTTTTGTGCTTATGATCTGTCTTCTCCAACTGGACTACAATTTCCTTGAGGGTAGGTACCTTCTCTGTCTTATTCTGCACTGTATAAACAGTGTCTCACATATAGAAGGTGCTCCAAAAATAGTTGTTGCGTGATTAAATGAAGGAATGCATGTCTGAGGTCACTATCTTCTTCCCCTTGCCTTTCTCTGTCCCTTTTCCTTAGTTGCCATATGGTGTCCTTGCCGCGACATGTTCCTGGCTCCTTGTCATTTTTGTCCACGATGTGCAGCTATGTACATTGTTCTAGGAGAGGTTACATATTCACATTAGTAATTGAGCTAGTGTCTTTCTGTCCAGGACACAGACGAGCTGTGTGAGTTATCTATTATTTCATAGCTGCACTCATGACACATGCCTTCTTTCTGCCAGGTCACTTCTTACGCAGTTCTTAAGCCTTTGAAGAAATGCTACTCTCTGATGATGTGATCAACCCCAGGTAGACCTCAGGGAAATTAGCATCTTCAAGAAAAGAAGGGACACAGAGAAGCACCTCCCTGCCCACCCTTCTTTCTCTCTATTTGAAGTCTGCTGGCAGTGGTTGTCTCCTGGTGTAACTATTGATCTGTTGTTTATCAGTTAACTCGTTCAGAATAGCAATGCCACTCAGGAAGCATTTGCTGTTCTGATTGCCCTGCCCTCCCCTAGGATCCAGCACTGTGTACTCACCTCTACGGCCTGCCAGGCATCCAGCCGGTGGACCATGGCTCAGAAGAGCATGGACAGATGGGGGCGTGGAGGGAGGCTCCTGCAAGCACACTAAGTCTGTTGAGAAGCCAGAAACTAAGACAGGAAAGCTAAAAATCCAACCAACCGTGGGGCAGAAGGACAAGGCGCATGCCAGTTGTCAAGGGAACCTAGAGAAGGGTACGGAGGGACAGCCCAGTGCTCCAACACTCCTCTTCTACGAGTGTATGTGCTTTTCAGAAACGTTTCTCTTTTCTTTTGAGTTTGAAAGGATTACAGAGACCAGGGAGTTCTACCACCTGCTTTTACAGATAATGAGGCTGGTGATAATCAGTCTCGCACACGGATGTCTTCCTGAAAGGCTGAGAAGGAGCTGACATCCAGTCCACACTTTATCACCTGGCTGTGAGCCCTAAGCTAGGGCTACCTGTGCCTGAAAGAAGGCCACCTTTTCCTACTAAGTGCAAAAGCACCATGCTGACTGTGAGTGTTTCTGAGGCAACTAGCTAACATTTGTTACCATGCTGTCTCCTAAACGCTGCTTTTGTTTGGTCCTAAAGCCTGCCTTCTTCACCCTTAAACTCTACCTCTGATTCTGTATGGGGCAACTCCACTTACTAGGTGTCAGGTTGCTAAGCACTCTACTGGCAGGGTCTTATTCAATCTTCATAGCTGCTCCATGAGGTGGATACTATTACTATTCCAGTTTTACTGATTAGGAGACCGAAGCACCGAGAGGCAAAGTGAGGCATTTCCCCAGATTCCACAGTCAGATGGTGGCTGAGCCTGAGACTTGGAACCAGTTTTGTCTGACTTCTAGGCTAGTTCTCTTTTTTGAACCATAGGACTTTCCTCATTCTACTCCTTCTTTTTTTCATTGCCAAGTTCTTCTCTTCCAAGAAAGTGAATTTGGTTGTTCTTCCTTGTCCTGGAGCACAAGAATTACTTTACTACATGTATTTTTGGAATGGGGTAGGGGAATGTCTAAGGTTTTATGTCGTCTATGGCATGGAGACACAGAGAATGACCCAGCTGGCCTCTAGAGGTCCCTTCTTGTCAAAGAATCCTGAAATCTCCATATTTTATTCCAGGTTATTTCACCAGCTTTTTGCTTCAGATATTAGCAATGTTGGACTCTCTCACGGAGAGTTAATAATTCTTCAAACATTGCTGTGTATTTCTTTGAAATGGAACATTGAACAAATCTAGGTAGAAACACAATTCTATGGAGATTCTGAAAGCCAGTACATCTGGATGCCCTGGGAGTGGGCAGTAGAATAGGTGGGACCTTGACCTATAAATTTTCTTCTTTGTTTTACTAGAAGTAGGATCATTGGCATCTCTCCTGGGGAATCTTGAAAAAATTTACAATTAATATTAATAGCATATTTATTCTCTTAGGTTCAAAGTCTCCACTGATGGGTAAAATATAACATTATCCTTGCATTGTTTGAGGTCATTTTGCTACCTCAGGAGCAAGTTGATGGATTTCCATTCTGTGTAATAAATTATTGATGAGAAACAAATAATACCATTACCATCATATAGATTGCCAAATATTGCTATTTTTAGGAGATCAAGAATTGTTTGGGTTAGGATGCAATTTCAAAATGAACATGTGAGCCCAGCGAGAGGAGTAACCGTAGGAATGTTTAATGGGGGTGCAATTGATGGAGACAAAGATCTCCAACGAATACCTGTTAACCCTGACTCAAGTCCTTTCTCTGCGTGATCTTTGGCAACAATTTTGAATCCCTTTGTATAGAGAACAGTTATTACCTACCTCAAAGGGTTGCTTTGGGTTAAAATGAAATAATGCACACAAAGCTGAGTGTATAAGTATAACTTTCTTTTCATATGTACATACACACACGTGTGTGTATCTATAATATTCACATAGTTAACAGTTTTCATCATAAACCATTGTAGCTTAAACACCCATGCAGCTACACTTTAGTAGATACACTGTGTCTTCCTTTTATGAAAGGTCTTGAAGAGAGGAATGCTTCTCCATCTACCTGTAATTCAACTTTTCTGTATGTTTCTCCTATACATATGTTGAGATTTAAGGAATCTTCTTCAGTTCAAATAATTTCTTGAGCTATTTTATTTCAGAGAAGAAGTGACAAGAAAAAGTATTTCTTTATTTTCCATAACAAGATTGTTGCATAGCAGGTTATAACAGTTCATGGCTCTGAAGATGAATTTTCTACCAGAACAGACCATAAGGAAGATTCTGTGGAGCCAGGTTATCGGAAACAAATAGTAGAAAATGCACGTACAAGTTTAGAATTTGTAGACCCTTTTTCCTTGGAAGACTGATTTTTCTCATAATCCACTAGAGTAAGCAGGCAAAACAAGGGGAAGGATGCCATCTGCCATTGCTTGAGAGGTGGAATTGGGGGAGGACTTGAGCCCTCCAGCTTTACTGTTCTCTGATTGTGTTTTTTCCCTTCATTCACATCTCCTATCCATTGAGAGGCTAGCTCAGGGCTTGCATAGAGACAGTGAAAATAGAAAAGAAGCCTGTCTGCCTTTGGTAACTGACCTTACGTGCAAATCTGGGGCAAGACCAGTATGTCTGGCATTAGAAACTGACCTTGGAATTCACTGACAGAACCACAGAAATAGTCTTTTTCACATCAACCCTATGCCATGGGGTTTAAATTGGTTTAAATTATATAAAGGAGTCCCAATATTTCATGATATGTTTTTCCAAAATCTTATTGATTCACGTGGTTGAGTTATTTGGATTTAGTTGGGTGCATTTGGTCAACTTGCTGTCTTGTCAATGTGAGATGTTTTGGCTTAGAAAGGTTTTAGGGGGTTAGATTTGTCTTATAAAATGAACACATGAAATAATCTTACAATCTTGCTGATGATTTTTTTAAAATCATACAATTTTTAATGAAAACAGCCTCAACCACAAGACTGATGGAAAGTGACAAAACTGAAATCAACCTTCAGATAAAGTTTCATTGGCCCCTCTTTTGTTGGCTCCTTTGAGGCAAAGGAAACATGATTGTGTGAAAATAATTTCTTGATCTTCTGTGGCTTTCAAACAGGCTCTAATGTAGTGGATGAGTGGAAAAGTGCTCTTACACTTAGAATAATCATCTTGGGGACAATTTACTCATCAGGAAAGCTCAATCCAAAACAATTGTAACCAGGACCAACGAGGAAGAAAGTAAGAAAGAGAATATATGCAAATATTTTTAATTTGGCACAGTAGTTATACATGAAAACTGGAAAGAGCAATACTTCACACACACACACACACACACACACACACAACAAAGAAAAGATAAAAGAAAGAAAAGATAGATTGGAGCGCTCACATCCAGTAACCATTATGTGACCCTATTTGGAAACAAGGTCATTGCAGATATAATTAGTTAAGTAAGATGAGTTCATACTGGAGTAGAGTGGGCCCCTAATCTAATAATCAGTGTCCTTAATCCAATATAATCAGTGTCTTTATAACAAGGTGACAATGTGGAGACACAATAGACACACAGGGAAATGCCATTTGATGGCAAAGACAGAGATTGGAGTTACACAGCTGCGAGCCAACGGATGCCGGAAATTGCCAGTGAACCACCAGAAGCTAGGAAGTCAAGGAAGCATTCTCTCCTACAGGTGTCATAGGAAACATGCCTTGCCAACACCTTGATTTCAGACTTCTGACCTCCTGAACTGTGAGAATACATTTCTGTGGTTTTAACCTGACCAATGTGTAATACTCTTATAACAGCCCCAGGAAACTGATACACTTAGTTATTATAAAATATGTTTTTAAGGAATCATCCCGTACAAAGGCCCACTGGAAGGCCTGATTAGACCACCATGTTAGCCACCATGACATGAGCCACTGCAGTCCAGAGGAGGCATCGGAGCTTTGAATGCTCTTGTATGACTGACGGTTCCTCTCCCAGTCATGATTTTTCAACTTCTCCATTACAAATTCAAGCCGACCTTGTTTTATTGCACTTTGCTGTATTGTGCTTCACAATGTTGCGTTTTTTTTACAAATCAAAGTCAAGTCCCTCCACCAACAAAGAGTATGACTCATGTTTTTGCAGTACTCACTTTATGGCGGTGTCTGGAATCGGACCTGCAGTATCTCCAAGCGATGCGCGTATCTAGGAGGCCAACTCAGAACAGGAATTTAATGAGAATTGATTACCCTCATTTTCCTAAGAGACCATCAGGACGAACCCTACTGTATCTTACTTCCTAGTTATCTTAGCTACCTCAGAAGTCAAAGACCCCCAGGCCATGTATCATTGTTTAGATTCATATTACCATATGGTCCTGTACATCCAATAATTTGATCCAATTGCAAAGCAAACCTCTCCCTAATCCTCTAAGCATTTCTACTCTCTGGTCCTTATGACATATCACCAGCAAAATCCCTCTGTTCCCAGTCTCTTCTGAGAATGATCCCATCTTTTTTTTTTTTTTTTTTTCTTCCCCTTAAGCTGAAACTTGGCTGTTTCATCGGCTATTTCCATTCCTATATCCTGCTTACCACCCAGCCTGAAGGTTGCATAAATATTTTCCTCGCTACCCTGTGGCTGCTGGACATTTCTTTCTCAAAATCCTCAGTTACATTGGAACACAACCTAATTACCCACAACCCATTTCGTGCTGGAATCTACTCTCTCTCCTGACAAACCTCTGTCACTTTGTAGCTCCAGGCTACACATCCTAATGCTGAGCTACAGCTCAATGTATGACTCAGACATTTCAAACTTGATGCATCCCAACCAGTGCACTTGATACCAGCCCCGTGTGACCTGTCACCAGCCACCACCAACATATCTTCCCTCAATATGTCCCTGTTTTAGGAATGGGCACCACTATCCATCCTGCTGTTTATGCCCCAATCCTGCATCAGGCTACTTTTCACCATCTCACACGCTACCTCTGTGGTCAAAGCCACCGTCCACTCTCCCGGACTAGTCCAGTAGCATCTCATCTGGTCTTCTTTCTTCCACTTCTGCTCTACCAGAGTCCATTCTCCACCTAGTAGCCCGAGTTATCACTTAGGAACATAAATCAAATCATCACTCTCTGTTCAGAACCCTACAGTGGCTTTTTAGAATGAAATGCAAACACTTCAGTGGTATAAAAGCCTTTTTATTTCCTGGTTCCTGTGAACCACGCTCAGTCATCTTCCTGCCCTACTCACAAGGATGCAGTTCAATGAACTTCTCTGTTGTTTCTTGAACCTGCCAAGTCCATTTTTGCCTGAGGAAATGCTTTTTCCTCTGCCAGGACCCTCTGCAGTGTTGAATGGGAGGATCCTTCATAGCACTCATGTCTCTGTCCAAATACCTATCCTCACAGAAGACTTTCCAGACCGTGATGTTGGAAATAGTGATGCCCCACTCCCACAGCACTCTGCCCCCTATCTAGCTTCATGGTCTTCATGGCTCTCAACAGTTAGAAACCTCTATTATTTATGTATCTGTTACTTATTTATCACCTCTTCCACAAATGGAAGATCGGCTAGGCCACTGACTTTATTGCTCTCAATTACTACCTGGAACATGGGATATATTAAGGAATATTTGTTGAGCGAATGAAAAGTTTATTAGTAATAATAGTAAGCTGTTAATAGTGAAAATGTTTTATCTTTTATTGGAAAGCGGAGACTCAGGCCTATCTCTGACTTGGCATGAGTGTGGGTGTTCTTAAGCGTTCTCCGATAGGGTGTGTTTGACCTAGCATTTGTCCTGTGGAACAGGACACTGGGGTGGGGATCACTGGGGCAGTGTGACACACTTCATAAAATCTACACCAATAAATTTAATAAAATAAAATTAAAAAAAAAATCTACACCTGCAGAATCTAAAGAATGTTTAAATTTCCACTTTCACAAGAGGTTTTATAGAAAATCTAATAAACACTTGAAAATAAGGATTCATTTCTAGCTTAAGGCCTACAAATTTGGGGAGAAGGGAAGGAAGTCACGGTCAGGCAGAAATTTAACACACTATTCCATGTCCATTATTTTATTTTAAATTTTGTTTTATGAAGGGAATTTTACCTTGAGGCTGTGAAGCATAGTTCTTAAATGCAGGATGTGGAGCCAAACCCCTCCCTGGGTTCAAACCCAAGTTCTGCCACCTCCCAGGTGTGTGACCTTTGGCATATAGATTATCCTCACGAGGCCTCAGTTTTGTCATCATTTAAAGGAACTAATAATAGGAGTATTGAGCCTGGAGTGAAATATGAAGTATTTAGGGCAGTGCCTGGCACTCAGTGATAGCTTTACATAGCTGGGGAAGGACTAGGCATGAAATGCATGTGCTGTCTGCAAAGAGCACTGTTTTGAATGTCATGATCCTGGGAGTGCTGTAGAGAGATACACAGAACAGGAAATGGGGCTGATTCAGTGCAAATTCTGCAGCTACAATGACATCTTTCCAGTGGGATGATTTTGAAAAAAATCTCGGAAGTGTCATTGTTTTTGGAATGTGAGTGGTGGTCTAGGGTTAGGGTGACCTGCATTTTAGTCCTGGCTCTGTCTCCACTCACCACGGGAAGCTGCTAATAAAATTACATCGTCCAGGCCTCAGTTTCCCTGTGTCTTAAATGAGAAGACGGGGCATGATCTGCACGGCTCGGCGTAGTTCTTCACATTTGAGGAAGAGATTCTTAGCTGTTTAAAAATACACGTTGTTTGTTCTCCTCCCTGGACACAAAGCTCGATTGCATTTCCCAACCTCTTTTGAATTTAGTGTGGTCATGTGACAGAGTTCTACCCATAGGGATATGAGCAAAAGTTATGTGTGGATTGGCCCATAAAAAGCTCCCAGATGAAATACCTCATGCTGTCGCTCCTTACGCCATCTGGATGTTGATGTCCAAAATTACCTTAGAAACCTGTGTCCTATTTGGCAGATGCTTCATCAGCCAGGTGCAGAGTGCCCACATAGAGCAGGGCTTCCACTTCTGTCCTGCCAGCTGACCCGGAACCTCGCTTATTAGATTATTGCAGGGAGGAAAAATACGCTTTCATTGTGACAGGCTTCTGAGATTTTAGAGTTCATTTGTTACAGTAGCTAGCATTAACCTACGTAATTCAACACAACTATTATCATTCATATTTTCTCACTTCAGCTGCATAGAAATACACAGATGTATTTTTAAAATCCAAACTTAAGCACTTATTAAAATTTCTTGGCAAGCCTTTTGGTGATTTTTGTATGTGTCTGAATGGGGGAACCATGGCTTTTTCAAACTGAAGCCTTAGAGGTTTGATTTTTGTTTGCTTGACTCTTTACATCGCTGAACCAAGTAAAATGTCTACTTTACTCTGTACACATGTGAAAACCAGGGACAAAGAAAAGTTTTAACTTGAAGTAAATATGCACGTGTCCATAATGGAGCCAGCTGGAGACATATTATAATTAGTGAAAATACTTTTTTGGTGACAAATTGCTTATTAATGGCTGGAGATTTCTTATTTAATGTAATCTTTTGTGCTGGAGAAATTCTAACATTTAGTGTTTTAATTGACACACAGTAAAGAGACAGATGGGATGATTAGTAGACTGTTTCTAAAAATGTTGGAAAAAAGGGGGAAAGCCATTGTCAGAGATCAGATTTTAGAAGAGCAACTGGATAGTGGGGTAGTCCCAGGTGCATCTGACTAAAGGGGAAAGGAAGGTGTGAAAAGGAAAGAGCGAAAGGCAGTTGTCGTACATAGGGACCTGCAAGGAACAGAGGCAATGCAGAGACACGGAGGTTTTGGGTTTTGGTGGGGGCCGGGACCTCGTCTTATTTTCATTGTTTCTCAGTGTGCTGCATAGCACCTGGCATCCAGTAGGGGCTTAATGTGACCTTGAAGAACACGTGGATGTGCCTTCATGTGTCACTTCAGCACTGCTTACTATGCATCTTGTACATACCAGGCATTGTTCCAGGCACTGAGTGCCCCTCCTCACAGAGTGACTTTTAGTGAAGGGAGACAAGCTGTAGCTTGTACACATTGAAAAAAGGCTTCCTCTCCCAGCATGCAACTTGCACAGACCAATTAGGAATAGGTGCCCTTCCTTCAGTCGGACAAGTCGTTCACTAGGGCTCCTGGTCACATAGACAAAGCTGTACTTCAACTTCCTGCACCCAGCAAATTTCAGCAGCACGCAACCTGCACAACTGTGCCTAGTAGACCCCAGCTGTCAGTCAACACATAAGTAGACAAATAATATGTTGTGTGCTGGAAAGCACTATACCAGAAAGTAAAATATGGGTGAGGGGCAGAGGAACCTGGGGTGCCGAGACAGGGGCTTTTGCTGGGTGGTCAGAATCTTGACAATGCGGGACAGCCCTGCAGGGATCATCAGGAAACCATTCTAGGCAAAGAATTCAGCAAGTTTCATGACCTGTTAAAAGAAGAGCAGGGCAAAGAGGCAACACTAAAACTGAAGAAAGGTAGGAGTGAAAAAAGACAGATTTGGGGCCTTGAGAGTCTGAGAACTAGTATAACATCAAAATTAAGGATCAAATAATGATAGCAGCACAAATAATAGGAGATAAGAAATAAATGAAAAAATCCCACCTAAACAAATACAATACCTGTATCGATTTTATTTGCTGTGTGGATGCTATCCAGGCTGTTAACAGCTTTGTGGTTTTGTGGCAGCCAGTGTTTGTGACTGGCCCCCGTCTCACACACATCGAGCCATGTGGGTCTAGTGTTTTCTAACTGAAATGCCATCTTTCTTTGCTCCGTTATTCATTTATCACATCTGAAAATTATAAACATTTAAAATCTGCATAATATCCGATTTGACGTTTTACCTGTTACCATTTCCAGGATATTACATTGTGAAATTAGGCTCGTGTTTTATGATTGTGTGTGTGTGTGTGTGTGTGTGTGTGTGTGTGTGTGTATAAGCAGACGTATATTTGGAATTAATGGACTCATAGAAATCAGAGATGGATTAGGCCTAATGAGCTGTTCAGAAGAATTATTTAGCACATATTTCATATCTCTATTCAGTAATCAAACCTACACACTGTGTATGCTAAGAAGGTGAGGTTTTACTTTTTTTTTTTTCCATTCCTTGGATCATCTCCATTTGTGTCTGAAAATTTAACATTGCACCCCTAGAATATTTTGAATCTACCTTATTAAGCATTCAGTTTGACATTTCCCTGCCTTGAGGGTTATCTTTGGTATTGAAAATATAGTTGCTTTGTTTGTTACCATTAGTATATAATTACTAATTGGTGCTGGGCTCCAAGGATCCCACTGGGATGCTAGGCCAGCTTGGAGCAGGTGGTGGGGGTCACTGGAGACTAAGTCCTGCCCCCTTCCCAGTCCCTTCCAGTCTTTGGAAGAGACAGACCTGACCTTCAGCGTGTACTGACTGGAAGACTTGGAGAGTTAGCCCAGATGAGAGGTTTAGATACATAGTTTTTTGAATTTTTCCCAAAGCAGATGATTTTCCTGCTGCCTTCTGTTTTCACCTCAGGTGTCTTAGAACTGGTGACCTTCCTGCTGGAAGACCAAGTGCACTCGGTTATTGCCCATTTTAGCTCATATTACTCCTTCAAGCATAATTCTCAACAGACCTTCAAAATCTTATTCACAATGTGTTTTTTTCCTACTAACGAAAACAAAGAAAGAATGGAAGGTGGGACACTTGATAGGATGGGATTTTATCCAGAGAAGGATTGACTTTTTTGAAGCTGTAACAGAGACATGAAATTATGAGACTTAAAGGAAGCCCCCAAAATGGGTTAATACATTGTCAGCTTCTGATTGCCGAATGCCTGCCCTGTGAGTTTTCTTTATAGCTGGGTTAGATACAATATGTAAATATAGATCCTGAACATATGTACTCAACTTTTGTCAGTTTATATAAAACATCCTAATTGAGAATGTATTTAGTAGTGGGGAAAAAATGGACTCTGGAGTTGGGACAAATTTGAGATGGAACTTAACTTGATTTGTGAAGTTATTAACTTCAAGTTAGGCTGTATTTTCTTATCTGTGAAATAGGGCTAAATAACACCTTCATGCCTACCTGACAAAGTTGTTGTAAGAATGAGGTAATAATAATAAAAACAAAACACGGCATCATTAGTAGCGTTTAATGGGGACCTATTCTTCTATGATGAATGTTTTATATGGGCCATCTCATTCAATCATAATTATTTATAATAATTACATCAGATGTCATGTAAAATCTCAAGGATTGTTCCTGGAATATATTAGTCATTAAACATGTTATGTTCTATTAATAATTCATTACATTAGCAAAAAGAAGTTAAAACTGTTTATCATGGAGTTATGATGGGAGATAGATTTTCTCACCCATGGTCTGGCCTTTGCAGAATTTCCACACAAACCTATTTTGTCATCTCTCACTTGTGTTTTGTCCCATTGCAAAGGTACCCTTCACATGCTCCAATACACCGTTCTCCCTGGCTCACTTAACATGATTGCTTTTCCCATCCCTTCTCTCCTATTCTTTCTCTCCTCTCTCCTAGACACAAGTCCAGTGAAAATCTTGCAAAAAGCATAAACCTCACTCTTTCCTTGTTCTTTCCAATTGGGACAAATCTCTTATTCTCCCATATTTCAATAGTTTGTTGTTTATAACTATTCACTGATTTAGTCAACAAATAATTGTTTGGCACCTGCTAAGTGCCACACACTCTTCTAGACCCTGGGATTTGAGAAGACAGTGAACCAAGAAGTAGTTATCTAATATAACGTCAAGCAGCGTTGCATACTCTAAAGAGGAAAGCAAGTTGATAGGGGAATGGACAATGAAGCATAGGTGCTCATTTTAAACATACTGGTTGGGGGAGGTCTGTCTGAGGCAGGACCTTTGAGTGAGATTTGATGAGAGAGGGAGTGAGCATACGTACATTTTGGGGGAGGACATTCTAGGCAGAAACCCAGCAAAAGAAAGATGCAGAGGTGGGCACATCCTTGGCTTATACAGACAGGGAGATAAGGATGGAGCCCAAGCCAGGCCATTTGGACACCACAGTGGCCACTTGGATTTTACTTAGTATTATGGAAACCACTAGAGCAGTTTTATCTTTCTGACTACTGCATATTAACTTTTTTGTTCATTTTTCTGTATTTTGTTATTATTTTTATGTCCTACCTGTGTTCAATTTTAAGTTCTCTATAAGCAAATACCATATTTGATTTGTATCTTTGTATCACTGACAGGAGAGGGCCCTCAAGCTGGCTAAGGGAACCTTCTCTGAGCTCCCACAATTGCCTGAGCTACCTCGTCTTATTAGCTCTTACCGTGATATATGGAAAAGCGTGGCCTCTTTCCCTTCCCCGTTCTCTCCTTAGGCTCACACTGATTCGCAAAGCATGAAGCCACTTCCAACTGTTACATTTTGAGGGTTTCCCTGACGGATCATGAAATTCTCCTGGAGTACAAGTCCATTGATTTCCTTGAGTGAATAAACAGCATGCCATTCCTAGATTTTCATTTTCATTGATGATAAAAGGCTCAGCCACACTGCCAGGCCCCTATTGCTCATGGTCTTACGAAGGTTAAAATTGATGAAATGTCCTGAAAGTATGATTTGTAATAAATGCTTCAGCAGACAGGCCATAAACTGCTATTCTTATTTTATTATTTAATTAAAATTTATTTTGTTACTTTACAAAAGTAGTTTTCAGTTCACTGTGTTATTATTGCATTGGCTGGTACTGGGTTGTTTGTTAACCCTACACTGTGCACCGATGGTGTTTTTGATCTATATTTCACAATAATTACTGCTGAGTTGCAAATAAAATATTAATTAAACATACTCCTATTTTCAAAGAGATATTTACATGTAGTTCCTGTAAATACATTTTGAAGTTTTCTATTAATTGTTTATTTTTTATCACCCAATTCTTTTCTACTAGAAAGTGGGAATGCGTGGGGCAGGGAGTGATCAGGTTATGGTCCAAGCAGGTGGGCAGTGATGAAGGATGTGCATGACTTGCCCTGGGATTGGTCCTCCTTCCTCTATATTCATTTTGGATCTTCTGGCACCTCACACTGGGCTTGGCTCATGGTAGGCACTCAGTATACATTTGGTGAAATATTTACTTGAGTAGCACAATATTTTCTATATTCTAGGAGCCAAATGTTTATTATTTTCCTTTTAATTATGAGATATTTTGTACATCAATGTGTATATAACATATCTACGTGTAAAAACATAACAAATTGATCACCTCTCTGCCCTCCACTCACTCTAGGAAATAGAACCTTTCATTACCTGTGAAACCTCCCACATTTCCACACTATTTTTATACCGATTCTTTTGAGGAGCTGACCACCACCCTGAACATTTTTTATTTCCTCCTTTTCGTTAGAGTTTTGCCAAATATGTAAGTATTCTTGAGCAATACATTGTCTAGTACTGTTTTTTTCCTTTTATAAAAAGAAATTTTATTTATTATCTTACAAATGTTTTTCATTTAACATCATTTATTTTCTAATAATTCGAAATTAATACCATCCTGAATATGAATAAAGGTAGAACTCTATTTAAGTCATTTCAGGTAATTAACTGGTCTATAACTCATCAATCAAAATAGTGCGATGCCTGTGAATTTGAGTGTGTGTGTGTGTGTGTGTGTGTGTGTGTGTGAGCATAAACGCCTGCTAAAACCAATAAACACTGAAGGGCTCTTCAATCAACATAGTAATGCTCATCTGTTTTCTGGGTAATGGAATTATGAGTGACATTGACCCTCTTCTTGCATTTTCTATAATTATTAATTATTTTATAAAAAATTAACTTTTAGTGTTCTAAAATCAGAAAGAGGTCAACATAACATCTAATAAAAGTAAAAATAGGTTATCCTTTGAATGCTCTGTATGGGTCATGGGCTGTCTGCACACATGTTACCATGTGTATAGCATTGTGCTAAGCACCGGAGGGGCTACAAAGAAGTAAGGCAGAGTTCCTGACCTCAGCAAGCCTCCAGTCTGGCCAAGCGAAACTCCAGAAGCAGGACCTCAGAAAGAGGTGGGAAAGGATTCCACTGCTGGTTTGGGAAGCCACCTGTAATCTGGGATGTCAGAGGAACACAGAAGGGCATTATTGGGTTGGCGAGGAGAAAGCAGGAAGGGGCCTGAGTCTGATGGAGAGGCCAGAACATGACACTGGCCTGGAGCAGGACGAGCTCACTAACTGAAGTTGGCCTGTTCCTGGAGGGACAGGGGGCAGCGTTGTTCTGGGCCTCCTGGGCGAGTCCCACCCGTGGGGCCATGTCTCTGTCCATTTCAGGTCTGAAGCTGGAGCAGTCGTGGTCTTTCGGAACAGAGACTGGTAAGTGCATGCTCTGTGCAGCTATCTTAGTTTCGATTTTATTTAGCAAATATTTACTGTTTGCCAACCGTGGGCCATGCACTATTCTAGGCACTGTGGAATACAGTAGTTAGCAAAACATACTATGATCCCAGTCCTGATGGAACTTACCTTTTAGCAGAATGAGACAATGAATAAAATCATGCAAAATATGGACTGTGTTACTTGTGATAATGCTATGAAGATTAGAAGTATGAGGACATAGGAAAGGAGAAAGATAAAGGCCACAATTTCAAATTGGATGCCTAGAGAAGGCCTAATCAATTGCCCTTTGCTTATCTGCATATTTTAAATTATCAACAAAAAGAGACATTATATTGACATAAGAAGAAACACATTAGAAAAGAAAAGAAAGATAACAGTTTAAGGCAATCTATACTTTTTCCAACTTTTGAGGAAAAGAGGTTGTACCAACTCTAGCAGAAGTGTGTTTTTGTGTCTAAAACTCTGCAGCTACAATGCTGGTCTTCATTTATCACCAAATTCTTTTCCTCTGTCTTAATTGCCCCTGTCAGAAAGAATAAAAAATGGAAGCACTTTGTCCAGCTCTATCATGGAAAACCTGTCTCTGATCAACAGAAGAGGAATAATGAGGTGGTGCTGATTATGGCGATTATTCATAACATAATGAGCATACGCTTTTCCTCAGTGGGCTTGCAAAGAGCAGGCCAGGGATTTACACATTGCCCTCAGGACGCTTTCTGGAAGGCTTCTGAGTGCTGAGCCTGAGCTGGTGCAGATACTAGGGCCTGGCTGCAACGGGCAATCCTCAGGACAACTTTTAGCCTAAGGGCCTTTGGAATCAAATTGTGTAGAGCGGTTTAACTGTCCAGACACCCAAAGCCTCTTAAAAGCAATGGCCAGTGAATAAGCCAGAAGTCATAAATACATAAACTAACAAGCGAATAATGGAATTAATAAACAGATAGGGGAGCAGAACCAGTGCTATGAACACCCGCTAGATCAAGAAATGTCAGCCTTTCTCTCAGCTTTTCCTCCACAGCGCCAACTGTCAGTAATTTAACTAACATTTTGTAAATAAATGTGGCACTCGGACAGCTGTCAGCGCGCCTGCTATAAACACTCCTTTTGTCACTAAAAGCTGGCAGTACCGCAGTGTTTCTCCTGCAACTGCGGCCTGGACTGCCAGTTGGCTGCGGGGCCCAGGACTGTCAGGGAAATGCACAGAGACCAATGGCCAAGAGACCCATGTGCCCCACGTGCTATGAAGACCTCAGTCTTGTAGACCCACAGGCTGTGCTGCTGGCTCAGCTGTTTTGGTTACCCTTGGTCAATTTGTGAAGCGTTACATTTTCCTGTCTGTCCTGTTGTCCAAATTAAAAACGGGGATGTTGTTTTCCCAACACCTTCATGTTTGTCAGGAATTCCACATCCCTGATCCTATAGTTTCCCCCAGTGGATTTCCTCTTCCTCATGAAGACATTTATTTATCTAGGTCAAGATACTAAACTTGCTGTTTTCTACTCCAGATGCTGGATGATTATTTAATGTTATGTAGCCAGATTCTCCTTGTGCTTTAGTTTTCTTCTGTGCATAAGACAAATGACTCTGAACTATATGTTAACTCTCCCAGGTTTAATCACAGAGTTTTATTAAGTTAGTGCTTTAGTGTACCCTGTTTCCTGGGGATATTCTCTCTCAAGGATTCTTAACCTATACCCAAGCAAAAGCAGAGGGAGAGGAGGAATATGTCTTAATATAAATGTTGCCATTGCATTTGGGTTATTATAATATATGGAATCTAGCTCAGTGAGAAAAAGGGTATGCTGGGTAATTAAACAGTCAGAAGTATATTTAGTAATAATAAAAATTCTAGTGGACTTTTACTGAACTTTTTTTTGGTTTGTTGGCCCTGTTCCTTTTCCAAGTGCTTTGCATATTATCTTACCTAATAAGGGTCCGACATACAGAAACTTTGAGTAACCTGCTCAAGGCCTTATACCTAAAGCATGGCAGAATGGGGATTTGATCCCAGATAACTAATTCCAGGGTCTGTGTTTTTGGCAACTGCACTATACACTTCCTCACTTGTAGTTATCTCGTGTGCTGGGTATGGAATTACTAACTTTAAAGGAGTTAAGGCATAATAAAATACACCCACACAAAAACTAAGGAGCAAGCCTCGATCTTTTGCCAATAAATGAGAAGGCTGTTTATAGTATTGTGGCAATCCATCAGGAACATTATTCCCTAGGGGCTATCATAGTGTTACACGGGGATGATGAAGAGAATGGACTCTGGTGTCAGCTTGGAAATTTACTTAACTTCACTGGTAAAATAAAAATAGTCATTAATAGAAACTACCTTGTAGGGAATGTTTTCAGGATTAAATAAAATAATTCATATCAAGTATTTAGTAATATCTGGTGCAGAGTAAATATTTTCTCATTGAAATACTTAGTACATGCATATGATGTGCCATGGTTTTTGCAGGGAATAAGAGAGACAGAATATACTCCTGGAGCTTATATTCTTGTGAGTGGAGATGGTGAACAAACAAAGAGACCTGCACAAATATATGACTATATGACATGCTGTGATCGAGGCCACCTGGGTGGTTGATGTAGATTGGTTGGTTAGTGACAGTCTCTCTGAGAGGAAGTGACATTTGAGCTGGGATCTAAATGGAGAGAAGGATCTGGAAATAGAGTACTCTGGGCATGGGGAACAAGCTTCATGTGTTGGAGGAAGAAAAAGGAAACCATTATGTCTGACGCAGAGTAAACAATTAGAAGAGAGATGCAGGATGAGGTGGAAGGGATCACTCAGGCCAGGGTCCGAGAGTCAGGTAACGGATTTGGGTCTCATTTCATTATATGGGAGGAAGCCACCAGAACATTTTGAATAGAGCAGTGGCATGGCCTGAGTTACTGGAATAGAACAAGCTGGTGCTGGTGGGCAATATGAGTTATAAGGCCAAGTTATAAGGCCAAGAAGTAAAAACTATGATACCTATAGAGGCTATGCCAAGTCAAGATGAGGGACAGAGGCAGATTTGACAACAGTGGAAGCAGTAAAGATTGAGAGATGCATCCAGATGTTTCATGGTTAACCAGAAAAAGCTGACCGAGTTAATATAAGGGTGATAGTGATTGTAGTACTTGTACCTCTGAACTATTTAAAATATCAGAGTACTCGTGGTTGTATTGGAATACCATTATTGCAGTATTTGCATAATGACATATTTACATCGTGAGATGTACCCAAAGAATTAGCTGCCACATTACTATTTTGAATCAAACTTGGATGTTCTGACTTAGCACCACAACCGCCTCCCCTACTTAAAACACTTTCAGGGGTGCCTATTTCTGTTTTTACCCCCTTTCTCTACTTATGAGATTGATTTTCTTGTTTATTAATCATAAAAAATTTCCCGCAAGAATCAGTTTGTGTCCATGTTCATATCCAAAGTTTTCTGATGGAATTGTTTAGGAATTGGGAAGAGAGAGAGAGAGAGAGAGAGAGAGAGAGAGAGAGAGAGAGAGAGAGAGAGAGAGAGAGAGAGGAGAGAGAGAGAGAGAGAGAGAGAGAGAATGTGTGTGTGCATGGTCACCCTGACTACAGATAATTAAGGGAAACAGAAGGAGGGTGTGATAGGGGCTTTGGTGAGGAGATGAAGGCAGGGTAGAGTGTTCTCTGGCCTGATTCAATCACATTCCCTCTGCAACCCTCCCATTTACTCCCAGGACCAAACACATTGTCTGTGGACTGGGTTTTGTCTTTCATAAAATAATATATTTTAATTAGGGCCTATTTCTCTAGTCTTCTTACCTGTAGATTTTTAGTCCAAAATGACAGAGGAATCTACATCCTAGATTCAAGCCCTTTCTTACATAGAATAAAAAACAAAGACTGTGCAGATGAAGACAGTGACATATCACACTGTCACTGTCACATATCACAGGAGGCCTCCCCCCACTAACAGGATTCCTATCCAAATGAGTAATCATCTAAGAACTAACAAAACAATGACAGCGTCATCTTCCCGACCCTACTAGCCATCACCGCCCTACTCAGCCTGTACTTCTATATGCGACTAACATACACCACATTCCTAACAATATTCCCTCTACCAACAACATGAAAATCAAATGACAATTCAAAAGCACAAAATGAACAACCTACTTATCCCCAATAATCATTCTATCCACCCTAACACTTCCCCTAGCCCCAACACTATCAACAGTAAATTAGGAATTTAGGCTAAATACAGACTGAGAGCCTTCAAAGCTCTAAGCAGGTGAACGTACATTTAATTCCTGTCAATAAGGACTGCAAGACTTTATCTTACATCAACTGAATGCAAATCAATCACTTTAATTAAGCTTTAGTAAAATACTGACATTCACTATCATTAATACCAATAATTTGTTCTTATGCAAAATCAGCATTAATGTACCAGTATCACAGTTTTGCTCAGGTATTGTCATAACTAGGAGTGATAAAAAGCCAGCAATCAAGGAAATCATAGCTGTAGATGCATATATAAAGCATATTCTTAAATATCTCATTAACTCCAAAGCATATCAGTATAAAAATTGATGTTCAGAATGATGAACCTGAGATATCAACATTTAAAAATATAGTAAATTACATTCAGCACACTTAGTCTCCCAAAGCATTGAAGTGGGCTATGTATTTTAGCAATTTGTCATCAAAGTTGGTTGAAATTAAGAAGATAATTTGGCTGCATAGAATTCAACTTCAGTTTGTATCAACATTCATTCATTCATATGATACATTGCATTCCTTTATACAATACTGGAAAACTGAGGTATCACTGGGAAATGCGCATTCCTTACCTAGCTTACGTTTTGAGTGTCTTTTAAGAAAGTACTATTTCCTAGATTGCCTTTTTGTCACGCCTTGGAGATAGTTAAATGCTGAATTATCAAGCCACCAGTCAAAAGAGGCTGGTTTTCAAGGTTAACCAGTGCTCTGGGAAAAGACCCTACGATACATCAATGCATGGAACTGAGAAGTGTGCAGCGCTTATACACAGTCAATACCAGGAGCCATCAGTCACTTACAGTGTGCCGGATACTGTTCCAGGTGCTTGTGTCTGCCTCATAACAGTCTGAGATAGAGGCTACTATTACTCCCACTTTACAGGTGAAGAAACTAAGACCCAGAAGAGTTCCATAACATAACCCTCCCCGCAAAAAATATATATGACTAGTAAGTAATGGAACCAAGTTTCTTTTTCAGTCTCAAAGGAGCTTCTTATCCTAGGTCTAAAAGGAAAAACCCAACCCAGCTACGATTTTAACTCTAGTTTTCAGCTGTGAAAATATAGAGAAAAGAAGCAAAAGGGAATATTACTCCCTGCTTATAACTGTATTCAGCATGTCTCCTCTACTATCCCTGAAGAAACAGAAGCTCTGCATTTTTACTCAGGAGTAGAGTCAGCAGTTTATGTGTGTGTGTTTTTTAATACCCTCTTAGCAATTAATTATTCCTTTTAATAAACGCAATGAAAAAGAATCGTTATTGGACTCATACTTTAATTGAATTAATAATTTATTCTGGCTATTAATGTTTTTTTTAATATTCTGTGTATTATTTCATGTTCTATTAGACAGATATGGCAGGGAGATAAAATGTGAGGATATAGGGGGCCTGTGTGGATGCACCGCTCTGTGTAATGCATGGACTGCGGAGTGATTGGTATTAAGTGGGTGCATGTGGCAGGGAGAGGGCATGAGATGCACTGAGGTTTTCTCATCGCTGCAAGATGGTTGAGGTCTTTTAGATAATTTCTTGGGCAGAGGTGAATGAAATAGCAAAGTCATTCACATATGATTCAAAATTCTACATCTGGAAATGACTCCTAGACCCAAGTCTTCCCATTTCTCTAGTTCTAGACTTACATCTAGGCAAAGGGGTACTTTGTACTTAATACCATGATAATTTGGTTCTGGGTCCACCTATAGAAATGAATCATAATCTCTCTATGTCCCGTATTCCAGTTAGAGAGAAAGCCCCTACATTAGAGTTATAATAAAGGGCATGAGGTGTGGATTCAAGCTGTTTTCTAGGGGGTATTCAGCAAAATGTCTCAAAGGGCAGAGAAAAGATAAACTTTTTTCATGTTGTACAAAGCCTGTCCTCTGTACTCGACTGCTTTTTATGTAAGGCTTCTGAGCCAAACCTCAAAATAAAGATGCTCATTATGTCTGGATAATAATAGGCATGCTTGCTAGGCATTTAGCTAGCACACATTATTTGTTAATTTGTTTATTTATTTATCTTACATGCATTGAGTGCTTACTATGTGCAGGACATTATTCTACGAGGTTGGGATACACAGGTGACCAAGGTAAAGTCTTTGCTTTCATGGGAGCTTGCATTTTAGTGGGAAAAGCACATGATAAACACACAATTAAATAAGGGCACTTTGATGAAGCAAAGGGGCAGGCGATGACATGGAAAATAACTGGAGCAGGGTGGTCAGGAATGGACTTTCAAGGTAGGTTTAGTTGCACTGAGCCTTGAGAGATGGGAAGGAGCCAGCCAGGCAAAGAGCCTGGAAGGAAGTGCAGAATTCTAATGAGAGAGAAAACAAGTACGAAGATTGTGTGGCTGCAACCCTCTTGGCATGTTTGGGAAAGACAAAGGAAGTCATTGTGGCTGAGTGTAGTGACAAGAGTGAGCATGTAATAAGAGAGGTCAGGTAGGTAGGCAGGAATCAGTTCTGCCCTCCCTTGTTGGCCAGAGTGAAGCCTCTGCACTTCTCTGGGTGCAATAAGAAGGATTAGAAGTTTAAAGCAAAAGAGTAACTTAGTCGTGTGTATGCTTTTAAAACACCGACTGTTTTACGTATAATGGAAAGTGGTGAGGGTGACAAGAATAAAAGACCACTTTGGAGGGTCCTGTGGTCGTGCCAATGAGAGTCAGTGGCAATAGCTTGGATGGAGGCTGTGGCACCGAATATACAGATACGTAGAAGTGGAAATATATATATGAGGAGAACTATTGGGCATGTTACTGGGATTTGTGATGAGAGAATAGACAGAATCAAGGATGACTTCCAGGGATTTGACTCCCAAGCACTTGATGGATTATGATTCTTTTTACCATCATGGAAAAAACTGGAGAAGAAGTAGATAGGGAGTGGAGGTGTGGAATGAGGAAGTAAGAGAACCGTCTTAGATATAGTAAGTGTAAGATTTAAAATCAAGAGAAGTTTTCAAGTGGATTTATGATTGTGGAGCTCAGGGAAGAGATGAGTTGGGGATATCAGTTTGGGAGAGATAAGCTTATGTTTGTTGTTAAAATCTTGAAACCGGGTAAAATCACCAAAATAAAGAGAAGGTGTAGCTAGAATTTAGGATCAAGGATTGGAGCCCTGAGGCTCTGAAACATTTAAAGGTTGGAGAGAGGAAGACCCAACAAAGCATACAATCAGCAGCCAATCACATCGGGAGAAAACCAGGAGTGTAATATCAAACAATACAAGAGAAGAACATGTGCTAAGGAGGGAGTAACCTTGACTTTGTGGAATGCTGCCACAACTGGGAGTTTTGGAAAATGAGAAAAGGGAAACATCCATGGGAGTGGATAAGATGGACTCTTGGTGATCTTGGCAATAGGGATTTCAGAAGAGAAGTAGGGAAGGAGGGCAAAAAAAGATGGTGGTGACTGGAGCTATAAATCAAGTCAAACTCATGTTGTTTGTATATATGTTCAGACACGTGAGAACTAGAGTCTGATCGCATGCAGATGAGAAGATTCTAGTAGAGAAGGAATCATTATAATGCAGGAGAGCAGGGATGAGAGGCAGAGCATTAGTAGAGAGCTGGCCTTTGCCAGAAGGAAGGGTCCTCCCTTGTTGTAACAGTGCTTTTGTTGCTTGCTTCCTAAAGGTTTCTTCTCTTAGAGCCCCCTGATTCTTGTAAACTACACAGTGGGGCCAATTTTATTGCATAGTTTTATGAATTTTTGCAATGGGGCAATTGACAGTCTGAGGAATTTAGCATACAAAGAAGTGGATTTTCAAGATTTCTCTTTTATCCCCCTTGAATACATGATAAAATGTTTTGTGGACATAAGGGGAAATTAGGAGAGTACTAGGGATGGATGCCAGCTTAGAGTGGGGTAATAGGATCCAGTGATAGAGATATGTGAGACAATGTCAGGATTGATTTGAGGAGACTCAACATGGGCTCCTTAATTACCCTTAAGACGTTTACCTGCATCGTCTCTCTTGCCAAAGTAGTTTTGTTCTACAGACCTGAGCTGAACAAGAAGAAACCTGTTTAAAATTGTGTAGAACATCTCACTTCAGAGAGACTTCCTCACTATTTTTAGTTTTATTGTAGATGATCCCCATATGAAATGGACACTCTGAAGAAGTCTGGTTTGTCTCTATATCCAGTCTCCTACCTGGGAGACTTACCAGGCACTGCTCAGTAACAGTTTCTTATTTTCACTCTTGACCCAATGTTAAGTGTACCACATGACACTCCTATACAATTCCACCTCTATATACTATAAAGGAATAGCAAAAAAATAAAAAAATTGTCAAATGCCCCCAAACATCTGATTGTCAAGGAAGGAGAGTGGGGAATGCTTGTCCAACAAACAAGTACAGACATCAATTGGTGTCTTTGCTGGATAAATATTTTAAAGTTTACTGGAGATGGTCTGTATTTACTGGGTTGCCCCAAGTGTTTACAAATAATACAAAGTATACACACAAGCAAATTTCCATTCACACTGTGCATGTGATTGCCTGTCATTCCATTATCAGGGAGTCTTATAGACACAGTTCACGGGAGTTACAGAAGTTATAGACACTTTTATTGCAAATGATTGTCCCAGAGCTTTCAGGAATGTCTCTTTATTTTATCTCTTTAAATGTCTCCTGATGTTTTCCGGGATGTTTTTCTGATTCTGGGTAGGTTTAGTGGAGTAGTTGAGTACCTGACTCCAGACAGAAGCTCTATTGCTCTTTGCACCCAACAAGTGTTAATTGTAGAAGAGGGATTCATTGCTGAATCTTGCATATTATCCTAATGTTGCTATATCTTTGAAACATGAAAATTATTTAAATAAATTGACCAACCTTGTTTTGCTGCCATGGTCAGTTTATGAATTGACACAATCAGTTGACATTGATTTTTTTTTTAAAATGCCATTTCTAAATATGGGTACAAATTACCAAAATATTTATCAAAGTGGACCTATCCCAACAAATACATTAAAAGCTTCATGTTAATTGATTTTATTGACCAAAGAGTAAGTTCAGGTGACAGTATAAAAGGGTGTGTGGAAGGGCCCAAGGAGAGAAGGAGAAAATTAGAGAGGACAAAAGATGAGAGGAACAGTTTTCAATTTCTCACATATCATATTTGTATTTATACAGTTTTTTAAAAACAGGCAATAACTCATAAATCTGTTGCTTTGACCCCACTCACTAATTGGTGTGGTTCCATTTTGTGTTTGTTGGGCAGCATAGAAACTCATTAGTCTGGAGCTGGAGGTCCACCCCGACCACTCGCCATTCAACTAGCTCCCATCCCCTTTGGGGGAGGCAGAATAACACAAAGAAAAGTTCCCTTTAGGATAGGAATTCAAATCCTGTCTCACCCATTCCATAGCGGGGCATGACCTTGGGCAAATTAATTAATTACTTAGCTTTTGTTTTCTTATCTTCAGTCAATTTCTGTAAATGAAGATTAAAGGAGATGATGTACACAGTAGAGGGCTGAGTGCAAAGGTATCATACCTCTGAGCCTTCATGTTGCCACAAGTCCAGGCCACCTTCCTCCCTCTAATTCAACCCCTCTTCTCCTTGGAGAAGAGCATGAGTGCTAACAATGGTTGGGCCCCTCTCAAGAGACAGGTGCTGTGGCGGCATCCTGAGGTATGTCACCTCATGACTAGGAAGGTCACAGCTAGTCAGAGGTGGCCCGGCATTCCGAGCCAAGCCTTTCTGACTCTTACGTCCTTGCTCTTTTTCACTGAACAATCCTGGGCCCCCAGATTGAACGTGGGCTAATGGCTCCATACATCTTTCCAGGTTCTAAAGTATTTCCTCATATTCTCTCCACTTATCTCTCTCCTGAGACCTTAAGCACCTGGCAGCAGGGAGCGCATCTTTGGTCTCTGTTTCTCCACAACCTGGCATGGTTCATGGCCGATACTACTGTAGAATGAATGCAGGCTAAATGAATGATAGACATTTATTTCAGTCCTACCATGCAACTATGAGGTGTCAGGAGGATTCGATAGAGCTTGCAAAGCACCTACCACACCTTAATAAATGCAGGTTTTTATTGTTATTATTGGGGAGTAGGTGTTACTCACTTAGAGTGATCAAAATAAAACCAAAAAAGAGCCACTAAATAATGGATCTGAGCTCTCAACCTAATTCTTGTGTTCACTTGACTTCATTGCCCTTCAATCTAGGTGAAGTGTGGATCTGTTCAAATGGGCAGGTGTTGGCTGCATAATAATCCACATTAAAGAGCACACCTGTAGTTACTGAACATCATCCCATATTTTATAACTGATTTTAACTTCCTCTACCTGAGTCTCCCCCCCTTCTTCCTCTGCCTTCTACAGACATTTATCAATTATCTATTTTTACGCCAGGATTTTATTAAGTGCTGGAGATTAAAACAAAAAGGAAGAAGAAGAAAGTAAAGAAAGCCACAATTTAATGAGAAGATGGACACTTAAACAACTAACTGTAATGTAAATGGAAAGCCCTGGAGCAGAGGCAGGTACAAACCACTCTGGGAAAACAGAAGGGAGAGTGGATTAGTAGGGTAATTATTATTAGCAACTGTAATAAACAACTTCCAAATTGTAGTGTGCTAATATGATACACATTAATTTCTTACCCAGGTAATGTCCATGAGTCAATGTCCAGGTGACATGGCTCTCCTAGGTGGCCTTGTCCAGGTGGTGATTTAAGGATCTGGGCTCTTTATGTGGCTCATTTATTTTGGAGTTGTTGTTTCATTGCAGGTTGATAGAAGAGAGAAGCTAGAGAATCATGCAGTACCTTTTGGATCCAGGCCTGGAAATGGAGCCTAGATGTCACATGTCCCCAATTAGATGGAAGGGGGGCTGGGCGGGAAAGGCATCCTTGCTCTGGGCCTGGGAGGAAAATGACAATGGTTTGGTGGATACATAAGATTATCTCTGCACAGGGAATAGGAATAGTTATTTATATTGAAAGCAAGAATGATAGTCCGGCGATCCAGGAAGGCACTGCAGAGGGGGTCCCATTTGCTTCACTCTTGAAGAATGCCTAGGGTTTAGCCATGTGGGGATGTTGCCAGGCATTCTAGGCAGAGCTATGCGCAAGAACTAGGCGTGCACCTGCAAATCACAGGCAGTGCAGTCAGAGGAGGGACTTTTAGGTGAAGAGGCATTCAAGTAACAGTTTGCTGTCACTGCATCCTTATACCTTCTTCGCATTGCTCCCATTCACCACCCCATCTGGTGATGTGTATTCATCATTTTTGTCACCCAGCATCCAGATTCCCCTATTAGAGGAGATTGCTGTGTGTGCCCTGGAGGGGCCATGGGGCCCATCTCCCCAATGGAAACTCCTTATTCTTTCCTTGCTCATTCCCCGGCGTCTAGAGTGTGGGCACATGATCTAGACTTCGCCTAACCAAAAGACACATCCGAGGTGTCAACTCTGGGTTAGTGACACAAAGAAGGAGGGGTTGCCAGAGGCCAGCATCACTCTGGGGTGTGGACCAAGTAAGCTGTGTTTTAACAAATCTCCGGGTGCTCCTGGTGCATGCTGCAGTCGGAGAACCACTGCTTTAATCTGCTTCTTCATGCAAAGTCCACCCCAAGGTTTCTGGTTAAGTAGGTCTGTGTGGGGCCCGAGAATTTTTATTTCTGACAGGTTCCTTAGATAGTAGCTATGCTGCTGGTCCAGGGACCACATTGGGAGAGGCTCTGTGCCACTATATTACATACTCAAAGGCATAAAGAATAGAAAAGAGAGGGAGGAGGGTCATAAAAGGATAGACGCTCCAGCCAGAGTGAAAGAGACCAATAAGGAAGGCTGCCCGATTAACTTTCTCCCTCTCCTTTTTTCCTTTGCACATACTCTCATTTCTGCCCATCACGTTAGCCCACTTCACACATAAGTAAGAATTTTAGAAATGCAACTTTCTTTTTTTTCCTCTCTCTACAGGTGCCAGTTCTGTCATTAGAAATGTGTTGCCAAATTAGATCACAAATAAGCTAAGAATATCCTTCAAAATGCAGATAATCAAAAGTGCAGCCCCGGAATCTGATCGTTCTCTCACACATCCATGGTGACGGCCCAGCGTTGCTCTCTTTGCTTCCTGGCAGACATTCTAATTCTGACTCACATTTTTCTAAAAAGGAAAAAAAAAATACCTGTTAGACTGACATTCCCTAAAGAAGATTCTTTTTTGAAAGATCTTTGTAAAAGCCATATTTGGACATGATTCGTATGTGAAAATTACGCTCTCCCTGCCCATAAACTTTTCTGAACCATTTTTTTTTTTGCCTCTTTTTTGTGAGAGCGTAGTAAAGGTCTGGTAATTTTAAAATGTTGTATGTGACACTGATATGCTTTTGCTAGCAGATAAACACCACTGGCTGGAGAGAAGATAATTTGTCAGGAAAATAGAAAGTGCTATATAATCAGAATTACTAGGCACAGAGTAAAATTCTCCATTTGTTTAAAAAAAAAAAATCACCGGACATTGACTTGTAGTAGTTAAGTTCTGTGCTATGCTTTATTAATCCTGCTGCTCATATGAGAGGCAGGGGCTGCTGGTTGGAGGTGAGTCCTTAGTGAACTGTGTTTGGGAGGCCCCTGTGTTGCAGGAAGGTGCTTAGGCAGTTCTCTGATCCACACACAAGACAGAGGGAACACACGCGACAGTTGCAACACGTACACCCTAGTCCCAGCTTTGCTTCCGCACAAGGAACAATGATATCAGCATGTAATCTCAGCATTTTGCCCTTGAAATAAAATTCCACCCGCTGCTCTGATATCGTCGCTCACTCCTCACTAATTCACAATAGGTCCCAGTGGAGTGGCCTCCCCTCCATCTGCATTGCAGCATGTACTTCATCTCCTATTTAAAATGAGGATGAGTATGCTTCCAGTGCTGAAGAGTTGGGCACTGCTTCAGGGGTAGGTATCTGTCGTTTCGTGAATACTTTATTTAAGCAAACGTATGCGGAGATTTTATGTGTTGGAGTATTAGCCTGATCACTCGGAGGGGTGACCTGGAAATATATCATGGTGCACCATCACCATTTTGACACATGCAGCGTGTAGAATCAAAACACTGCTCCTGGGATAGAACAGGATTAGTTCAGTTTGCAGTCATTTGGCTCTCATGATGCAAGACTAAATAAATGCGTTTTATCATCTTTCTCGTTGTGTGAGGATAAAACCCAGCCTGGATCTATTTGGGCTTCATGACTGGAGTTTTGAACTAAACACAGTCCCATTGGTGTGGAGTCAGATTTCATTGTTTTTGTTTTGTTTTTCCCTTTCACCAAGCAAAAATCCAGGAAAGCGGCGGTATGTGCTTTAAAGGTTTATAGCATTTTCCTTATACAGAGCTTCACAAAATAGTATAAGTCAAGTTCAATTTTTAAATATTTGAGTAAGACAAACAAAGTCACTGTTTTCCCTATTTCCTTAGCATCTCCCACCGCACATTTACACACACGTGCACCTGTAACCAGAGGTCTGCTGTAATACCTCACCATGCATTCAGGTGCTCAATTTGAAGCAGTGCAGGAAGTGAGATGCCTGCATGACTTTTCATAGGTGGGCAAATCCAGCCTCGAGTTCACCTAGAACCCTTTACCCTCGAGTTCACCTATAACCCTTTACCCTCGAGTTCACCTAGAACCCTTTACCCTCGAGTTCACCTAGAACCCTTTACCCTCGAGTTCACCTAGAACCCTTTACCCTCCGCCCCCCAAGTGTGGTCGGGCAGCTTCTTGACTCCCTGGGCATCTCCACCTGCTCCTTTCTGGTCCACAAGAGGTTAAAGATTGAAGCGAGGGAATCTGGGTGAGCCCCTAAAAGGTATCAGTAGGTACTCCTCTCTGAAAATAGTAAGGGGTGAAATATTAAGAGTAAAAGGTGAACCAGGTCTTCAGTTTTTTACTTTAATATTTAATAACTCCGAAATCATTTGAGCAATTAACCCCAATGTTACTCATCAGCCCGCCGGTGTTCGTCACAAACAAAGGGAGAATTGCATACGTGCATTTGTTAATTGTCTCTCTGAATTGTACAGCGACCTCCTGTACCTTTCCTGATACCCTCCAGAATCCCACATGGAAGGGTAAATATAATTGCTTGCTACATTGCGTAGGTCCTGAAATCCCTGGGAGACGGGAGTATTAAAATGAATAGACGGCGTCTGGCAGATCGCTTCCTGCGAGTGATAAGCAATCTTGCCTATTAAGTGTCTCCCAGCGCAGACAGATACCTCTATTCCACGCACAGTCACAAGCCTGGTGCGGAATGATTGACTGAATATATCTGTACTTTGTATACAGCTAATGAACTGTGGGGATGGTTGCTTAAAAGGAAGACTGATAGAACCCAGAAGTCTATAGCGAGATTCTGGCCAGAAAGAGAATGAGAAAGCGATCCAGGGAATCAGAGTAAAGGGGGAGATAAATCAGCTAGATAGACATTATATACAGGCCTGGGAAGCTGGGGCTTGCAGGCAGTGTGAAAACTCGGGAAATGGGGAAAAATGAGGACACGGACTGCTGATGAATGTTTCACTGCTTTCCACCTTCAGCACGTTTGGGTTGGGCAGCCACATATGCTTTGTAAAAGGGAATTTTCTTTCTAAGTCCTAGAAACATTCATCTGAAAAGATGTTAGAAATTGTATCAATTCCCTTATTTTAGGTAGGAGAAATCACCTAGGTAAAATAAATTACCTCAGGCAGATTTCCTGATCTTTATTGTTCTTTAAAATAAAAAGACAGAGTTTATTGTTGTTTAAAAAAAAAGAAAAAAGAAAAAAAAAGGAAGAAAAGGACCGATACTCATTGTGAAAATCTAAATAGTTCAGTATTTTAAGAGGTAGAACAGGAAAGTTTCCTTGGAGAGGTCTTTCTGCACCTTCTCCGTAGGAATCCATGATTTTGTGTGCATTTTTACATTCATTTCTACCCAAATACAATGCATCCAATATGAATTGTACACAAATTAAATATGTTACACATATCGATCTGTGGTTTATTTTAGTTACAAACAGTAGATCGGCAATATGCATCTTCATCAGTGTGGATAAATTAATCTTGCTTCTTTTACCTAGATGAATGATACTCTATTTTCTAAGATGACATACACCTTTCACTAGTCCCTGATAAATTCATGTGCAAGTTATTTATAGGTCTGCTCTGCCAAACAAGACCATCGTGAACACTTCAGTGCATACACGTGTGTTTCTCTGCAAGGCAAACTTCAAGATATGGAATGGCTAGGACCAATGGTATACAAATCTCAGTTTGAGGAATATTGTAAAAATGCCTGACAGAAAGGTTACTGTAATGTTCCATCTTACCAACTGTGTATAGAAGTTTCCAGAAAACATGGCCAGGAGTGGGTGTTTTCCAACTTTCCACATTTACCAGACTGGTAGGTGAGAAATATTTAATTTATATATATATATTTTAAATTGTGTAGTTAAGCATATTTTAACATATTTACTGGAGATTTTGATTTCACTTTCTTTATATAGCTTATTTACATAATTTTCCTGTTTTTCTTTTTCCTCCCTGCCCTCCCATTTGACCATTGTCCTGCATGTTAAAAATTACTTTTCAGTTTGTGGTTTGCAATCTTATTTTGTTTATCAAATATACTTTTCTACATAAAATGTTCCATTTTTATGTAGTCGAATAACCTTGCCTGTATAACTTCCCCTTCTCCAATTCAAGATTCTGAACATTATGAATTAGTTTCCTAATGGTTTGTATAATTTAATTTTATGTTTAAATTGTTGTTCCATCTGAAATGTATTTCATGTCAGGAGGGAGCTGTAGCATTTTTCTTCTGTATAAATTGGCCAATAGTCCCAACATTGTGTATTAAGTAATCCACTTATTCCACTGATTGGAAATACCATCTTTATTATATAAAAATGGCTGTATGTATCTGGGACAAATTCTAGATACAAACAAACTCTCTTTTATTACACTGATTTGTCAGACTATTACTGAGTCAGTCCTGTGCTGTTTTTAAGCATTACAGTTTTGTAAATTCTTTCAATATCTGTCAGGGAGAGTTCCCCACATTAAGTGTACATCTCAGACTTTCCCTAAGTCTGACAGGAGGGGACAAGACAGGAGGGAAGGAGGGGAGGCTCCACTGCACTGGCACCTGCATGTGGTCCCATGACCCTCTTGGCCAACCTGGCTCCTCAGAGTCTTGCTCCCCTCCATCTTAAGACAGTGGACATTCATCTCGTGAGCCCCAGAGGGCTTTGCCTTTCTCAGTAATAGGTAATTGGGAGGCTGTGGGGGTTCAAAGGCCGTGCTCTGGTGTATGGCTTCCCTGTGCTTCCCCTCCACATGCTGCTGGCCAGAGAAGGGCTTCCTTTTGTGGGTTAGGGTGGTCTGACTTTTTCGGACGATGTTCTCCTACCTGATTTGCTCCCCTGCCTGCTACTGAGGAACTGGCTTTGTCTTCATACTTGATTTTGTTGCCCATCCACACTTCATGCATTAAGTATGGGGTAGTTTCCAAGTCCACTGCAGGGACTCGCTTTGCCTGTAGAGCCAGTGTCTCCCTGACGGTCAGGATGTTCTGCACCTCTGCCAGCCTGCCATCTCCTCAGACTGACATGTCTGTCTTCACTGAATCCCAGAACGGAGCAGAACCCCTGGTAAATATAGGCAATAAGAAAGGACTTGGAAGAAGAAAGGGAGGGAGAGAGGAGCAACGATGATGCATGTATGCACCACACATTTGGAATGATTATAGCCTCTGTGAGGCACCAGGGCCCTGAGGTCTGTCTTGATTCTGATTCTGTGATCTTGTTTTAGTGCGTCAGCACTCTGGGGCCTTGCTGCCTCACACGTTGCTACCCCTCAGTTACCCATATGGGGAGTAGTTAATGACATTGACGTTCCCATCAGTCAGATCTGAATGTGAGTCAGGGCCATGCCACCTACTGGTTTTGTGATTGGTTTAATTTACTGTTTTTAAGCCTTGGTGTTTCCTCCTTAGGTTGGTAGTGAGGTTGAAATGAGATAATTCATTGAAAGCGTTTAACACAGAGCCTGGTATGAAGTGAGCACCCAATAAATGTTAGCTCCTACTAATAGGATTTCTGTTATTTTTATTATCATTATTGTTACTATGTTATTATCAAGTGGTAAGAGGATAAATGCAATTATGTCTTTGGCCATAAGACCAGGTGCTACTCTGAGCAAGATACTATAATAAAAATTTAAGCCAGATGATTGTTATATCCAAAGATACATTTTGTGGTAATTAACAAAACTTAGCCATTTTCATACACCAAAACAATGCTGTTCTCTGGTGATGGATTGTTATTAACAAAAGAGGAAGTGTAACGCAGAATGCTTACTTGCTTGTTGTCTAGAATGAGTGCTTGAAATGACAAGTTGTGTTCTCTGCTCAACTCTTTAGCTTCAGGACCTTACACTTGTTGTTCCCTCTGCCTGGAAAGATCTCCCACCAAATTCCTCAGTGACTTCTTTTCTTACTTCCTTCAAAACAACAGTGTATCGGGGAGGACTTTGCTGGCCACCAGTACAACATAGCACTACCACCCCAACTCTGGGCAATTCCTTCGCTCTTATTACCACCAGACATGCCTGTGTGTATGTGTGTGTGTGTATATATCTATATATCGATATCGATATCGATATCGATATATAGATCTATCTATCTATCTATCTATATAGAGCTATATATATATACATGTGTCTATATATCTATATATCTCTATGTATATACACACGTATATTACACATATATATGTATATATGATACACATATATACATATATACATGTGTATCATATATATACACATATATATGCATATCATATATGTATATGTAATGCATCTGTAATATACATATATATGTATATGTACTATATACGTGTATGTGTAATATACGAGGTGTGACAATTAAGTTCGCAAACTGTTGCAACGAAGTTGCTAACCTTTTTTTAATATCAGAGGGATTATTCATTATGCATTTGTACCAACTGGACAAACAGTTAACCAAGTTTACTCTTTGGAAGTGCTGAAAAGGCTGCGTGAAAAAGACAACCTGAGCTTTTCGCCAACAATTCACGGCTCTTGCATCACGACAATGCACCAGCTCACACAGCACTGTCTCTGAAGGAGTTTTTAACCAGTAAACAAATAACTGTGTTGGAACACCCTCCCTACTCACCTGACCAGGTCCCCAGTGACTTCTTTCTTTACCTGAAGATAAAGGAAATATTGAAAGGAAGACATTTTGATGACATTCAGGACATCAAGGGTGATAGGACAGCTCTGATGGCCATTCCAGAAAAAGAGTTCCAAAATTACTTTGAAGGGTGGACTAGGCGCTGGTGTCAGTGCATAGCTTCCCAAGGAGAGTACTTTGAAGGTGACCATAGTGATATTCAGCAATGAGGTATGTAGCACTTTTTCTAGGATGAGTTTGTGAACTTAATTGTCTGACCTGGTATGTATCTGTGTGTGTGTGTGTGTGTGTGTGTGTGTGTATGTTACATTTTATTTTATTGTTGTAAGAATATTAAACATGATATCAACTCTCTTGACACAATTTTAAGTCTACAATACAATATTGCTAATTATAGGGCTATTGTTGTACAGCAGATCTTTAGAACTTACTGATCTTGCATAATTGAGATCTTATGTCAATTGATTACCAGCTCGCCATTTCCTCTTCCCCTGAGTCTCTGGCAACCAATATTCTACTCTGATGCTATCAGTTTGACTATTTTGTATATCTCATATAAGTGGAATCATGCAGTATTTTCCCTTCTGTAACTGGCTTATCTCACTTAGCAAAATGTCTTCTAGGTTCATTCATGTTGTTGCGTATTGCAGGATTTCCTTCCTTTTTTAATACTGAATTATTTTTGATTGTATATATAGATATATGTATATATACATTTGCTTTATCCAGTCATCCATCGGTGGACATTTCGGAGGTTTTCACATCTTAGCTGTGGTGAAGAGTGTTCTAGTGAACCCTGGCGTGCCAATATATTTTTGTATATTTACTGTTTGCCTGTCTATCGCCCATCGTCCCCCATTAGAACCTAAGCAGTATGAGGGCATTGGATTTGTTCACTGCTGTATCCTCAGAGTCTAGAACAACACACTGTCCTAGAGTCAGATCCAGTACCTATTTCCTTTGTCCTTACTTGTTTACCAAGATGGAAAGCAATCTCAGTCCAGGTTTTAGACTTGCACAGAAAGACTCCCAGCATGGCTGAACTGATCACCTTGGGCACCTTTGGAAATTCAGGGCCTTGGGCCTTGTCCTTCTTGAGAACTGGTGTTAGACCCAGAAGAGTGATCCACATTCTCGTGGTCTGAGGTCCATTCTTTAGAATCATGACTAATGTCCTGTATTAGGCCCAGGTCACTTGACAGCCTGGTTTTCGTTGAAGATCTAGACCCACTCAAGACGAGCACAGCCAGCCTTGCAGATCGTTCTCGAAAGGAACCTTCTTCCTTTTCAGGCCTCATACTCCCTGTTCCTCCACCCTGTTGAGACTTTTACAGCTACTCATATTTCTCTCTTCCAGAACTTTGCACAGTTACTATTATTTATTATTTGTAATTATCGTTACTATTTTCCTCACGAGAATGTAAAGTCCATGACGGATGCTGCTCTGTTGGTTTTGTTCACCACCCTGTCCTGACTACCAGGCATAGTACTTGGCATAGTCAGAGAATATCTAGTGAGCACTGATTGGCTTCGTTGCACCTTCCGGTCAACACGGCATCCCAGAGATGGTAGGGAGGGGATGCCCGCCCTTTTCTAAACCTGCCTTCAGTGTCACTTTCCTAGGTTGCTCTAGTGGCATCCTATGTGGTCTTTTTCTTCTAGAATCTTCATCCTACCCAGTAACTTCTACATCAGAGATTCCAGAAGGATATTCCTGAAGTTTGGCCCTGAGCACGTTCCTTCTTTCTCCCCTGTACACAAACCTTTGCCTACTTGATGGCATCCCGTTTCCCTCATTGTTTTTCTGGGCATTTGATACACTGGCTTCCCTTTCCTTTCTGTCTTCCCTCCCATGTCTCTATACTCTTGCATCAGCTAAACCAAACAACCCACTTTCACCAGATGTACCCTGTAACATTTCTCATTCCCTTTGTTCACACAGTACCCTCTGTCTGAAGAACCGTTTCAGTCCCTGTTCACTCAATCCCTTTCATTGTATATTTAGGTCCTAACTGAGCTGAGAGAGAGAGAGAGAGAGAGAGAGAGAGAGAGAGAGAGAGAGAGAGAGAGAGAGAGAGGAAGAGAAGGGAAGGGAAGGGAAGGGAAGGGAAGGGAAGGGAAGGGAAGGGAAGGGAAGGGAAGGGAAGGCAGGGGAGGGGAGGGAGGGGAGGGGAGGGGAGGGGAGGGGAAGGAGAAAAGAAAAGAAAAGAAAAGAAAAGAAAAGAAAAGAAAAGAAAAGAAAAGAAAAGAAAAGAAAAGAAAAGAAAAGAAATATAATCTGGTTAAATCCTGAGTCTGTTTGGCCAGTGGGTAACACTTACCTGAGCTTGTGTTTAATAATCTGTCTGGTGGGGTAAATAATGTCACCTATGTTATGAGGATATTGTGAGGGTTAAATTAGATATTGTGTATAGATGGTTTGTCATAGAATAAGTGGTCCATTAGTATAAGCTATTATTTCTCTTCAAAGCCCACCTCAAAAAAATCCCTCTCTACAAATTCTCTTTAATCTTCCAGACATGGTCTCTCTTCTTCCTTACCATTCTCTTGGAGGTTGTGGAAAGTTGGCCATGTATTAAAACTCTTCGTACACATGTTCTACTTCCCTTTCATCTATCTAAGTTGAGAAACACCTTGAAGTCAGGAATCCTGACTTGAATTGTTCACAGTACTGTGAACACTGCAGTTGTTCCATATTTTTTTTAGTGGACTGACTCATTGGCTATAGCCAGACTTCCTTCTATCACAATATCCTGTAGCTTATGTAAGGAGAACCTATTTTTCACTTTAGTAATGACCCAGCAGCTAGACCCTGATTTTGAGCTCTTAATATGGCACCAGGAAAATCACTAGCCTTGAAAGAAATGAGATCAGAGGGTGAATAAAAAGGAATTTGATGAAGTTCTTAGTGTAACAGTATGACCCCCCTCATCTTTTTTCCTTAGCCTTTGAAATTGACTGTTGCCTGAGGCCTCCTTGGCAGATGGACCATGTTTGTGCCTTGGCCACTTAACAGCCATTAGTCTAATTCCATGCACTGCAGCCAAATTAAATAATAAAAGCCTATGAAAAGCTGGTTTGGAGAAATGTTACTGCCTTTCACTTGATGGACTTCTCTGAAGCAGATGCTCTCTCTCCACTCTGTTAACTGGGACCTGTGAATAAGGAGCCTTCCACACAGAAACAAAGATAGAGTCCTGGAGGAGAGTTGTCTGGACTCTAGAGACGGGAGAAAGTCCTGATTATGAAAGTCCAGCTTCCACTCACTACTCCCACCCTACATGCGACCCACCAAGAAGACAAGAACTTCAACCTAAGTCACAATAATATGATTTCTGCTTTGATTGGTCACAATAACTTGCTATTTATGTTAGTGGATAATATATGATCTACAGAAGTTCACAAAACAGAAGTAACACCCCTGTCTTACTCCTAACAAGTCTGAGAACACATTTTCTTTTATCAGCCCAGTTTTCTTGCATGTGTGTCCTGGCTAATAGATACCTCCTCCAGTCATGCCTGCCCACCCCAAATCCTACACATCCTTCAAGGACCAGTCTAAACGGCCCATATTCCTGTGCACGTGTCTCTGATTCTCAGAATCATTCCCTACTAAGAGTGACGCATCCTTCTCTTAACACCATCCACACTGAATCTGAACATTTTTTTTTTTAATTTATTGGGGTGACAATTGTTAGTAAAATTACATGGATTTCAGGTGTACAATTCTGTATTACATCATCTATAAATCCCATTGTATGTTCACCACCCAGAGTCAGTTCTCCTTCCATCACCATATATTCGATCTCCCTTACCCTCATCTCCCACCCTCACCCCCCTTAACCTCTGGTAACCACTAAACTATTGTCTATGTCTACGAGTTTTTGTTTCTCATTTGTTTGTCTTGTTCTTTTGTTGTTTTTGGTTTATATACCACATATCAGTGAAATCATATGGTTCTCTGCTTTTTCTGTCTGACTTATTTCCCTTAGCATTATACTCTCAAGATCCATCCATGTTGTCACAAATGTTCCTACGATAGATGAATGGATAAAGAGGTTGTGGTATATATACCCAATGGAATACTATTCGGCGGTAAGAAAAGATGATATAGAAAAGATGATATATGAACATAATTTTTAATGGTATTTACTACTTTAACGTTTATATTATGAATATTTGTGTATGTGTCTTACATAAATATCTGGAGGGCAGGGATCCTATATTGTTAATCTGTGTACTTCCTACAAGTTTACCCTGATTTGTAATATGTCTCTGTATATACATATATGTGCATACACATATAGTAAGTACTTTTTGAATCGATGCATGCAAACTCATAGGCATTTTACCTTTATCCTCTCTTTCTCAGCTCCCCCTTAGTGAACCCAAATAATTCTTATATGAAGGCAAACAGGTCTCTGTATCTGTAAAGCGTCTCTCTATCAGCTGTCAATGTTCATACCTGGTTGTCACAGATTAGATTCAGGTATCTTCTAGAAAGCACAGCTGTATTTTTCAACTTAAAATTTGGCAGAAAACGAAAGAAGCAAACTCAATTAATTTTCATTAAAAACAAGGATTTCACTACTCTGATACATAATAGAGATTGCAAGTTGTACTTTATAAATACGCAAACATGGTTGTCAGGTGCATAGCTCTGACTGGTGGCCAGTCCACTTCTTTCCTTTTTTCCTGCCTTTGCTAAAAATTCCCAGAGTATAGAAAAGAAAGACCAGTCATTTTGTTGTTGTGTTTCTGCTAGTGAGATGCTATATAGATTTAAGGTCCTTGACTTGAGTAACACACACCAACTTTTTGTTTGGGGTCAATTTTATCAATTTTGCAGAATCAGAAGGTCACCACTCATCCTGCCTTCTGGATAGAAACCATCAAGTTCAGGTTCCTCCAGCTGCTGTCAAGGAAGAGTGTGGGGTAGAGAAACCAGAAACTGGTTAATTTTCAGGCATCAGGAAAAGGCTGCTGCTCTGTCATTGTGGCAACATTTCTTTGATGTTGTATAAATGTGGAAAATGAGATGTTAAGTTGTAAAAAAAAAAAATAGAGGCATAATATGTCCCTTTTTTCTGATATTTTATAAGATAATTTCAAAGCGTATCTTAGGACTAAAAATAGAGATCCATTTTCTTGGTTACAACGGTGGGGTGGATGTGATATCCAATGCATTGATAATGGCAGGAGCCAAGATTGTGTGTGTGTGTGTGTGTGTGTGTGTGTGTGTGTGTACACAGTACTGAGAACAAGCTTTTGCAGACCACTGCATCTACCACCTAGGGGACATGAAATAAAGTGGAATGTAGTATTAAAATTATGTTAAATTCTTTGGGACAGTAGACAGTTCTTACTGCTTAATCCAAAGGAAGGAACCTTCTCTAGGTGGGTAATTTCATTGAACATGAGGCTTTCTGTGGTTGTTTTTTGGTGGTATTCCTACATGGGCAGCATCAAATCTGTCTGAGGCTCAGTGCTGCACAAAATAGAAACTGGCCACAGGCACCCAGACTTCTGGGGCAGCAATTCACTTTCTGATGAAAAATGAAGAGGATAAAAGTGTAGAAAAAATAATGTTCATAAACCGAAAATAGTTTAATGAACCAAGAAGAGAAAATATACAGAGATCAAAAGTAAGGAAAAGGAGGAGAAATAAATGGTGTGGCGTGAAGAGAACGCATCTGGAACCGAGCCACTCCTCAGAGGTGGGCAGACCGCCCCACTCCCTGCTTCCTTAGCAGCCACTGTCTCTGGGATAACAGGCTGTCTGTCAGGTCAGAGAGCTGAATTTGTTGTATTTAATGATTGGTAATTAAGTCAAATCAGAGAGATGCACCAGCACCTCTCAACGCTGTTCCCCAGGGTGAGATGCTGACAGATCCGTGATTTAGGATAAGACCTCCGTTTCCCTAACGCACCCACTTGAAGTACACCTCCTGGCACTGGAGGGAGTCTGGAAATCGAAGGGCAGCCATCTGCGAAAGGAGACATAAGTATTGCAAATACCGTTTCCCCCAAAATAGACCTAGCCGGACAATCAGCTCTAATGCGTCTTTTGGAGCAAAAGTTAATATAAGACTCAGTCTTATTTTACTATAATATAAGACCGGGTCTTACGTTATAATGTAATGTAATGTAATATAATAATAATATAGTATAATATAATATAATGTAATGTAATGTAATGTAATATAATATAATATAATATAATATAATATAATATAATATAATATATACCAGGTCTTATATTAATTTTTGCTGCAAAAGATGCATTAGAGCTGATTGTCCGGCTAGGTCTTATTTTGGGGGAAACACGGTAGCACAAGGCAGGTAGGCAGCCTCAGTAGAGCCTGTTGTGCTCTAACCCAGGCCCCATGAAGCAGAGGGACAACTTCTGCAGCTCAACAGTACCCAGGCTGCCGGCCAAGCCTTCACTTGGGCCTGAGCAGAGGGTCCGACTTTCTGTAGGGAGAATATGACTTGTTTTTCTTGTTTTTCTTATGTATTTCATTGGGTCTACATTAGGCCAACAAGTTGGCTTACTCAGGGCTCCTAATGCTATAGCAGGATTATGTGTACTCTCACCTTTCCATCAGCACCTCCCAGGAGCCTGTGAACCTGATTGAAATAATTTCTCCCTGCACAGTCGTGTCTGGCACAAAGTATGTGCTCAATCAACTTTTATAGAATAAATTAAGTTTTCATTAGGAAACAAAATCATTATGTGTTTGTTGGGGAAAGTTTAGGAAACTGATAAGAACAAAAAACACACATATAATTAAAGCCATCTGTAATTCACCATCTACAGGTCATACTGCCAACATAGTGGTGTGTGTACTTCAGTCTTTATTTTATACCTTAACATACTGAATTATATTTTTCATCTATAAAAATGAATCTGTACATTGCATAGTCTTTTGTTATATGGAAAGATATGATATCTAATATATGTTATATATACATAATATCTTTATAATATATGCTATATATTAATATCTTTCCATGTCATTGACTAGCTTGTAAATCATATTTTGTGGCTAAGAAACATTCTCTTTTATAGGTGAATCATCATTTACTTAATGATCTTCAATGGTTGGGCAGTTAGGCTCTACCCAGTTGTTTTACTGTTGTCTGGATCATTCAAACGGACATCTTTGTTGTTAACTTTATCACAATCATGATTATTTCCTGAGTATTAATTCCTCCACGTGGGCTTGTGGCAGAGAATATGCAAGCAGCCAGGGTGTGTTGATACCTGCTGTCAAACTGCCCTTCATATAGGTGCCCTGTGCCCTCCCAGGGAGAGTATCTCCTCATGCTCATTTCTCGACTTGCCCTCCACCCCAATCAATGCTGACTATTATAATTGTGTTTAGGTTTGCTAGTTTGGTAGGTAGACATGCTATGTCATTGTTTTAAATTGCATTTCTTCGAATAGTAATGAGTTTGAACTTTTCCCACATAGGTTGATTGGCTACCTGATCTTTTTTCCCCAATTACTGATATGCATGGATCCTGGCTGGGCTCCTGAAATTGGCAATATGGCATCTTTTAGGTTTCCCCTTTCCTTGGAGAGGCCTTTGGTAGAAAATATGCCTTATCAAACGTGTCTTTTAAAATATACGGGGGAAATGTAGATGATCAGAGGCAAATTACAAACTGAGGGCAATTATAATACTTTTTTTTCTTTTTTTAAAATTTATTGGGGTGAGAAAGGCAAAAATTCAAAAAGTACATATATGAGAAAACGAAAAAATGCATCTCAAGAAATTCACTCATTAGGTGAGAATCCTATGTTTAGTCTGTTCCATCAAGAAAAGCTGGAAGACAAGCACCCCCCTCCCATCCACTCCGCTCCCCTCTCCTCCAGTGTTCCACTGTCACTTAAGGGCAGTGTAATTTTGTGCTAATGTCCCCACCAGGGACATGTCTTATCCTAGCTGACTGATACCAAAATATTCCTGTCCTAAATATAAAGTCCATGCGTTAGCTTTTAAAAATAACAGCAGAAAATGACCAGAGGGGCACTCTGTGACGTCTGTGGATTCCGGGGCAAGGCCTCCTGTCCTTAAGATAGCTCCATTCTTGTCTCACTGAATTATTTACAAAACCTGCAGAGACCGAGTGAAGGTACTTCCTTTCTGAACATGCTCAAGAACTCCCAGGGCTGGGCGGGGAAGCCAGTATCTCTAGGATGTCTGATACCTGGAGTCAGGGAGTCTGCCATTGATTTTCTTTAAAATAAAGCTCTCCACAAATGCCACGAACCTACATTAGCCACATTACAGAGAGCTGGTCAGGGGCAGGCATAGAGAGTGGGAAATCCCACCTGCTGACTTCACCTCTGCTCTGGACCATGGCTTCCTTTTACTTCCCTATCTGAATGGCAGGGAGAAGACAGGGGCCACCACATCTAAGCATTTGAAAGTCCTAGTTATTAGAGATACAATTAGAGCCATCCATATTAAAAAGGCATTTGGGAGTGGGAGGATATGGGAAAAGATGATAAGCATGATACTTGGATTGATTTCTTCTCAACAGAGTGGATTTCCACAGGCCTTCCAAGACAATTTAGGATACTTTACCATTACTTTGGGTCTCTGGCCGGGTTTTCAGTTTAGTTAAGAAGAGAGCTTCTTAGCGATGAGGAAACCTTGTGAAGGCTCCTAGACTTGGGGCTGCCACTGAGCATACGAGGTCAGACAAGTAAGTGTGCGAACTCATGCTAGGAAAGTGCTACACACCTCATTGCTGAGTATCACTACAGTCACCTTCGAAGGACTCCCCTTGGGAAGCTGTGCACCGACGCCAGCCCCTATTTTAGAATTCTTTCTGGAATGGCCATCAGAGATGTAGTCGTACTACCCTTCATGTCTTGAATATCATCAAAATGTCATCCTGTCAATATTTCCTTTATCTTCAGGTAAAGAAAGAAGTCATTGGGGTCAGATCAGGTGAGCAGGGAGGGTGTTCCAATACAGTTATTTGTTTACTGGCTAAAAACTCCCTCACAGACAGTGCCGTGTGAGCCGGTGCATTGTCGTGATGCAAGAGCCATGAATTGTTGGTGAAAAGTTCAGGTCGTCTGACTTTTTCATGCAGCCTTTTCAGCACTTCCAAATAGTAAACTTGGTTAACTATTTGTCCAGTTGGTACAAATTCATAATGAACAATCCCTTTGATATAAAAACAAAAAAACGTTAGCAACCTAGTTCCAACAAGTTCATGAAGTTAATTGGTAGACCTCGTAGATTCCTCTCAATATATATCTCTGGGTGGGTCAGGCCACAGTGCAGTGAGTGCTCCACGCTGGAGCTTTCTCCCAGCCCAGTGACGATGTTGTATCATTCACATGTATTAGCTTCTTTCCCAGTCCCTTAATATTCACATTTCCCTTCCAGCTAGGTATCTTGGCACTAACTGATGGAAACTGGGCACAAGTGAATGTCCCTCTACCTCGCCCCTTTTTTTCCAAGGTTAGCCTCAATCTGTGTGGGGCAGTGTCAACCAGAAACAATTTTTTTAAAAAATTTATTGGGGTGACAATTGTTAGTAAAGTTACATAGATTTCAGGTGTACAATACTGTATTACATCGTCTATAAATCCCATTGTGTGTTCACCACCCAGAGTCAGTTCTCCATCCATCACCATATATTTGCTCTCCCTTAGCCTCATCTCCCACCCCCCATCCCCCTTTTAGAAAGCCTTTAATCATGTGATTAAAAATGTTTGGGTCTTAGAATTGGAAGAGATAGTGAATTCAAGGGCCTGCTGCTCACAAGCTCTGTATATGAAGCAGGTTCCTGAACTGTCCAAAACGATAGGCAAACACACTTTTTACTCCCCCAAGAATCTATTTTGTGCTGTGTACTTTGTGTCCTGTCAGTTATATCATCGAATTCTGTTAATCTTATGTAAAGTGGGGAATATCATATTTACATATTTGGTAACTGGGGTTTGAAGCAGTCTAAGGTCATATAAGCTACTTGGTGTCCATGCTAGGATTTAAACATCAGTTTTTAGTTTCCTGCAAATCTTGTTTTCTTCCCAAGGTATTACAGTTGCCTTAATTCACAGGGCTGTTTTGAGGGTCAGATGATTATAATATATATGAAAAATAAAAGAAAAGAGTCTAACCCTTTTTTTAGTAGTGTTATTATTGCTTCTGTTTTCTAGTCACCTGTCTGTTATGAAAAGGCAACTTTCCAAAGGCCCTGGCTTTGAAAGGAAATAACACAACTTGGAGAAATAACGGGGTGGGCGGGGGGGGGTAGGTTGCAGTCTCTCTGTTCATCCCAGAAAACCAGTTGCCCATGGCCTCATTGCAAAGGCCCATTTGTCAAACTAGAGATTCAGCCATAGCCCTGATCTAGGTTCCACTGCTCTGGACTACAGGGGGCCAACTTCAGCTGACCAGTCTCAGCTTCCCTTTCTGCTTATGTTCACTTGTGCTAAAATCATTCTAAAATAATTTTGTGCATCATTACAGGGCTCAAGCATCCTTAAACCCTGGAGCACAGTTCTTACTCATGATTTACTTTATTTTTATTTTTTGGCACAAACAATACAAATAGAAATAAAGGTAATACATGTAAGACTCTTTGAATTGCCACCCCACTAGTTTTAAACATCCACTTTTTTCCATCTCTCTCTCTCTCTATATATATATATATATCCCGAGAACATTTTAGAAAGGGAATATTAACTTATCATCTTATCCCATTTTCTTAATCTCAAATTGGAAGGTGTGGAGTTTTAATATTAATATAGACTTTCTAGAGACAGAGATTTCTTCCAAGGGATATGTATTTATCCTATGGCTTCATGTAGAATATTTAAAGATCCTGGAAATTTTGCTCTAGGAATGGAAGCAGAAGAAGCCGCGGGTTTCATGGTTGATTGCTTTTCTGATTGGTGCCATAAAAAAAAAAAAAAAAAAAAAATCATTACAGAGAGAATGTTTGGTTTAAAGAGCTCCTAGATGCCAAAACCACTTCTGTTTGTTTTCCTTCTTTTAGCAGAAACCTTGTAAAATTTTTATGAAGCATTAATGGGTCTGAGATTTTCTCAAGAAAATTTCATAAGGTATGCTTAATCCCACACACCCGACCTAATTTAGCAGTCTTTAGAGACAGAACATAAAACGAACTAGGAAGGTATTCCTGGGTTCCTCAAGGCCATAGGGAAAACGGAAATGGGCAGGCAAAGGGACTTTGCTTACACATGACGCTTTGATACAAAGTTCTAGACTCTGCTGGGTGGTGAACATAATAACGATGCAGGACGGAGTAATGAGCTATGCTGGCCACAAAGAATACCACACAGGTAAGCCAAAGTGCAAGTATTAAATCTTAATTCATAATTTCACACTGATTTCAAGAACTTCCCCTGTATAACTCTATTCTTCAATGAGAAAATAACATTAGGAAAAGCAAAATTTTATTTGTATCAACAACTTCTGTGATGTCAACCAGAAATCAATGGTTTTGATCTCAGAGAAACATACACACACAGATACACACATATACATAGCACCCTCCCTCCGCCCTCTTTGTTTTCTGTATCTGAAACAAAAGAGCTTTGAAGATGATAAATTAAATTTTGGCTTATGCTGAAGAGTAAAATTGCGTTCTGTAATGTGAAACTTAGTATTCCCCAAACTAAGCAGCTCAATGCATCTTAGCATGCTAGTAAGCAGTGAGCATTTAGAGGCGTCCCATCACTTGGCTGTTTCTGCTGCTTTTGTCCCACTATGGAGAGTTCTTGTCACTTACTGTGGGCATGCTATTAGATGTGTGATCAGCATAACAGGGGTAACAATGTCTTTTGGAAGACAGACAGGAGCCCTTACCCACTGAGACATCTCCGTGCCCTGTTCAAGCTCTGTGGAGGGTCTGAGATTTTACCTGACATGGAAGCTCGCAAGGTAGTCTGCCACTGTTTCATGGATGCTAGCAGAATACACAGGCTCCTGGGTCAAACACAGAGGATATCTTTATTCTTGACTCAGCAAGTGGCAGAAGCTTCTTTAAATCAAATGTCATATCACAAGAGGGTGATATGTGTGACCCATGTGGATGCTGTATGCTCAGTTTGCATGCTCAGTTCAGGCGGTGAGGAAGACACTCGAGGATGTTGACAGATGTTTGTGAGAGTTGCAGGAGCTGGACCACCCCCTACTGATCAACTGATCCCCTTCTGATCAACTCTTCAGTAAGGTCAAGAGGGAATGGGGATCAAATTGTGGTCAGAGCCATCAGAAGCAGGATGGCAGACCCAATAGTCAGTAAAATGAAGGTTTTGCAACAGTTTGGGAGAGCCATACCAAGTCATTTTCATTACGCAGATGTCTCCACGGGCAGTTCTAAAAGACAAAAAGTGATTCATGCCCCTGCCGATTTGTACTTCCCAGAGTGCCTAGGTTTTGCCCCCACCTCTACAAAATCAGTGTGTCATATCCAGGACCTATAGCTCCACCTTTGGCAATTACCTCCTCTTTGTATCTAGATCTTTTGTACGGAAGAGTCAGGTGCAAGAGGGTGAAGGGCATTTTTATAATGCAGAGATGCATTCTGCCCCTACTTTGGCCTGTGTGGGCCTCTGTAGATGGTTTTTGAGAAGAGTGTACACCATCAAATGGTCATTATCCTTTTGATCTAGGACCACGTCAGTCCAATAAGCAAATTCAGGTGGCTGAATCCGAATTAAGTTTGAATAGTCTCAATTCCTGTTTGGACAGGTCGCCATGCAGAGGGTGGACAGTCAGGGGTGGCTGTTAGGGGAAGGAAAGAGCATCAAGCCCAGGAATGGACAGGGTGAAATCTTGAATTTTCAGGAAAGGCTTTTATAAATCTGCCCTTGTTTGTTATGTCCTGTTCATTATCCAGGAAGTGGCTGAAAAGAGATGATCTCTTTCGTGCAACAGTCACACTCAAGAACCAAAGTGACATATTAAGGTGTATGGACTGGAAGGAGCCAAGAGGAATAGTCAGAGATCATTTTGATTCAGTTTTTCAGAGGCTGTTCCAATACTCAATATCAGATTCCTGCGGCTGATAAGGAGAATAAAGCTCCATCAAATACCTTGACTATCAGCTCTTTGTTGAGTTGCTTTAGTGATAAAAGGTGCAGCATTGTTAGACTTCAAAAGCAGTCTAGAAAACTCAACACAACACATGACCCAGATTAGTCTCAAGGTCCAGACACTGTGGCTAGAATTAGATTATACTGGGACAGCAATACTATATTCTGAAAAAGTGTGCACCACAGTGAAACAGCATCAATAGCTCTGAAGAGGGGGTCAAAGGTCGATGTAGTCAGACTTCCTGGAGCGGGCAGGGCCAATACACCATGCAACGTGACCTCCTCCAATGCAAGATAAACAGGTTGACTTTTGCAGGAGTCTTTTTGCAAGTGGTAACCCCTGCGTTCAAAGCATAGAGTCCTTTACTGTGTTCCCAGTCTAGGATGGTGGATATGTTGCCATGTCTAGTGCAATGATGGATGCAGTTGTTCTAATTTGATTACAGTTGGTATCATGAGAGAACAGACCCTTGCTGTGGGCATCTATATGAGTGACCCAGGAGGTTTGATTAATAGCTTTGTTGTCTGTCTCCATGGTCCATGACCCTGAAGAGGGGTGTCTAATCTTCCACTCTATAGTTTTTCTAAGTGACAGACCAAATAGCTAGTTTTTGACAACATTCCAAGAGTCAGTGAATATGCAACAAGACTCATCAAGGAGAGTATTAGCCAGAACTACGTGAGCAGCCTAGAGTTCTGACCACTGAGTGGAATGGCTCTGACCACTTCTGGTTCTGTTCTGTTGGTGCTAAGGATGAATAGCTGCAATTGTCTAGAGGATACCATTGGGTTTCATCCTAACTGAACCATCAGTCACTTCAGTCCAGGCATTTAAGAGAATCTCTGAACTGAGGGACCTGTGAGTCCATGGCTTTGATTCAAGCAATGGAATTGGGGATAGTTTCCTCAGAGAGACAGATGATACTCTTAATGGAAAGCTGAGATGCCACTGAGCTAGGCAGGCTCCATTCTCGAATAGATCATTTTCATTTGATAAACAAGTATTGTTAGGCTCTCTCACCTTCCAGTCATTGGTTCCTAACTGAGAAATCTCAAAAATGGGAATATCAGGCCAGAGAGTTTCAGGGCCTCCAAGGGACAGGTGTTCAGTTTCGTAAGAGTCCAGTAGCAAGCTAATGACTGCTTTTCAAGAGGTGTATCTGGTAGCCATGTCAGGGAGGCCAAGGATTCCAAAATCCTAAGGGACACCTATGGCTGACCTGCTTTTCTTTGCAAGAGGCTCCAATCAGCAAAATCATGACTCGCAGAGACGTAGAGCTCAGGTGGTTCATTGGGGTTGTGGGACCCCAAGAATAGAGAGCATGCCACAGCATGCTGGGCAGCTTCCACCATGGCCTATTGACGTGCGCCCCACTCAGCGGAAGCTGATTTGAGACTCCGTCGATATGGAAAAGCAAGTAGAATGCCAAAGTAAGACACATCCTTTCTCCATTACCCAGAGGATCCAATTAGATGCCAGACCTTCAACTTGGTGGTAAGGGGCTGAAAATATAGATTTCCTTGGACTGTCAGGTGTATTGGGTACTGTAAGTTTATCCACATAATCCAAAGAAACTTAATTTGGCAAAAGTCCTTGATTTTGTAGGGTTTATCAGCCACCTTTCCTGTGCTGGTGGAGGTGTAAAAACATTGCATTCAGAGTCATTGAGACTAAGTCTTCTAACTTGCCAATCTGTGGGACATCATCTATAGAGTAAAAACTTTGAGGGAAGAGGCACTAGTGCTAAATCCTGACCCATCCTCTGGTTTACATATGTCAAGGGAGTTTGCCCCACTAGCACTTCTCTGCCTCCAGCTCTCCCTAGTCAGGAGGATCCCTCTGACTCTTACGGAATGTGAAAAATGCAAGCATATAATACGTCAGCTCCTACTATTGATGTAGAAGCATCAGTGACAATATCAGTACATTGAATTGGTTAAAGAGCCCAAACCACTAGGACACGTTAACTTCCCTGTCCCACTCTGAGCCCTGCTGAATGTGTGTGCCTCCACAATGACAACAGACAGGATGGTAACTTAAGAGCCTTCATCCAACAGGTCCCTAACATTTTGATTCCCTCCCTTTCTCAAGGTTCCCTAGAATACTTGGGTGGGTGCATATGGCCTTAAGTCCCCCTTGGAAACAGCCCCGGCCCTAATCCTCTTTCTCTTTAAAGCATCTAAGGTCAGGGTAGAGGATGACAGGATTAAGCAGTGCACAGGTAGTAGCACCTCCATGTCAATAAGCCAGGCACACCCAATAAAACGCATTTCTAGTGTTTTCAATCCACTGAAAGTTCTATGTCCTCATTGCTGATGTCATTTATTTCAGCTCTGGGGATTCCTGGGTGCAGCAGCTATGGCCACATTATCCTTTCACTGAAGTTGTGAGACTCACTGACCTGTTGTCATGATGATTTCCCTGCCTCCTCCCACCTGGGAGAGTGTAAGCAATGAGTAACTTCCCATCCGTGGGATTGTTTTAATTTCACCTCTCACAACTCAGTCTCCAAACATTCATTAATAGACAGGACAGTGGGGAACCTTGTTCCCTGCGCACCACCCACCATTGGGCAATAGCATTTACTACAGGATCCCAAGCAGTTGTTTTAAATCCTCTAATGCAGCCTGTGAGGCCCACATCCTATCTCTTCCAGAAAGCTCTATCTCCATCAGTATCCCATTCTCATCATTAAAATCTGTCAGAAACTATGGAAGGTCTGAGATTTTATCCAAATTTCAATCTGACAAGGTAATCTGCCACTGTTTCATGGATGCTCGCAGAACACACAAGACTCCTGGGTCAGAGACAAAGGACTTCATTACTCGGGCATAGCAAGTGATAGAAGCTTCAAGTTCACACCAGCTCTTCATGCTCTGCAAGTCCTCAGTTGTGACGCAGAGCAGCCAGGCGGGTGCTGTGCATCCAGGGAGTTTGTGTCACAGATGAGTCACGCTGAGTTTAGGGAACCTGAATCCTTTATAACGGGATGAAAGCAAACCTGCCTGCCATTTGCCTAGGAGGGAGACTGTATCTTTATTATACTGGGAAGTAAAGAAAATATATCCTTTTTTCTGGAGTAAGATACTAACTACCTCTATCTTCCAAAATTATTCACTCTACAAACATCTGTGAAAAGATTGTTGGGTCTTCTGCTGGCAAAACGTGCAGAAATGCAAGCTATCCATGGCGATTTTTTTCCTGAGACCTTGCCAGAAGGATCCAAACCAGAGGCACTGGGCTGGTGACTATTAGAGCTCTAGTCCTGGCTTCAGAGAATTCCTTAATTCAACAACTACTTACTAGAATGTTCTAGGCTCTGAAATAGGCACAGAATATGTAATAAATAATGTAATGGTTTCTTTCCTGACAAAGCTTCAACAGGCAAAATAATAATGATGACAGCTGCACTTACATATCGCTTCCTCTGTCTTAGGCCTTTTGTAAGTAATTTCCATTTTAATCATCAAAATGACACTTTGAAGTAGATACTGTTGTTATTATTGCCATATTTTCAGGTTAGAAAAAACGGAGGCACTGAGAGGCAGGGTGATGGAGTCAGGATTCAAACAAGGCAGTTTCTTGAGTTTGTGCCCCTAAACTCTATCTTATACTGCTTCTGGTGGGATGGCCAAACAGTGTCATGAATTCGGTGATTTTTGTAATACGAGAACTGGTATCATCTAGGAGGAGTTTGTAAGCCAGACTGAGATGCATCCCAGAAGAAGTGTCACCTAAGAACAGTCCTGAAGGGTGACTGGGTATTAAGCATTGAAGATGGGGGAAGAGATTTTGCATTAGGGAAACTGCACGTGCGAACGCATTAAAGGTGTGTTGGGATGGCTCATGATAATATCCACTTTAAGGTGTCATTTCCTCTAAGGCACACATTTATTTGGAATAAGTAAGCTTGTTGAGATTTCCTCCAGACTTCTAATTCACAGCTCTTTGTTTCCTGTGCATTTTTGACTAACGTATCCCCTACTTTTGTTGTTGAGGTGGCCCAGGAGCATCTAAAATGTCAGCAAAGTAAGCCAGGACATAGCTGAAATGACAAACAAAACCCACCATTACCCGAATTTTGATTTATGTAGGACTCATAAACCCCAGGTGCCCAATTATTTAGCAAGTAGAGAAATTAAGGCCAGCTACACAGGGAGTCATGGGAGAGAAGAAAAAGATTCAGCGCCCAGAAAACTGTTTGAACCTTAATAGCTTATTTGATGGTATCTTTCATTATGCAATTCTCTGGCATCATTTCCCCATCACCAATGGCTAGATCGTACCTTTATTGTCTGTTTCCTGGCAGCATTGGTGAGTTCTCTGGGTTGTGACACTAGCCCAGCGTTATTGGTCTTCCTCACACTAAACTGCCCTGTGACCGTCCCGTATTTTCCTATTCAGAATCACCAGATGCAGAGTGCCCTGTGATCTGACAGGTCTGAATAATTGATACCCGTCCATACTGAAGTCGAGTTTAGGTTTTGTGGTTCAGCAGGATGCTTTACTCTTGTTGACCTTAACCTTCAGAGGCGCTCGGGCATGACTGAGAGATCAATAAAACTTCCTCACTCCAGCCGGCCTGAGAGCACGGGATCCTGACAGAGAGTGATGAGCAAGAGAAGAGGGAAGGCAAGATTGTGCTGTAACCGAGGGGACAAGAAAGGGAGGGGGTGGGAGGCACTGGGAGGCAGGGAAGGGCGTCAGTATGGGGAGCGTGTTGACAATAAGAGAAGTGATTCTTAAGAAGGATGGAATGAAAAATAAAGTGACGAGAAAAAAGGGCTTTGGCAAAGAGGGAGGAGGGTTAGGAGGATAAACAGAAGCACGAGGACAAATGAGGGAAAGACAGGAAAGGAAAGGAGTTCTATTCCTTAATTCTCATGAATTGAAATCTGTAGTATGTGAAGCGATCTACTTTGGGGGGGTCTCAAGGAACTCAACATCTCATGGGAAACAACGAAATAACCTATAGAGTGAAGCAAAATAAAAAGGTCCTAGTAAAGGAATTAGGTCACTGCTGGGCATTTGGAAGGAAGGGAAGGGGATTTAATATTTGAATGCCAACTATGTGCTAAAAGGGTAACTGCATACTACTTAATTTAATTATCATTAATTATTATTATGTTATATATTATATAATTTGTTGCACATAATTGTTAATTATTGTTTAGTTTACTTATCAAATAACACTTTAAAGTAGGGATTATTATGCTCATAAAAGATGAAGAAACAGAGCCTTATAGAGGTTGACTGTTTTGAGGAAGCTCATTGATAAATGGTAGAGCTAGAAGATGCACTCAGTTTCTCATGACTCTTAAGCCTATGTGTTCTCTCCACCATCTCAAGCTGCCACTCACAAAGTGAAACATACAGTGATTTATTCATACAGGGGAATAGGATACATTTTTCGTAGACTGTAACCTAATTGAAGGTAGGGGCTGTGACTGATTTTTAAATCTACTGTGGCTAACATAGTAAACACAGCAACAAATATGCTAAAATGAGCAATAAAGGAAGAGATGGAGGGACGCAGCAAAAGAGGAAGGGAGTAATGAAGGTGGGAAGCGTGCAAAGGATGGAAGGAGTTGTATTCAAGCTGAATCTAGTAAAATAAGTTGTATGTTTTCATGGATGGTGGTAGGAGGAAGACTGTTTGAGGTTGGCAGCATAAATCAAAAGTGCAGAGTGTGTTTGTGTGATAAAGGCATGACAAATAATTCATTCTATTAATATTAATATCTAGATTCTAGACAGAATCTAGAATCTAGATAGATTCAATTAATAATAGATCTAGACAGAAGAAAATAGTGGGAGGTGACATTGCTAAAACATTCATTCATTTATTCATTCCTTCACTCATGCATTCACTCAACAAACGTTTATTCAGTGATGACTGTGTCTGGGTATTACTAAAAGGCCTTAGGGTATGTCAGTGAATGAAACATAAATACATCTGCCCTTATGGATCTTACACCTGGTGAAAAGAGGCCAGTAGTAATCACAATACATAAATAAATTATACAGAGTGCAAACAATTAATAAGTGCTTATAGGTGAGAAAAATAGCAAAATAGTGGAATGAGATACAGGGCAGGCCCAAATCGCATATTTTAGGCAAATCATTGGAAGGTGACATTTGAGTAATATCTTGAAAGAGGTGATGGGATGATTAATACATTTGTCTAGGGAATGAATTCCAGGCAGAGGGGATGGGTTGTGTAAATTCTAGGAGAGAAGTGAACTTGGAGTATTCATGGGGCAGTGAAAAGGCCACTATGGCACGTGTGCAGGGCATGGAGTGAGGTTGGAGGTTGCCGAGGTGACAGCAGTCTAGATCACGTCAGGCCTCCAGGATTGTCCCACCAGGAGAAATCGGGAGCCACTGGACAATTCTGAGCAGAGGAGAGGCATATGTTAGAAAGGAATTACTCAGGCTGCTATGTGGGGGGTGGGGGTGGGGGCAGTGAGGGGCCTGTTAGGAAGTTGCTGCAGTCGTCCAAGCCATCAGTGATGGTGAGGAAGGTGGCTTCAGAGGGTATGCTTCAGCGGGCCAAATTCCAGATATGTTTAAAAGGAACAGCCAATAAGATTTGCTGAGGGATTTGATGCAGAGTGTGAGAGAAATAGAGGAGTCAAGGGTAGCTCTGAGGTTGGTAGTGAAGTTGCCAATATCTGGAATGGGAATATTGTAGGCGATATAAGTTTGTTGGAAAAGATCAGGATATACACGATAAGATGACTATTACACGTCCGGGTGGAGCTGTCAGGTGGGCAGATGAATATAATGGAGGCTGGAACTTAAGATCGATTTCCAGGTGGGTTTACACTGGGAAGTCATAAGCAGATAGATGGTATTTAAAACCATGAGATTAGAACGGACCACCAGAGGGAAGAGGACCAAAATTCAAATGCCATACTCACAGTACGAGACTTTATTTTTTTGATTGATGGGGAGAGAGGGAGAGAAGGAGAAGAGGGAGAGGGAGGAGAGAGAGAGAGAGAGCGAGAGACAGAGAGAGAGAGAGAGAGAGAGAGACAGAGAGAGAGACAGAGAGAGAGAGACAGAGAGAGAGACAGAGAGAGACAGAGAGAGAGACAGAGACAGAGAGACAGAGACAGAGAGACAGAGAACAGGAGTAACAGACACTCAACTGGGCTTGTTTTATCGGTGCGTTTTGTTGGCCTATTTTACACAGGCGCCACTCTGGTTGTCCTGTGGCCTGGAGGACCAGCCAGGAGGTTGGCGCACCGAACCATGTGAAGGTCTAATGAGGACCTGAACCAGAACCATTGCAGTCGTGACAGAGGGGAGCAAGGAAGAGGTGAAAGATAAAGGGAAGAAGAGAAAAGACAGCAAAGCCAATTTTCCTTTCACTCAGTTCAAAACAGAAATCACCAGATCAATAGAAAACATAATTTAGGCCAGAGAAGATTTTGTGTTTTCTCTCTTTCTCTCTCTCTCTCTTTTTTTTTTAACTGCTTCAGGCATGGATGTGGTTTATAATGCTTTGCTTCCTGGGAGTATCGCTGACAGCTATGAAAGGGAAAATAGAGACAGAGTTGTCAGTATTTTAATTGCCAGTTTCTGAACTGTGGAGGGTGAGGAGCACGTTCTTTTTATGAACTGGGTAGCACGTTTAAGAATGTGGGAGACGATCAGACAAATAGATCTTAGTACATTCTGATAGATGGAAATGTTACCGTCCTGAACTTCTTGTGAAGTTATTGCTCTAATGGGGCACAGGTGTGATAATTCTTTTTTTATTTTTATAAATTACACCTATCCTCTCCAAAAAAGTATTTTGAATAGAGCTTTTAGGTGTTGAACACAGCCTTTCACCTCCTTAATTCTCCTGATGATTATTTCAACTATTTCCCCACTGACCATTTCTCTTACTGCACTTTGTGTCTGTTGAAGGCAAGTGGTATTTAAGACCTACCCGATGGATTCGTTTGTCAGCAGGCAAGGGGACTCTACCTCTGTCCCTGGAACATCTATAATCAAGTGCAGTTAATTATAGGGCAAATACAATACAGCAGCAGGGTTTTTAAAAATCAATTAGCATGCAATTCAAGATTGAAAACAGAAGAGGACTAATTCTGTTTTCCATCTGGGTGGTAGGCTGCTTAAGGAATAGTAATACAAAGGACAAAGTTTTTGAAGGAATATTTAATTAGATGTCAAGCAAGTATTCCCAGGTGTCCTTGTTAATCATGGGAGGTGGTTGAAGGCAGGCCACATTCTCCAGAAGACCTTTCATGATTTTTTGTTTTCCTAAACTCAAAACTACTCCATTGTTTCTTTCTTTTTTTTTTTTTAATTTTATTTTATTAAATTTATTGGGGTGACAATTGTTAGTAAAATTACATCATCTATAAATCCCATTGTGTATTCATCACCCAGACTACTCCATTATTTCGGCCATACTCTGTATGAGTTATATATACTTGTTCATATTTTTCTGTAATTATTCAAAACTATGTTGTCTTCACCTATATCATTTGCCCATCAACTCTGGAGAGCAGGGTCCTTTAATCTGTTGTCTTTGGGGTGGGAGTGCAAAGGTGAGTCATCCATGTCTTTTACTATAGATTAGAGCTGCATAATAGATGGCAGGGGTTTTATGTTTTGGGTCGAGTGGCATATGATGTGAATAGAAGTACTTCAGATGCTGGACAGACCTATTCCTTTAAAGTCCTCCTATTGTGTTTAATTTTGAGTCCTACATAGAATGGACACTCTATACATTTTGAATATGTTAAGCTGCTCTCGAGGCTCAGAATTTTCTCTAACCCCAGGGAACACTCGCCTCTCTCTCCCTTTCTGTGTTTTCATCTTAGTATAAGGAAATAAAGATGATAATTCATACATAAAGGAAATGGAAGTAATACCGGAAGAAATTTACCCACACCTTAACCACAACCAAATCATAATTGTCCTCATGTATCCAGTTTCAAAACGATGGTGTTAAAAGACACACATGACTCTGATTTCCTTGTGTTTTACCTTAACCGAGCTTGTGTTGGTCATGAGATTCAATTGTGTGTTTTCCTGTCTGCTTCCATGTTTACCTGCCACTGAGCTTGCGGTGACGTTCGTTTCCTTTGGGCCTCTCTCCTCTTCTGCACGTGGTAAACTATGACTCCACACTGGACCTTCCAGTTTGGTCAGCCCAGTTGTCATTCATTTGTCAAGCCTAATGTCACTAATCCTCTTCTGTAGGCTTTATCCTTCTCTAAGTGACTTGATTCCTACCTGAAGATTCAGGTCTACTCCCAGTTCCCAGGACTCCTAGACTAAGGCAGCTATCATTGAAGTTGTTTTAGACCTAGTTTCTGAGCGTCAACAACCTTTCAAACTTGCAGCTTACTTGACCATGTTTGGCACTCTGGTTCTCACACCTGGGCTCTTACCTTCTTCTCCATCCATAATCCCACTCGCCATTCTTTGTTTTTACACCACTGCAAAGTGGTTGAGGGTTGAGTTAATCACATTCCTCAGTTCATAGCACACTCTCTTTCCTAAAAGGGGCTTGTAGCTCTCCAAAGACTCCTGTCTTGTTTCTCCCCTTCGTCTCTGATCCCACTCCTGTTCCCTTTCCTCCACAGTTCCCTGCAAAAAGCATTTTATAAATCTCACTAAGTGTTCGTGTATCTTCATGATACATGATGATGTGTTAAATGTATATGCCACTGATTTACCCAGTCTTCTGCTTCATTAGGGTTCTTTCTAAGCCCCCTCTATCCCAAACAATTCCACAACAAAGGTCCTTTATACACTAATGTGAAATTTCCCTAGGAAAGAGCCAGTAGTGGCATTGCTGAGTGATGGGACTCCATACGCTTAATTATATTAAGAACTGTCATTTTGCATTTCAATAGGGCTGTATACATACATATACAGTCCAGTAGCGAGTAAGTCCCATCTGCACACATCTTCACCAACACTTAATTTTATCTACTTCTTGATTTCCGTTTTTTTAAACCACATTCATGGGTATAAAGTGATGTCTCATTAGTATTGTCATGTGCATTTCTCTGTTTACTGGTGAGTGTGAGCATCTCTTTATGGATTTGTTTGCTTTTGGGGCTTTTTCTTCTGTGTGTGGTGAATTCTTCTGCCTATTGCTTTGAGTAAGCTGCCTACCTTTTCCTTATTGATTTAGAAAAATTCCTTGTATATTTTAGACATCAATTGCTTATCAGTTTTAAATGTTGAAAATAGTTTAGTTTTTTTCTTTATTATCTGTTAACTTTGCCAGTGGTGCATTGTATAGTGATTAAGAGCATATATGCTAGAACCATCTGCCTGGGTTGAAACTCTAGTTAGGAGGCCTCAGTGATGGTCCTCAGTTTTCTGTCTGTAAAATGGGTACATTACGGCTACTTTCTTCAAAGGGCTTTTACTGAGATTAAATGAGTTAAACATTTTGAAGAACTTATGATAGTACCTGACAAAAAATAAGTTCTATATGTATTTTTAAATGAAAACAGATAATTTCTTTTTTAGCTTTATAGTTTCACGTTTCCCAATTAGGTGATTGATACGAAGTCCACTTTAACATAATATAATGTACCCTTAATATGAAAAAAGGCAGAGATCTAGCTTTGTTTTTCTCCATGTTCTAAACTAATTTTCCAGTATTATCTACTAAACAATCATTCCTGTTGTTTTTTAGGGCTACTGTTTTCATGTTCAGTTCCTATATGTACTTGGTTCTTTTTCTGAGCTCTGTTGTATGTTCCATTGTTCTATTGTTCCTGGGTCTGTAACATACTGTTGTATCAATCTAGCCTTATTACCTGGTAGGGTGGTTTTCCTTTTTGCTTTATTTCTTGGGACTATGTTTCTACCATCATCCCTACATAATTTTTCTGTTCAGATGTGCTGACAGAGCACATGATATGGCACTCATGGTTTCCCTAAGATCCTCAAAGGCTATCCTGGACCAAAGGACTCTTGACATATTTTCTTCTTACACTGTTAGATTATAAACCTCTAGGAGCTGCAACATTGGTGCATCTTTTCTTCCTCTGTACATTGCCAGGTATAGTGTTAGGGACACTTATTTAAGATGTTTTTTAAGAATTAAAAAAAAATGACACCACTTACCATATCACCATATCATTGTAAATGAAAGGAAGTCTAATGATTTTTGTGCACTGTTGAATGATTTGTGAGTCAGCGTTCTCATTTTGAACCCATCACATTCAGAGAGGTCTAAATCATTATATGATTTCAACCGTCTAAGTTGAAACAATTCAAATCAACAAATAATCAGATGGATAAACACATAAGCAAGCAGACTAAAACCAAAATAAATACTATGCTCTTAACAGTCTATTTAACTTCATGGATCTTTAGGTCCCAAGAAGAGCTTTAAATTCATTAAAATGGACTCCAAATTCCTTAGAAAGTACTCCCCTGGTCAAGGCTCTCTCATCCTTCTGTTTCCATCTATAATTATGTCAGCAGGATGATTACATGAAAAAGGAAGTAGAGAAAGACAAAAACAAACAAACAAAAAAGGCCAGATCTCATATCCCTTTTAATCCTTTTGGTTCATTCAGAATTTTCAGTAGAATACAGAGAATGGAGTTGAGCACAAGAGTCTGCTATAGCAACTCAGGGCTTTTGGAAATTCCAGAGCCTAGAATTCTAAATGTGGGGACATAGTTCCTACTCCACAGAAAGTGGATTCGGTTCACCATCTCCTCACCAGCCAAGGGGAGAATTGTGTGCCTTTATTAGTGCTTGTGTGAAATATCCATGTCTGTCCCTCCACTCCAGTGGTGTGCCTTGTTCTTCTACATCTCGCAGTGTTTAGAAAAGTGATTGGCACAAACTAGTCACTTAAGACGTATTTGAATAAATGAAAAAATAGATGAGTGAATGAATTATGATGACATTATGTGTGTGATTACCGCAAATATATTGAGCCTAGCACTATCAAGACAGAAATGCTCCTGCATCTTGCTCAGCATCCCAGGCTATTTGTCCTATAGGTAACTTGGATGAAGAGCAACATACTTACATGTGAATGCATGCCTCTTTGCTCCCACTTTAATTAATTGCACAAGTAGTGATTTAATATCTACCATGAACATTGTATATTGTCTGAAAGGTGCATGAAAGATGTATAATATAAAAACAAGATTACAAGATGTGAGCATGAGCTCTTGGGTCAGATTGCCTAGCTTCAAATTTTGACCCTGTCACTTATAAGAACATGAACTTGGGTGAGTCACTAAAACGCTCTTTGCCTGAGTCTTCTCATTTGAAAAATACTCTTTTTCTCATAGTGTGACTGTAAAAATTCTCTGAGATAACACATATGCAAGGCCTGGCACATTCTTAGCATATCCTAATTAGGGTATCCCCGTCTGGGGCGTTCAAATTTGAAAAGGCTGAACCATGTTATCCATGTTCTAAGTTTTCTATGTCTATAGTACATCTTCTGAGCTCCCACCCCATTTAATTTGCACTTCTCACAGGTGTCTCCCCACATTGACATATGCATATTCTGCTTTCAGTGGATGCTCTTCAAATGTGTAATCTGATGCATTGTATGCCTTAGAAAATATTCAGATTCAGAAAATATTCTGCTGCCCCTGTTCATTTTCTGCTTCTTCCCGTCTTCTATATCTTTAGGTAATGGGTGAGACCCAAATAAGGGTTTTTCTTACGGGAAGCCTGGTCTCCTAGGTTTATAAATCACACAAAAAATAAAACAAATAGACAATATAAGCTTAAATACTTAAACCCCTACATGAATACATTTGTCATAGTTGGAAGCCAACTTTCTTGAATCGCCCTCTAGGGATTATGGAAAGGTGGGCATATGAGTGTGTGCGTTATCTGGCCTCCTCACATGCACAATGGAGTTGCTTACCACCTGATTTACTGTGGTTGTTTGTGCAGTTTCCGTCAGAGTCTGTGTGAACGTCTTTTCTCAAGAGTTTCCTACTTGTGAGGGAGTATATGGGTTCGATTCAAGGGTCCTCAGCTTACTGCTATTACACTTGAAAGGAAGAGGGTCCCGAGGGGGTGGATTCCTGGAGTGCAGTTTCAAATCTCTATGGTCATCAGGAACAGGAGGAAGTTCTGCCCAGAATTTCCTGTCATTTATTTTGGAGACCTTTGTGGTGTGATCTGTGCAGGATCAGGGATGCCATGAGCTCGACTTGGGACCCCACGGCTCATCAGGGAATCAAGTGCCTCTAGCACTAGCAGCAAAGTGTCCTTAGTGAGGCCAAACCTGAGTTCCATGGGGTCTTGTTACCCTTTCAAAAAGGAACTACTGTGTTTCCCTGGACCTAGCCAGATCATCAGCTCGAATGCATCTTCTGGAGCAAAAATTAATATAAGACCCGGTATTATATATTACATTATACCATGTCATGTCATGTTATATCATAGCATAGCATAGCATAGCATAGCATATTATATTATACCCAGTCTTATAGCAAAACAAGACTGGATCTTACATTAAGTTTTGCCCCAAAAGACGCATTAGAGCTGATAGTCTGGCTAGGTCTTATTTTCGGGGAAACATGGTAAGTGGCAATTGAATACATTTTAAATATGTGATTGATGCAGTTTGATTGCTGTTTTCTTCTTCTCCTTCTCCTTCTTCTTTTTCTTCTTCTTCTTTTTTAATTTGGAAAATCTTGAATGCAGTTTGACTCAGATTTCAATCTATTTAATGGGATAAAGTTGAAGCAATGAGAGGAGGACTGTGGGAGGGTTTAGACCTGAATATGGGTGAATAGAGGAGATGGGCTGTTCTGACTGCTTTTGTTCCTGTTTTATCTTGGCTACCAAGTGACCTGGTGGGAGGCAGTGTGGTCGACTGGACAGCAGTCAGTCAGGTCTTATAAGCTGCCTTTTACATTTGACAATTTTCAATGTTCTCTTCACATTTTCCATCGTTAGGGATCATCTGATATGTTCATGTTTTCTTAAATGTTTCCTGTCTTACTTCCTATTTTTATGTTTTAACTATAGGAGTTGGGCACACTGGTTAACACAGATAATTTAGAGGGAAACCTCAGGATCAGTTCTCTCCCCCACTCTGGTTCAGAAGTCACCACCTTCACAAATGGATGGATACAATTAATAGCATAAATAATAAAGTCTGATATACTCCCTGGAGTTTCAAGATCCATAGTTTGAGGGCATGCTCTCAGAATGTGAAGACTTTTCACGCCTCTGTTTCTAATGTGAGGAGGGAAGCAAGCCTGCGTGGTGGGGAGTATTTGGCATTGAAAAGAATCCCAGCAAAATGTCCCACGTGATAACACAGCTCTCATTTCCATAATTCTGCTCCCTCCAGAGCACAGGTACATTTAATTTCTCACAACTGTTACCTAAATGAAGAGCAGCATGAGGAACACACAGAGAATGAAAAATGTCCACCTGTGTGGGTAGTACACGGCCACTAATCTTTCCTGACATTTACTCTCACTCGTGAGCACAGGGGTGACCAGCCCCACCAGTCCAAGATGCTGAAGATAAATGTCAGCCCCATCCATTGGAAGCTTCCTATGCATACATGCATATTGGAAATCAAATATATTTGACATATCACACACTGAGGCTCGAGTGCCCATCCTTCAGACGTGCATTGATTGCTCTCTGCCACCCCACTTCCTGCCATTTGATAGAGTTGGAGAATGTTAAAAGAGTTTGCTGCATTTTTAATGCAAGAAAAAACCAACTAAGCTTAACGGTTTCAGATCGTCTGCCTTCAGTGCTGTGCTTTGTCTTCCCACGTGTTGTGCTGCCAAATTTCCCAGGAGCATCTGCTCTTCCTATTGTGAAAACACTGAGCTGGTACATGTCATGCAAGGGCTATTCTATCCCTGCCAAAGAGTGCTGTACATTTTAATTGTGCTCAGATTGGGCTCCACCAATCCCTCAGGTGCACGCCGCGTCTTCAGCCATAGGCGTCAGAAGTCCTAACAGTCATGAGCAATTGCTTCACTCACATAAAGGAAACAAGGGTTTTGGTTTTAAGGTCTTGCCAGTTCATCGACTAATTTACTCTGAACCTTGAATACATAAAGCTATTTGAACATTGTGCTTCCATGACATGGTTAAAGGATTACGTAAATACATCCAGTAAAGCCTGTGATCATAAAATAGGAAGAGCAGAAAGAGATTTTTTTTTGACTTGCTACTATAAAAAATCTGGTGTCCAATTAAAATCTGAAGCAGGAGGCTTTGTAACCCAATTCAATGTACGTTGCTTTCAGAAAAAAAAAAAAAAAAATGGGGGGAGGAGTTTTTTCATTCTCCGGGAGCCATTAATAGTGCCGTGTAATGTGGCCTCTGATATGCAAGAACAGCCCAAAATAATTTAGGGAGAAAATCAATCATGAGCTACAGAGAAAAGGAAGTGGCCCAGATTAATTGCAAAGTCAGGAGGGACTGTGAGCAGCTGAAGGGATGTCCGAGAAGGGGCCCTGCCTAAAGGACCTTCCGTCATCAGAAGGAAAGGAAGGAGCCATGTGAAGTCAGGCTTACATGTGACTTCTGGGATGTTAAGAAAGAACACACATCACTTATGCAGTTGAGATAAAAAGGCTGTTTCGAAAATAAAGGTGTGTGACTCTCATCTCCTTGAATACGAAGTGTGAACTGGCAGTGGAAGAAACAACAGCACAGGCTGGAAAGCCTGGAACAAAACCTTAATAAACTGAATAGAGAAATCAAGGCAGCTAATGATTTCAATATTGTACCTTATCACATATTTTTCTTCAAAATAGTTATAGGCTCATAGAATGTTTGCAGTGGACGTCTCCATTAGAACGTCTAGTCTGGTGGTTTTCAAATGACTTTGGTCACAGGACCTGTTCTTCTGAACAAATCATATCCAATATCAAGAAAGCAAAGCAAACAACCTAAATTAGAAGACGCAAAAGTCGACCTGTTCTGGCTGACAAGCTGACAAGGTTTGAGGCTCTTACTTCTCTGCCTGTGTCTGCCCTGGAGGCCCCCACAGCAGAACCCGGGGCTCTACGGAACAGGACTGGAACACAATTTTTCCTGCTATTCGTTCTCAAACTAGACTCCTGCATACTCTGCCGAAACTTGCTTCCTTGTTTTACTAAGTTTTTTGAATGCTTCTCATATAACCCAGATCTTGGGGAATGGCGATGCACGTTAGCATGTTGAAGGCTGTGAAGAATCCTTTGGTTTTGAAATGTGTTGACATATGTTTGACCTAGTGTTTCACCTGCGTACTTGAGTGAACCTGACTAGGGAACCCTTTCATCAGAAACATCTATTAATATCTGTGGCAAACCAGTCCCCTAGAATACAGTTGAGGAAACACATGTTGTCAGGGTTCTGGTTTAATTCCCTCATTTTCCAAATGGGGTATTGAGGCTCAGAGGACGTGAAAACCTGTTCTGGGTGACACAGTTGGAAGCATAGTTAGGAACCAGATGTAGAACTCCTGAATCCATGAAGCAAAGGGGTTTTTCAGATATATTCTCTTTAATATCTCCACATGCCCAAGGGCAGGTAGCAATCGTATTCTGTTCTGTCCATGCTGTACAATGAAACACAGAAAGTCAAGGTTACCTAGTCAAACTCAAGTATAATTTTCCCTACTGTGCCCTGGTTTGCTTACTGGATGCTGAATCAGTCTGTCTTCCTGATGAAGAGAAGAGGTAAGGCTGCCCACTTTTTATGTGTTAGGACATGCTAAGTATAAGATTTAAACAAAAGAAGGTGTTTGATGGCATTATTAGCAATTGTCATAGTAATTTCTTGAGGTTTAAAGAAACTAGTGGACATTCACAACTGTTTATAGTGATTGAAGGTGTTTTGCTATGTTGTCATTAGAAAATTGGGCAAACCTGTAGCCAAGGTGAAGTACAACCCACATGAACTATGGAGATGCAATGAAAGGGAGTTACAGAACCTTCCCTTCTGCTCGATTAAGATATGATTAGGCAGTCTTTCTGTGGCCATTAATTTATTGCCTGGTAATTCAATAAGGGCTATTGTTTGAGGCTGTTTGAGAAACCCTTGCCTCTTATTAACTCAAAAGTGCCCAGAAGGCAGCACTAAGATGGCATTCTTTCTGCCGAGAAGAAGGCATGACTTTGAAAGGCATTTGACATCCTTTATTTATTTATTTATTCATTATTGGGGAATATTGTTGGGGAACAGTGTGTTTTTCAAGGATGTCAAGTCATTGTTTTTTCAATCTAGTTGTGGGGGAAGGGGAGGGGGCACAACTCAGCTCCAGGTCAAACTGTTGTTTTCAATCTACCGTGTTTCCCCAAAAATAAGACCGAACCAGAAAATAAGCCCTAGCATGATTTTTCAGGATGACATCCCCTGAACATAAGCCCTAACGCGTCTTTTGGAGCAAAAATTAGTATAAGACTTGGTCTTATTTTCGGGGAAACACGGTAGTTGTGGAGGGTGTAGCTCACTGGCCCATGTGGGACTCAAACTGACGATCTTGGTATTATGAGCATTGCGCTTCAACCACTGAGCCAACCGGCTGCCCACCGGCGTCTCAGCTCCAAGCTCAAAGCCATTGCTTCTTACTGGCCCATGTGGGAATCGAACCAGAGATCTTGGTGGTATGAGCACTGCACTCTAACCACTGAATCAGCTGGTCGCCAACCTGTGGCTCAGCTCCAAACTCAAGCCGTTATTTTCAATCTAGTTGTGGAGGGCACAGTTCACTGGCCCATGTGGGAATCAAACTGGCAATCCTGTTGTTAAGAGTTCGCGCTCTAACCAACTGAGCCATCTGGGCGCCCTGACATCCACTTTTTGACAGTAATTTATACCCAGACATTTGATTCAAGCATAGGATTCACAAGTCTGTGGATATTATATGACATCTAATTACTAAATGACAATTAATGATAATAGTGCTTTGTGAATATGTAGGGACATTCTGTACAAGGAACTCATTGCTCTTTGCACATATTAATTTAGACAAGCAAGTTGTGACAGAAAGGTAGCTTTATAATTTCATGGATGCTAAGTAAACTGAGTCATATTCAAATTGCCCCTTATCAATATGCAACAATTAATTGCTTGCTAATTTGAAACCATATGGATCATATTTTTAAAAATAACTCAATAGGATCAAGAACTATAGGGAAATAGAGGGAATGGATGTCAGGAGAAAATTCAAAATATTATTAAACTATTTGGATAACTTAGTTACTTCTATTCATATATTTTTGTAATAGGAATTGGTAATTTTTACTGGATTGGTAGCCAGATCTTAAATAGTAGGTAAGCTTTTGGCAAAGTGATGTCTGTCATATCTGGAATAAGGTTAATTTACTCTCTCCTCAAAGAGCCTCAAAAATCCTGGATTCTATTGTTAAGTCAAAAGGAGCCTCAGTGGTGTTGTTTCATCAGTCCTGGTAGACATAACCGATGTCTACTGGGGATGCCAAAAAAATGTATACAAGTGGACACTTTGGTCAACGTTGCTCAAGCAGTAGTTCACCGTAATCAGAAGTGTCTGGACGCTTATGGTAACCTCTTTGAGCACCTATTGTAACTGCAGAAGTCAAACGTGACTAGTATTCATCTTTTGTTATTTTTATATATTTTGTATTACAATTTTAATATTTTTTTCTTTTTTAAAATGTGTATACATTTTTTGACACCATCTGTATTTGCCAAACATCTACTTGAAAATGGGAATTTTAATTAAAAATAGAAAACTAGATTATATTATCCCTACTGACCACCTCCAAAATCCCCACATTGTTTTATGACTTACTTATGGAATTAAAAAAAAAATTGTTCTAACACACAATGGGATTTATAGATGATGTAATACAGAATTGTACACCTGAAATCTATGTAATTTTACTAACAATTGTCACCCCAATAAATTTTTAAAAATTGTTCTAAAAGTGGTTAATTCCTCAAATTGTACAGTATTCTATATAGAAATAGAGTGAGTTTTTAACTACAATTTCAAAAACAATTGTGAGATAACACTGTTATTTTATTCCCAAATATTTAATGAGTACATATGATGTGCCAAACACAGTGCAGGTCGTGGATTTATTAACAGAAAACAGATTTGGTTGTGCCCCTTAAGTCTAAGATGCTCAGTTTGGTGGTGGAAAGGAAGGTAAACAAATTATTGCAATCCAGAGTGATAAATTCTGCAACAGACATATGAGCAAGTTATAGGGGGTAATGGGGGCAAAGAAAAGCAAGAGTTAGCTTTGCAAGTAGCCCAATGCATGTGTATATAAATAAACAAATAAATATATAGATACAGATACAGATACAGATATAGATATAGATATATATGCATATGCTAGGAGTTTGAATCAGAATCTGTGTCACTTAGGGGAAGTACTTTGTTCTGCTGTTCTGCAGACCTATCCACCCACTATTCTTTTTTTTATTTAATTTATTTTATTTTTTAATTAAAGTTCATTGGGGGTGACAATGGTTAGTGAAGTTACATAGATTTCAGGTGTACAATTCTATAATACATCATCTGTATCTCACATTGTGTGTTCACCACCCAGAGTCAGTTCTTCCATCACCTTATGTTTGATCCCTTTTACCCTCATCATTCAATTTGATTTCATAGTTCTGCACTTGGATCTGTGTGTGTGTGTGTGTAGTACATTTAAATAACTTGATCCTTTACAACCTCACTATTCCCTATTGATACCTATTTGTTTTGACATAAGGGAGAGATGACATCTGACATGTGGTCGGCATTTGCTAAATATGACTTCAGCCTTAAGATTAAGATGGACAAGTCCTGCACAATTTGGGAATTTTAGAAATGCTCTGTGTCTGTTTACTCTGAATTATGTACGGCTCTCTGCTGAGGACTGGAGAAGACAGAATTAAAGTGTCCCGAAGCTGTGTTCCAGGTTGCCTAGGTTTTCAGTAGGCAACACTGTTTCCACCTAAGAAGCTCCGATGTGGCTTTTTTGCCCGTGTATCTTTCTGGTTAACTGTATGACCACAGCTGGATCCCCTGCCAGACATTCTCCTCACTCTCTTTCCAATCATAGGCTGGAGTGGTCTCGATGAATCTCTGCAGGCACTTCCTCCTCAACAGAGGGATGATTCATTGGCATGAAGCGGTTTAAGCGAGTAAAATAAAACACTTTTATGGAAATGTTCTGCTTACCCTGTGTTTGTTCCCTGGCACCTCTGCGGTGCCTCTGTGGCAAAAGAGGACCAGAGGGGACATCCTTATTCTCTCTTGTAAGAATATCCAGTACTTCTATGCTAGGATAGGATTTGAAAATTGTTCTAGTTTATTTCAGATCACCCATGTGCTCTAGGGCCCTGGAAAGGAGATGAAGAAAACCAAGCACTACAGCTTGAAATTATGTCAGAGGCTGCCCATCTGCCTGAAGGGAAAAGAAGTTTATGATAAACATACTGAAGATAGCAGACACATTCAGATAGCAGTGTACTGTTGCCACGCGACACAAAGGCTTTTTGTTCAACTACACACAGGAACTTGTCCTGATTGGAGAAGAGTTTGTGATCCTCACAGTGTGGGGTTTCTTTGTCAAAACCACTAAGAGAAGTCATGGAAAGTGAGAGTGTAAAGAGAACGAAAGGGCACAAAGAAAAAATAAACTGAAGGGTGGAAAGGCAGAGCAACCCAATGGACAGTTGGGGCGGGGGGAACAGATGGGGAAATGCAGCAGATATGTGTAACTGCTGCTTGAATTGCAACAGCAGCTGGGGCCAATGCAAGAGAATCTGCCCAGAGGACAGGGTCCTTCTAGGCGGAGTGACCTCCTGTGAAAGGCAGAGTTTCTGCTTCTCTGATATGTGCCCTTTAAGTCAAGCAACATTGGGGATATATAAAATGAAAAGGAGGGAGGGTGGGATAAAAGGGGAAATCATTATAATCCTTAGACAGATGATTTTAAAAAGCAATGATTTGGGTTCTTTAATTCATTACACATCATAAAGGCCCCAGGCTGTGTTGCCTGTGGCTTTAAAATCTAGGACCCTATTAAACCCTTTTCTTGTTAGTAACTGAGTGCTTTGGAAACTCACTAAGAAAAAAAAGCCAATTTAATCAAGGCAAGATTGAACACAAAGGAAGGCCTCGATCTTGCCTTTCTGCAGAAAAACTTTCAAGCTCAAATGGCTTATGGTTTTCATTTACCTAAAGAATCCCTATAGAATCAGCAGTTGGGGAAGGGGGCCTTTTCATTAGGTTGCAGGGCACACCCAGGTTCTGTTTCTTCACACCAAGGCCTGACTGCTTCCTTAGCTATTTAAGGAAAAATAATTTTTTTCAGTTATGCTATATGGAAGAAAATCCATGACCTAAACTAGGGGCAGACACAAATCTACCTAACATCTGAAAGTGAGCGAAGGTTAGTTGGTTTCTCTTGACCCAGATAGATCCCTTCCTTAATGACTGATAGTGTATTGTCAATTGTCAAGGGATAGTGTGGTGCAATGAAAGGAGATGCTGGAGTTGGAAAGACATGGATTTGAGCCCAATCCCTGCATTTGTAATCTCTAAATTATGTAAATTAAGTTCTCCTAGCCTCATTTGTCACATCTGTAAAATGGAGAGCATAGTATTGTCTCTACTATTAAAAAAAGTCACCAAGTTAACTCAATATAAGTTTATGTTGTGTTCACTTAACAGGCTGAAATGAGGGGTCTGACAGTAAGAAAAGAGGTCCTGCTCTACAAAGTCACTCGGGGACCCAGGGTAACGAAGGCTCTGTGCTCATGAACACACGACATCCATAGTCAGTCACCCTGAGCTTTATCGTCCAGCCAAACAAAGAGGAAGGAGTGCTGAGCACAGAGAAGAGATTTTTAAGGGTCATAATGGTACCTGTTATTTTTTTCTCACATTTGGCTAAAATGCAGTCACTTGGTCTACCTGACTGCAGAGTCTGAGAAAAGGAATCTAGTCTAATGCTAGGAAAAAACAGGAAATGGACTTTGGTGTATAGCTAGCAATTATAGCTGTACTATTTTCACCAAATAGCCATTTGTACCCTTCTTCCAATATTCAGAACACACACAGCCCCACGATTGAACTCAAGCTTCAACCAGTTATTGCATCCAGCGCAAACTTTAAAATCACTTGGTGATATTTATTCCTCGTCTTCATGACCAGACATGACTTTTCATGCTAAAGTGACCTATAACTAAAAAGATTGCCACCCATTATTCCAACATCCTTTATTTTTCGACAATTCATTTTTATTGAGGTATAATTAACATATAACATTTTTTAGTTTTAGGTGTATGACATAATGATTAGCTTTTATATATATTGTCAAAAGATCACCACACACATACAAAAAGTCTAGTTAACATCTGTCACTATATATGTATAGTTACTGTTTTTTTCTTGTGATGAAGACTTATTAAGATTTACTCTCTTAGTGACTTTCAAATATGCAATACAGTGTTATTAGCTATAGTGACTGTGTTGTACATTTCATCCTGACTCATGGATTTTATAACTTTCAGTTATAAACATCTTTTCTTGAGTGGGGTCATAAGACTGGATTATCACAATAAAACATTTGGAAATTTTGGAAATTGGAAAAGAGAAGAATTGGAGATAGAAAGCTGGTCCACCTTTGTCTTGGCATTGGAGACAGTCCTTGTTTAGACTCTGATAATGCTCTCCAGAAGGAAATATTTTGTCTGTTGTTTCCTAGGAAGTTCACCCACTGGGTAATTCTTCTTTGTTCAGTGTCCTCCATGCCACATCTACGTGGTCATTGTAGAACACATCTCCCTTGGAGTGATTTATGTAGTTCATTTTCTGTTAGTGCATGTTGGGGAGCTAAGCAGTTGTTTTGCAGTTGCAGGCCTTTTAAAAGTAGACCCATTGTGTTTTGGGCTAGACAATTCCTTTAAAAATACCATAAGCTTCTGCTCTATGTTTTTTCAGGCATGCCCATTTGCCACAATTATATATCAAAGTCATGACTGGCTGTAAGCCTCAAGCCTACATTATTTCCTTCCTGGCATGCCCCCGTGCTCCTCTTTCTCAACTGAATGTGGCTACACTGAGGTCATCTGAAACAAAGGTCTTTGTAAGGAAGATAGCTTTTGATTGTCCTTTGATAATTGCTGCAGAGGTGAATTATTTCATCCAAGTTAGAAGTGTTAATGGACCTTTGCTGCTTAGAACTATTTTCGATCTTCCTGATATGTGGGATGCAGATTTGCGTGGCTTTTCCAAACCTGGAGGCCTCAAATTTCTAGAATGAATCTCTCTCTCTTTAAATATCTGCTTGGAAACTGGTACGTGTTTTTTTTTTTTTTTTTTTTTTTTTCTGGAGCTCATCTCTTTCTTGTTACCATGTAAACAGAAAAGGGTAATATACAGCAACACTTGGCTTTTTTTTCATCCATTTTTTTTCTTCTTCTTCTAGAGCTATAGGCTCAGTAGGTACTTGGTTTGCCTTAGAAGTTATTAAAAGTGACAGTTTTACCAAATGTTATGCTGTTTCAAAACAGGGGTCCCCAGCCTTCCAGCCCACTCTGTCTGTATCATTGGCATCCATTGTCCAAGTGCAAGGTTGTAAAGTGTGGAGGTCTCTGCTTCCTGCAGTCACTCAGAGGTGCTACATTACGGCGACTTTCTGTCTTCAGTTTGTGACTTCCAAGTCTGACATGGGTGTCCACTTCTGGCTGGGTGAAGGGAAGAACACAGGGCAACACAAGAAGGAGGCTTTAAAGGGCTCGGCTTAGGGAGTTGTGCATGTTACCTCTACTCTCATTCCGTTGGGTAGAACTTGGTGACAACATCACACGTGTTTGCGGAGAGTTTCAGAAATGGTATCTCTTAAATCACCCAACAAGAAGAGAGTACGAGTTTTGTTTAACAGTCTTCAATTTCTCTCATAAATACCAAACTGCATGATTGCTGTAAGGCTGAAAGGGCCTGTCATGATGATACATCTCATCATAAGTATTTGGTATGTTGGTTGTCTTCAGGTCCCCACTCACTCTAAACTAGCCCCCGAAGTACCCAATAAGTACTTAATAAACATAGGGCAAATGAATCAATATTCATAGTTATTTCTCCTCTGAATTGGGGACCTTTGAAATCTGACCTGTTTTGGACTGATCTATGCTAAATCTCTTCGGGTCTCATTTTTCTTTGAATTAGAAACATCTGTCAGGAAACCTAGACTATTTTCCAAAGAACCCCATCTGTTCTATTGGAAACTGTTTCAAAGTTGAAACATCAACTCTGACAGGTCCTTTGGCCACTAAAGATGCAGCCCCTAGGGACACGTCTATGCTGGCTATTAACATAAAAGAGCATAGCAGAAACTGGATGAAAGTCATCTGCTGTGCTGGATTCTGCATCCTTTTAAAACATACCAGCCTTTAAATGTACTTTTCACAAACATTTGATTTCTTTTCTCCAGATTTAAAATCACTTTGCAGACTTCAGAAAAATTTATAAAGGAACTGTTTTTGTCCCATTCCATTTCTACACTTGTTTATAACGCTTGCTCCTTTTACCCTCCATTTATTTACTTTCTAGGTTGGTTAACTTCTTTCCCAGCATTATTGCGGTATAATTGACAAAGTTATAATATATTTAAAGTGTAAGTGTGATGATTTGCTAAACATATACATTGTGAATGGATTCCCTTCATTGAGTTAATTAACATATCCATCAGCTCACATATTTACCTATTTATTTATTTATTTATTTATTTTCCTTGAGGACAATTAAGTTCTACCCTCTTAGCAAATTTCAATATACAATACAGTGTTATCAACTGTAGTCGCCGCATTGTACATTAGATCTTCTGACCTTATTCATATAACTGACAGTTCCTACTCTTTTACCAAACTCTCCCTATTTTCCCCATCCCTCAGGCCCTGTTAACCATTTTTCTACTCTCTTGTTTCTATGAGTTTGATTTTTTTTTTCAGATATCACATATAAGTGATAGAATGCAGTGTTTGACTTTTGTTGGCTTGTTTCATTCAGTATAATTCCCTCCAGTTTCATCCATGCTGTCTCAAAAGACAAGATTTTCTTATTTTTTAAAGCTGAGTAATAGTCCATTGTGTGTGTGTGTGTGTGTGTGTGTGTGTGTGTGTCCATTCACAGACATTTAGGTTGTTCCCTACCTTGGCTACTGTCAATAATGCTGCAATGAACATGGTAGTATAGATATCTCTTTGAGATTATATTGGTTTCATTTCCCTTGGATTATCTACCAGAAGTGGGATTGCTGAATCATATGGTATAAAATGAAAGCAAGGGAGGTTGGGATAAAGGGGAAAATCATTGTGATTCTTAGATGATTTTTTAAGGAACCATCATACTGTTTTCCATAATGGCTGTGCCAGTTTACATTTCCACCAAGAATGTACAGGGATACCTTTCTTCCACATCCTCACCGTCGTTTGTTATCGCTTATCTTTTTGATATTAGCCCTCCTAACAGGTGTGAGATGTGAGGTGATATCTCACAGTGGTTTTGATTTGCATTTCCCTGATGATTAGTGATGTTGAGCACCTTTTCATGGACCTGCTGGCCATATGTGTCTCTTCTTTGGAAAAATGTCATTCAGGTTCTTTGCCCAATTTTTAATTGATTTATTTGTTGTGGAGTGCTCTTTGTTTGCTTGTTTCATTGCTATTGAGTTGTATGAGTTCCCTGTATATTTTGGGTATTATGGAATTGGCTCACACAATTATGGAGGCTGGCAAGTCAAATATCTGCCAGGTAGGCTGGCGGGACCGAGGGAAGAGCTAGTGCAGTTTGAATCTGAAGGCCACATACTGGCTGAATTCCTTCTTGCTTGGGCAAGGTCAGCCTTTTTGTTCTATTCAGGGCTTCCAGCTGATTGGAAGAGACCCACTCACATTATGGAGAGCAGTCTTCTTTTATCAAAGGCCACCAATTTAAGTGTTGTTAAATTTTGATTATTATTTTTTTCAATTACAGTTGACATTCAATATTTATTAGTTTCAGGTGCACAGAATAGTGGTTAGACATTTGTATAACTTAAGTGATTCTGCCAATAAGTCTTGCACCCACCTGTCACCATGTATAGTCTTTACAATACTATTGACTATATTTCCTAAGCTCTACCTTACACCCACATAACTATTTTGTAACTGCCATTTATACTTCTTACCGCTTTACATTTTTCACCCAGCCCTCTAAGCTACCTTCCTTCTGGCAACCATCAGTTTGTTCTCTGCATCTATGAGTTTGCTTCTGTCTTGCTTGTTTCTTTATTTTGTTTTTTAGATTTCCCATATAAGTGAAATCATATCTTTCTCTGTTTGATTATTTCACTTAGCACAATACCCTCTGGGTCCATCTATATTGTCACAAATGGTAAGACTTCATTCTTTTTTTGGCTGAGTAATATTCCATTGTATATATGTACTTCTTTATACATTCATCTGTTGATTGGCACATTTAATCCATTTACATTTAAAGTAATTGTTGATAGATATGTAATTATTGACATTTTATTAATTGTTTTCTGATTGTTTTTGTAGTTTTCTGTTCCTTTCTTATTCTCGTTCTTCTCTTGTATATTGTTGATTTGCTGTAGTGTTCTGTTTGGATTTGTTTCTCTTTATTTCTTGTATTTTTTTGGTTTGTGGTTTTCATGTATTTTACATATACCAAGTTATGTTTATAGCAGTCTATTTTAAGTTGATGGTTGCTTAAGTTTGAACACTGTCTATAATTATTAACATTTTTACACACACCCTCCATGTCTGTGTGTTCGTCATTAATTTTTACTTCTGTGTGTGTGAGTGTGTCTGTGTGTGTGTCTGTGTGTGTTTGTGTGTGTCCCTTAATTTTCTGTTGTAATTACATATGGTCATCCTACTTTTGCCTTTTAACCTTTGCACTAGCTTTAGTGTTGCTGGATTCACTGCTTTTATTATGTGTTTGCCTTTGTCAGTGAGGATTGTTTTTCTTTGCAATATTTTCTTATTCATATTTATGACTTATTTTTCTTCTTCTTCTTCTTCTTAAAGAAATCCTGTTAACATTTCTTTTAATACTGGTTAAAGAAATCCTGTTAACATTTCTTTTAATACTGGTGGTGATGAACTCCTGCAGCCTTTTTTTTGTCTGGGAAGCTTTTCATCTCTCTTTTGATTCTAAATAATAGACTTGCTGGGTAGAGTAATCTTGGTTGTAGGTCCTTGCTTTTCACCACTTTGAATATTTTGTGCCAATCCCTTCTGGCCTGCAAAATTTCTGTTGAGAAATCAGCTGATAGTCTTATGGGAGCTCCCTTGCAGGTAACTAACTGCTTTTTCTCTTGCTGCTTCTAAGATTCTCTCTTTGTCTTAAACCAACAAGATATTTTAATTATGATGTATCTTGCTGTGGGCCTCTTTTGGTTCCTCTTGTTTGGGATTCATCTCTCAGGGGCTTGTGTGTCTATTTCCTTCACCAGGTTAAGGAAGTTTTCCATCATTATTTCTTCAAATGGGTTTTCAATTCCTTGCTTGCTCTTTTCTTCTTCTGGCACTGCTATGGCGTGGATGTAATAACACCTGATGTTGTCCAAGAGGTCCCTTAAACTATCTTCTTTTTTATTATTATTATTATGTTTTTTTTCTTTTTAGTGCTCCAATTGTTTCCCACTACCTCATCTTCCAAATTACTTATTCAACCCTTTGCTTCCTCCCATCTACTATTAATTCCATCTAACATATTCTTCATTTCTGTCGTTCTAGTCTTCATTTTTGACTGGTTCTTTTTTATGTTTTCTATCTCCACTTTTATGTTTCCTATCTCTTTGTTGAGGTTCTCCCTGAGATCATTGAGCATCCTTATAACAAGTGTTTTGAACTTTGCATCTGGTAGATTGCTTGCATCCATTTTGTTTAATTCATTTTCTGGAGTTTTGTTCTATTCTTTTATTTGGGACGTGTTTCTTTGTTTCCTCATTTTGGCTGCTTCCTTTTGTTTGTTTTTATGCGGCATCTCCCAGACTTGGCAGAGTGGCCTTATGTAGTATATGTCCTGTGGGGCCCAGTGGTGCAGTCTCACTGGCCACCTGAGCCAGGTGCTCCAGGTGTATCTCTTGTGTGGGTTGTGTGTGCTCTCCTCTTGTAGTTGAGCCTTGATTAGTGTTGGCACATCAGTGGATGGGATTGACCCACAGGCTGATTAGCTGGGAGGACTGGCTCTGACTTTAGCAGATAAGCTGTTTTGCAGGGGCTGACCACAGGGAGTGGGATTTGCTTTAGTGGGGCTGAGGTGCTTGCTGAATCCACCCTTTTGGTGTGTCATTTGTGGTGCTACTTGGGTGGTGATCTGGTGTGGTGTGAAGCCTGCACCTGCTGTTTGTTTCTGGGCTCTCTTAGGAGGAGATCCGGTGCAGACTGATGTCAGTTACTGCCTGTGTCCTGCCTGAGGTTACCTGGTAGGAACTACATAGTGAGATGCAGTTGGTAGCTGTCTGTGCTGGTCTTGAAGGCACCTAGGAGTGGTTCTGTTGTGAACCAAGGCTGGCTGCCTCTAGTGCTGTGCTTAGCAAAGGTACAGGGCATGCTGAGGACAGCAGCTGTTTGTTTGGAGTTTGTGGTCCTTTGAGAGCTTTTAGGAAACTCTGCAGCACTGACCCAGGCTGGTCCTTTGTGTGGGTTAGCCTCGGGAATAAATTCCAGCTGGGTATGTAAATTCAGTGGGGTGAAGTCTTGGAGAATCATCAGGGTGGGAAAAGAGAAATGCTAGTAGGGTTAATGAAGACTCAGACTTGGTGCCTACCTGTGCCATCAGGCTGAGTGGGATGAGGGCTCAATGATGAACAATGGTAGCCCCCAGCACTGAAGAGAGGTGCCCCTCCAGCCCTCACTCTGAAGCCAGACAATTAAGTCCCTCCTGTTTGTGGCTGGTGCCTTTCTCGCTGCTGTCCTTATGCTAGAGCTTAGGGTAAATGTTGGTGAGTGAGTGAGTCTGTGTGTGGGCCCTTTAAGAGGATGCCTGGGATTCCAGCAGCCCTCCATCTCACCCTGCTGATTTTCACAGCCAGTTCTTGTGGGGACTCCTCGTCTTAGCACTAGTGCTCTACACTGGAGAGCCTGGTATGGGGCTGGGACCACGCTCTCCTCAGTGGGGACCTCTGAAACCAAGATATCCCTCTCAATTCTCAACAGCCACATGAGGGTATGGGGCCAGCATGCTTCATGCCTCTACCCCTCCTACCAATTTCAATGTGGCTTCTTCTTTTTATCCTTAGTTACAGGATTCTGTTCAACTAGTCTTCAAGTGGTTGTTCTATAATTTAGTTGTAATTTTGATCTAGTCATAGGAGGAGATGAGCATAGCGTTTACCTACTCTTCCATTTTGACTTGAAGTCTATTACTTGCTCTTAAGAAATGGATTCTAGTAGGGGAAATCAGAGACATACCCACACAATTACAAGGGGAAAATATTATATTAATTACATTAAGAAGTCACAGTGTTAACACAGAAAAAAGAGAAACAAGAGAGAAATACTTTATATTAAGGATCTGCTATTCCAAATATACTTTGCTTACATTATTTTATTTATTTTATTCCATATGTTTGTCCTGAAAAATAGGTGGTCCATCTCCCATTTTACAGATGAAGAAACTGATGTTCTAAAAGGCAAAGTCTTTGTCCAATGTTACTTAAGTAACAAGTGGTGGAAACCAGATATTAATAAGGTATATCTGGCTTGTTTACCTACGCCAGTGAATTATATGCTTCTTCCTATCCTCCCATAGAAATACACATATTTTAATTGTAATGTACAGACAAGTGCTCACAAGTCTATGCATGCACAGAGACACACACAGAAGTATTTACTTCATTATGTGGGAAGCATTCCAATATTTTCTATTTAATCTATTCAATTCTTCTAACCCATCATATCCCATGTCTTAATTTGATTTTGGCCCATTAAATTGTTTTTGCAGCAAAGCAAATAGGTTGCAAAGCAGAATTTGAAAATGTTTGTTCTTTGTCATGTTCCGTGGTGTTGAAAGGAATTGGAGATAAAGACCACATGTTGAGGATTAGAGAAGACTTTATTTAGCAGATAATGTTTGAGCTAGGTCTTGAATGATGGGTTGGGTGTGAGGAAAACTTTAAAAGTAATAACTATTTCACTCACACAGGCAGTGGTACTCACATAATTTAGGCTTCTATCAAATAATCTAGATGTTTGGTTGTTTTATGATGAGCCTGAAGAAAAGTCAATGTTCTAGTGTGTTGCTGTACTCATTTGTGAGTGAATTGATAAGTCATTGTTACTCACTTTGGAAGTAATTATTAGACACTAGTTATGTGTTAGGTAGTGGGCTCAGTACTGAAAACATACAGATGTCTTCAGCGTGCTGTCTACCCTTAAGGAGCTTATGCTTGTATTTCTCATTCTATTAGCAGACGTGGCAACTAACCCTTTGCACTGGGGCTACCGAGTCTGTTCTACTGTCCCTAGGGAGCTGGTGTTCTTCTTCTTTGGCTGTATGCTGGGCATCCTGGGGAGACAGCATTGTTCTCGCCTTTCTTCCATCTTGAAATGGGATTTTTAAGTTAAACGGGAACTATTCTTTGTGGCTTGATGACATATTGATTGGCAGTGGTGGGTGTTCTTTTAAAAAGCATTTCATGTGCTGATGATTCTAGACATGGTGAGGTAAGTTTATAGATTTTGCCTGAGATCAGGTTTTTTTCTTCAAGCCAGGGAAAATAAAGTTGCCTCATTCATTTAAAATCAGGGATTTGCTAGAGAAATTGATATATGTGGTTCCATGGGCAGAACCTTCATGTTAAGAGTTTTCTGGGTCTGATGAATTGATTGCTGGCAGGGGCGGTTAGCAGCTGAGCTTAGGCTATGAGGCTTCTGATAAGAAGGCTTCTAATAAGAGCGCCCTGTTTTATGTACACGTTAGATACAAAGACATAATATCAAAATATTAACATATATTTCCTTATTTTAAGCCTATACTAATGAACTTGGATTATTTTGTAATGGATAAATAAACAAACTAAGATACATAAACACCAAATAAAGTAGAAAGAGACATCACCTTCCCGATCCTGTAAATCCAGCGATAGTGGGCCTAGAACATTCTGTAACATTTTTGTTTTTGACTTTTTTTTTTTTTTTAATTTATTGAGGTGACAATTGTTAGGGAAATTACATAGATTTTAGGTGTACAATTCTGTGTTACATCATCTATAAATCCCATTGTGTATTCACCACCCAGAGTCAGTTCTCCTTCCATCACCATATATTTGATCCCCCTTACCCTCATCTCCTACCCCTCACCCCCCTTACCCTCTGGCAACCACTAAACTATTGTCTGTGTCTATGAGTTTTTGTTTCTCATTTGTCTTGTTCTTTTGCTGTTTTTGGTTTATATACCACATATCAGTGAAATCAAATGGTTCTCTGCTTTTTCTGTCTGACTTATTTCACTTAGCATCATACTCTCAATATCCATCCATGTTGTCACAAATGTTCCTATATCATTTTTTCTTACCACCAAATAGTATTCCATTGTGTATATATACCACAACTTCTTTATCCATTCATCTATTGAAGGACATTTTGGTTGTTTCCATGTCTTGGCCACCGTAAACAAAGCTGCAATGAAAATTGGAGCACACGTGTCTTTATGTATAAATGTTTTCAGATATTTTGGGTAGATACCCAGGAGAGGAATTGCTGGGTCATATGGTAACTCTATTTGTATTTTTTGATTATTATTATTATTTTAAATTTTATTTTATTAAATTTATTGGGGTAACAATTGTTAGTAAAATTACATAGATTTCAGGTGTACAATTCTGTGTTACATCATCTATAAATCCCATTGTGTGTTCACCACCCAGAGTCAGTTCTCCTTCCATCACCATATATTCGATCCCCCTTACCCTCATCTCCCACCCCTCACCCCCCTTACCCTCTGGCAACCACCAAACCATTGTCTGTGTCTATGAGTTTCTGTTTCTCATTTGTTTGTCTTGTTCTTTTGTTGCTTTTGGTTTATATACCACATATCAGTGAAATCACATGGTTCTCTGCTTTTTCTGTCTGACTTATTTCGCTCATCATTACACTCTCAAGATCCATCCATGTTGTCACAAATGTTCCTATATCATCTTACCGCCGAATAGTATTCCATTGTGTATATATACCACAACTTCTTCATCCATTCATCTATCGAAGGACATTTTGGTTGTTTCCATGTCTTGGCCACCGTAAACAAAGCTGCAATGAACATTGGAGCACACATGTCTTTATCTCTAAATGTTTTCAGATTTTTTGGGTAGATACCCAGGAGAGGGATTGCTGGGTCATATGGCAATTCTATTCGTAATTTTTTGAGGAACCTCCACACTGCCTTCCATAACGGCTGCACCAGTCTGCATTCCCACCAACAGTGTATGAGGGTTCCTTTTTCTCCATAGCCTCTCCAACACTTGTTACTATTTGTCTTGTTGATGATAGTCATAACAAATGGGACTATATGAAACTTAAAAGCTTCTGCACAGCAAAAGAAACCATTAACAAAATAAAGAGGCAACCAACTGAATGGGAGAAGGTTTTTGCAAACAGTGCCTCCGATAAGGGGCTAATATCCAAAATATACAAGGAACTCATGAAACTCAACAACAAAAAAACAAACAACCCAATTGAAAAATTGGCAGAGGACCTGCAGAGACATTTCTCCAAAGAGGACATACAAATGGCAAATAGACATATGAAAAAATGCTCAACATCACTAATCATCAGAGAAATGCAAATCAAAACCACAATGAGATATCACCTCACCCCAGTCAGAATGGCTATCATCAACAAGACAAATAGTTTTTGACTTTTAATTGGTGCAATAGAGATTATTGGTACTATGATCAATCACTGAGATACCTTGCTGAATATGCTGCTGCTGATTTCCTATTACAATGCTCTCGGCTGAAAGTCCTTTGAAGACAGTTCTGTTGTATACTTCATGTTCTCCCTGGCTACCTTTTTACAATAAAGTAGCTGCTCAAAAACATACTAATTAACAAATTAGCATTAACCAATAGATCAACACAGCAATTTGTCATTTATAAAACACCTATGTAACTTTACTAACAATTGTTACCCTAATAAATTTTAATTTAAAAAAAATTGATACACAGTTCATCATTTGATTTTTAAAAATCAACATCAGTTTATTTAGTGATTTGTTCTTATCAAGCTTTTCCAAAAATTTTAACTTAGTCTCCATAGAATGAATTTACAATGTGAAATTACCGGAGTTATATGTGGCATAAAAGGAACTTATTCTTGGTAATTATTCAACTAAATTATGGGATCAGAAAAGTGCTAATCTACTGAGTATTAGTCTAATAACTCTAGGCTTTCACTATGTTTTTCAGTGGAAATAAAGATCATGTGTTAATCTGGTGGGATATTTAAGTGAAAATTAGTTAAGAGAGATTCTAAGATGTATGAGTAAGCTTTGACTAAATTATGTGGCAGTAACAAATGTCCCCAGTATGTCAATGGCTTACTAACACAGAGATGGCTTGCAATTCTGTGTACATTTTCTCTCTCTCTATCCATTTCTCTCTATCTATCTATCTATCATCTATCTATCTATCTATCTATCTATCTATCATCTATCTATATGTGTTTATATGTGTGTGTATATATATAGAGATGTGCATGCACACACACACATTTATTTAATTCATGGACCTAAGTTTGAAGGAGCAGATTTTATTCAGGACACATAGTCTTGAATATGGAGAGAAAAGAATGGCAGAACCACATAATGGCTCTTAAAGCTTCCATTTTATAGTGACACATGAGATTTCTATTCCTATTGCATTGGACAAAGCAAGTCAAATGGCCAAAACTGATGTCAGTGGGGTGAGATGTGTAATACTTTCATTGGGAGAAGCTGCAAATACTTGGAACAATAAAACGATATACCCCGTACTGTTATTATGGAATGTTGAGATCTGGGTAGAAGAATCAATCTCATATTGATTTTGATCCTCAAAAGTAACCATACGTTTGGTAGAATAGATTTTATTCACTGCATTTTATAGACAAAACAAAATACTAAGACTAATTAAAAAAAAATTTTTTTTTCAAGACTCATAGCTGATCAATGACAAGTTCTAAATTTGAACTGAAATTTAAATCAGACTCCCTTTCTAACCTAAATCTAAAATCTGATACTCTTCATGACCATGTCACATCTGTGAATGTCTGTATGATGTCAGAATCTAGAATGAAAAATGAAAATGCCCCAACTCTAGGATGCTGGGGAATTTGCTTTCAAATTTTCATTTATGTATTTTATATTCCTTAAGGTGACTGATACAGAATCAAAGTAGTTCTCTCTGTGCATGGATATGGCCATCATATTTAGCTTATTTTATTACAATCCCTTTTTTGGCATATGCTTTTACGTGTGTGCATAAAGTCAGTTCCTTCAGGCCTCTGTAAGACTTTTAAAAAATATTCTTGTAGATCCAGCTCAAACTGCTGAGTTTCAAATCAGAAATTAGTTCTGATTCTGTTGATGTAAACCTGAACAGAGAGGGGAAACATAATCCAACTTCCTGCGTTGTTAAGATTTTAGATATACAGTTTTGATAAAAAAGCTTGCAAATACAAAATTTGCTATCGTACCTAATGTAGCATAGAGGATTTTGTCTGAGCTAGCAAAGGATCACATTTTCATCTCCCATGAGGCAGGGACTGAGCTCAATAAACTAGAGTGTCCACAAGCACTCTACTAAAAAAACCAAAAAAAAACCCAAAACAAAACAAAAAAAAGAACAAAAAAAAATTCATTTTGAATGTTTGTCTGGTTTTACAGTGGATGGGCTCTAAACCCAGTTACCTGATAAATCATATTCTATACAAAGGGTACCAAAAATGTATACACATTTTAAGAAAGGAAAACGGTATCAAAATTGTAATACTCAATATATACTGATAATAAAAGATGAATACAAGTCACTTTTGACTTCTGCAATTATATGAGGTGCTCAAAGTGGTTACCATCAGCATCCAGACACTTCTGATTATGATGAACTATTGATGAGCAACATTGACCAAAGTGTCCACTTATATACATTTTTCTGGCACCCCCGAAATGTGTCATATGTATACTTACTAACCTGAGCAAGAACATTGACTTCAGGTACAGAGAAAAGCCAATATTGCACAACAAATGGACTAGACGACTCATTCAGTTCGATTCAATTCATGTCTGCTGTACATTTGGTACCATAATGTATGCTATAGAGAAATTGCAGTACATTTCCTGCTGCTGAGGAGTTCTTGTTGAGATGCGTTATGATCTTGAGGAGACGCTATGGAAGCAGGATTCAAAAGAGCCTATTTTTATCTGACCTTCTTTCTTTTCTTTAAGATAGTGGGGTGGGGGTGGGGGGAATCCATGAACAATGTTGCATACTTGAGAACAGTTGTTCCATAACAAGAGGGTCTGGCTTGGAGGGCAGAGATTGAGTCATTATAGGTTAGAAACAGCCAATTTTCAACCGTGTTCACTTGGCACCTTCTTATGATTAAATACTGATTGACAGGTGATTCATTAATTAAATGATTCCTTCAGTCCTTCATTTAATAAGCATTAAATGAAGTGATTCTTTGTGCCCAGAACTGTGTTAAATGTAGAGAGCCAAGGTTATGAACATAGCTCTTACCCTTCATCTTTAAGTCCAACGGGGGAAACAGACAAGTCAACCCAAAATTCCAATACCATGTGACAAAAGCTATGTCAGATATAAGCATAAGCTATTTTAGAACACAGGGGAAGAATACAATTTCTAGATTTAAATATCCTTGTAAGGATATCTAAAGGAGGTGGTCCTTGAAATGAATCTTTATGGATGAGAAGGATAATTACCCAGGTAAAGAAACGTGGTAGGGCATTGTAGACGTGTTATGTTTTAGCATGTACACAAGAAGATAATCAAGAAACAACAGGTACAAGTAGTCATGACAGGTAGTTAAGTATAGTGGAAGTGTGGAGGAATTTGGGAGAATGAGAAAGTTTGGGGATGACAGTATACAGGTAAGATAGAAGTGAAATTCATGAAGCACTTATAGTCCATATTTGTTAATCAGTGTGATGTTGGACTTATATACAGAAAACAACTCAGTCTAGCTTAAGCAAGAAAGGAAACTTCCTTGATAATATTAGTGCTGTCCTAGCATATAAACACAGGGCTGGCTACAGCTTGGCTTCAAAATAGACTGTCACTGAAGATAGGAATTCCATCAGGGACTTCAATTCTGTTGTTCTCTTCTTGGGTTCTTATTTGCCTCATTATGCAGAATATTTTATCTACTTTTCCAATCAATGTGATGGAGCACAGAAGGTAAGACCATCATCCAAGATGTTGTATCTTACATATACAGCTACCTGGAAAGATTGAATGCCTCTCTGTGTTCATTTAAAAATTCTCTTTGGAAGGAAATTGGTTTGGTCAACTTGAGTCTGGTGCCTATACTTGCACTAGACTTGCACTGCTTTGATTGTAGCTAAGAGGAAAGTTGTGTGATATGGACATCATTTCTGTGACCATGAGACTGCAGGGCAATAGATGCATTGGAAATTCCCAAAGAAAAAGACTGGGGATTTTAACAGAATATAGCTAATATGTAAGTGGTTCCCAAATGACAGTCTATTGGTTAAGTACATTATAATAACTTCCGGAGTTTTGGAAACATATACTGGTATACTTTTGGGGTTTACCCGCTAAATTTAGATTAGGTAGATCCAAAGTGGGACCTACATTTCAAAAGTTCAGTAAGTGATTCTAATGCCCAGCTAAATTGGGAACTGTTTTAAGGAATTTAGATTTTATCACAATGAAGAGAGGAAACCTCAGGAGGAAGATGGAAATACCATGGGATAGATTTGCATCATCGTACACCCACTCTGGCAAGTAGTTTGGAAAGGCGATCATGCGAGTTAAGTGACTTCTTAGCAGCTTGTTACATTCATCCAGGAGGGATAAAAGATCTTATGTAGGACAGGCAGAATGTAAATAGAGAGTAGGGATATTTAGAAAGTAGCACTGGCAGTTGGTTGTCATTGGTTACATTTGAGGTACAAGAAGTACCTCTAGAACAACTCCCATATTTTTGGCATGAGTCATGAGGGAAGGAGGTGATAGAGCAGGAGACATGGAATTTGTAGTAGAAATTGATGAGCTGAGTCCTGACATTTTGTGTGTGAAATGCCTGCATGGCCTCCAATTGTGCACGTCCAGGAAATAGTTGGATATATGGGAGTTCTGAGCTAATGATATGTTTTTGTAGTCATTGTTTACAAGCAATAGATGAAGACATTGTGTGCAGATTTCCTGAGATGGATCTAATTAAGGACAAAGAAGTCTACAAATTTGGGGAACATGAAAAATTAAGGGGGTGTGAGAGGTGGGAAAGAACAGGCCTAAAGGAGACATGTCAATAGATGTAGAATAGATGCCAATAAAGACTCATGTCCCTAAAAGGTAGGGAAAGATGTTAAAGAACACAGGATTAGACAATAGTATGAAACAGTAGTGTCAAAAATGTACACTGGGTTTGGTATCAATTCAACAAGTACCTTGAGAGCAGTTTTATTCTTTAACATTATTGACATATATCTATCATCCCCATCTAATGGTAAACTTCATTCATGTACTTATTGAGTAAACATTCTGTGGGCAGGACTGGAAGTCCTGAAATCCATAATTTCTAGCTCAAGAAGCTCATAGTTTAATGGAAAGACAAATAAAAAGATTATAGTAGAAAGTGATAGCTCTGATGGAGGCATGTAGAGTGTTATGGAGCCCACAGGGAGGATAGCTAACACCTTAACTAAGTAGGTACTCAATACAATTTTATTAAATTAGCATATTATTAAATTTTCTCATGCAAAAATGAGTGATATCGTTGGTAAGTGCACAGAAACAAGGCCAGATAATGTGATCTGGTGTGTTGGCAGAAGTTTGTTAAGAAAGGCAGCGACTCCTTGGTGGTTGTTTTAATGCTCACCTTGTAAGGGTTTTATCATAAGCCCACTGGTCTCGCTGGCTCTCCTCAGACACCACAGACTATTTCATTACACTTCGGTGATTTTAGCCTTTGGGCCAGTAACTACCCAGTTTATGTTTCTTGCCTTTCCTGGATACCAGAACTAATTTTCTAGCTGCCTCTGGATATTTCTACCTGTATGTCTCACATGTACGTCATATTTAACAAAGCCCAAACTGGACTCTATTTCCAACTTAATATTATGAATTCTTATTCCTAAACCCATTATCCATCTGATAACCCAAACCAGATATATGAGGTCCTCCTAGACTCCTCCCTCGTCCTTGTTTCCCATTGTCTGCTGAGTTTAGTTTTGAATGACTTTTATCTCTCATCGTATTCTTCCTACCAGGATAGTAGGTCAAACTCTTGTTGGTTTTTTGCCAGCATTATCAAAGTAAGCCAGTCTCCATGAATCAGATGTCCCACCCTCTAGTGCATTCTTCTCCACATCACAACAATAGTGATCTTTATCTTCTTTTAAGTCAATGACCTGCTTCAACCATTGGTGGCTCCCTGCTAAGTATAGGTACCTATCTAAGCAAATTAGCAGGCCAAGCAACACCTTCTTACTGTCTCCAGTCTAGATCTATTCAGCAATTTAACAGAATTTCTTTTTTCATACTACCTGCCAGACAATGTGCCAGGTCCTGTGATATCAGGGCCCTGCTCTAATGGAATTTACATTCCAGTGTTGATGACAAAAGTAGAACAAAGAATTGAGAATCTAGTGAGTGTTTGAAAGAAGTGACTGGAGGGATGTGAATGTATAGCTGTTGTCTCACTTAATCTGGATTGCATGATGGGTGCCTGCCATGGAGACTTCGCAAAGGAAACAATGTCTAGGCTGAGGAGGAGTCTGGTAGGGAAAAGTTGCAAGAGAGAGAATCACACTTGCCAAGATTTTATGCCGGAGAGAGTGTGGTGTGTAGAAGATGGAGGACAGTGAGCATAAGGGTCAGGGCTAAGAGAGGAGCCTGGTTGGAGCCAGATTATGTGAGAACTCATGGGACTATGTTAGGGAATTTGGACTTTCTTTTATGGACTGCAGCAAGTGCCTACAGATTTTGAAGGGGTAGTGACATGGCCAGTTTGTGCCTTAAGAAGACAATTCTGACTGCTTTGAGGGGTATGGATTGGATGATCTCAAGAGTCAAGGCAGGGCTTCCAGTCAAGATGGTGGAGTAAGTAAATGCTGTGCTCGCCCCCTCCCATGATCACCTCAAAACGATAACTAAACTACAGAGCAACCATCATTGAGAATAGCATATACAGAAGAAGCCACCTCAAGACTGGTAGGAGTGGCAGAGGCATAAAATGGGCTGTTCTCACACCCACAGGTGGTGGTTAAAAGTTGGGAGGGATATCTTGGCTATGGAAGTCCCCCTTGAGGAGAGAGGGGTTCCAGCCCCATACCAGGATCCCCAGCCTAGGGTTCCAGTGATGGCAAGATAAGTCCCCATAACTTCTGGCTGTGAAAGCCAGCAGAGATTCTGGCTGAGTGAGATGGATGTCTGCAAAATGTCCAGGCATTCCTCTTAAAGGGCCGACACATGGACTTGCTCAGTGACAGACTCACTTTTTCTGATCTCCAGTGCTGGGGTAGCAGCTTTAAAGGCTCCAGGGATATATGAGGAGGAAATGAATCATCTGTCTTCAGGGCGAGGGCTAGACGGGCAGCTTTCTCCCAGACAGAAGTCCTTGCAGAAGACATTGTTCCTTTGTTGAGTTTCTCCCACCACCTAGCTTGCACAGGCAAGCAGGAACCCTGTATGAGTCTCCATCAACCTAGTTAACACTGCTTACAACACCCTCTTCTATGATTCCCTGAGACCCACCACCATCCAAATTTTGGACCTACCCAAGCCACTTCCAGTGTCTTTTCCATACAAACAGCCTGCCTTGGCTCATGCAGTGGACTTTCCTAAAATCTCTCAAAGGTTCACAAGCCCCAAACAAGTAGCATCTGTCCTCAGCATGCCCTATACGTCTTGCTAAGCAGCGCAAAGACTGTCACTAGTGGTCGTCAGCCTCAGTTTTCAGTTTAGCCTGTCCGAAGCACTGCCAAGTCCAGCACAAGTGGCAACCATTCAACCATTAGCCGATCACTTTGTAGCTCAAAATAAGTGTCCCTAGGTAGGTCACAGGCAGTGGCTGACCTTGATTGCGCAAGAACCCCTAAAACTCCCCAAACACATACACAGGAGGCTCTAGAACCAACATACCCAGTAGCCAGTTTAAGACCACATCACAGCACAACTGAACCACCTCCACAAATGATACACCCAAAGGGCAGACTCAGCAGGCACCAGAGCCCTGTTAAAGCAAATCCTGCTCCATAGGGTCAGCCCTGCACCAGAGCTCCTCAACAGCAGTCACATCCAGTCCTCACAACCAATTAGCCTGAGGATCAATCCCTCCCATTAACATGCAAGCAGCAATCGATGCTCAACTACAACAAGAGGGCACACACAACCCACAAAAGGGGCACCCCTGGAGCATCTAACTCAGGTAACCAGGGAGACTTTCACTGGGTCCTACAGGACACCTACTACATAAGGCCACTCTACCAAGACCGGTAAAGGTAACAGATCTACCTAATACATAGAAACAAGTAGAGGGAGTCAGACAAAATGGGGAGAAAAAGAAACATAACCCAAGTGAAAGATCAGAACAGAGCTCCAGAAAAAGCACTAAACAAAATAGAAACAAGCAATCTACCAGACACAGAGTTCAAAACACTGGTTATAAGGATGTTCATTGATCTCAGGGAGAACTTCAACAAAGAGATAGGAAACATAAAAGTGGAGATAGAAAGCATAAAAAGTAGTCAGAAATGAAGACTGCACTAACTGAAATGAAGAATACATTATAGTGAATCAATAGTAGATTAGATGAAGCAGAGGATCAAATAAGCAATTTGGAAGATGACATAGCAAAAAACAACCAATCAGAACAGCAAAAAGAAAAAGAAAAAAAAAAAGAATCCAAAAAAGTGAGGATAGTTTAAGGGGCCTCTGGGACAACATCAAGAATAACAACATTCACATTATAGGGGTACCAAAAGGAGAAGAGAGAGAGAGCAAGGGATTGAAAACTTATTTAAAGAAATAGTGATGGAAAACTTTTCTAACCTGATTAAGGAAATAGACATGAAACCCCAGGAAGCACAGTGAGTCCCAAACAAGATGAACCCAAAGAGGCCCACACCAAGACATATCATAATTAAAATACCAAAGGATTTATCTCAGCTGTTTTATCTCTGCTTTACAGAAGAGGAAAAAAGACAAAGAGAGAATCTTAAAAGCAACAAGAGAAAAGCAGCTAGTTGCTTACAAGAGCGCTCCCATAAGACTGTCAGCTGATTTCTCAACAGAAACTTTGTAGGTCAGAAGAGATTGGTACAGAATATTTAAAGTGATGAAAAGCAAGGACCTACAACAAATATTACTCTACCCAGCAGAGCTATCATTTAGAATCAAAGGACAGATAAAGAGCTTCACAGACAACAAAAAACTGAAGGAGTTAATTACCAACACACCTGTATTACAAGAAATGTTAAAGGGACTTCTTTAAAACTAAGAAAAAAAGAAGATAAAAAAACATGAGTAATAAAATGACAGAAAATACATATCTGTCAATAATTACTTTAAATGTAAATGGATTAACTGCTCCAGTCAAAAGACATAGCGTGGTTAAATGGTCTTGAAGAAAACAAGACCCTGACACATGTTACCTACAAGGGACTCACTTCAGATTGAAAGATACATACAGACTGAAAGTAGAGGGATGGAAAAAAAAGTATTTCATGAAAATGGAAACAAACAAAAAAAGCTGGGACAGCAATATTTATACCACACAAAATGGACTTTAAAACAAAGGCTATAACAAGAGACAAAGGACTCAGTAATTCCACTTCTGGGTATTTATCCAAAGAAACCCAAAAACACAGATTTGAAAAGATTTATGCATTCATATATTCATCACAGCATTATTTACAATAGCCAAGATATGGTAGGAACCTAAGTGTCCATCAGTAGATGAATAGATGATGAAGAGATGGTACATATATACAAGGAATAATTCTCAGCCATACACAAAAATGAAAAAAAAAGAAAAAAAAAATGAAATCTTGCCATCAGAAACAACATGGATGGACCTAGAGGATATTATGCTCAGTGAAATAAGTCAGATAGAGAAAGTCAAATAACATGATTTGACTCATACATGGAATCTAATACACAAAATAAAAGAACAAACAAAACAGAAACAAACTCAGAGATACAGAGAACATTTTGATGGTTGCCAGAGGGGAGGCGGTTAGGAGGATGGGTGAAAGGGAGGTAGTGATTAAGAGGTACAAATTGGCAGTTACAGAATAGTCATGGATATGTAAAGTACAGCATAGGGAATATAATCAATAATACTGTAATACCTACATATGGTGTCAGATGGATACTAGATTTATTGGGGTAATCACTCTGTATAAATGTCTAATCACTATGTTGTACACCTGAAATTAATATCATATTGTATGTCAAGTGTGATTGAAAAACAATTTTTTAAAAGAGTCAAGGCAACAAAAGCAGCCATTTTCCTGCTCTTATATGCTATTGTCTCCTGAGCTTACTGCCCAGTGCCTTCCACAACCAGCACAGCACCCACTGTGCTTGAGCCAATTACTTAATTTGCAAAACTATGCTACAAGGAGCTGATGCTCTAGGCGTAACAGATGTCTTACTGTACCTAAAATATGGGTTGTGCTTTTACATCTGCTGCCACTGCACAGGTTTCCTTTGCGGGAAATTTCCCTCTCCTTTGGGCACTGCAAACTCCTATCCATCCATTAAGATGCTGTTTAAATCCCGCCTTACACACCTTATCTTAATCCTTAGAGCAACCAGATGTGTCAGCTGTTTTATCTGCACTTTACAGAAGAGGAAAAAGAGGCGCGGAAAGATTAGGGACTTGCCTGGAACCACATAGGGGGTCTTGGGATTTACAGCGGAATCCCCTTGTCTTCATACCATGTTTCCCTGAAAATAAGACCAGGTCTTATATTAAGTTTTGCTCCAAAAGACACATTAGGGCTTATGTTCACAGAATGTCATCCTGAAAAACCATAGGGCTTATTTTCCGGTTAGGTCTTTTTTTTTTGGGAAACACGGTACCTGTTTTCCCTACTCTACAAGTCCCCCGGAAACATGTAAGATCGAAGAGGAATTATTACTGACTCTGGGTCACTGCTACAGCCCCAAGGGAAACCTTGCTCCCTGGACTTGTGCTTGCCGTCTGCCAGGACTTCCGGAGACCACCCTCTGACTTACTGCCTCTTTACTCTGCCATACTGTCTCTCTAGATAAGGGGTGTCCAAACTTTTTTCAACGGTTTTCACCAAGGGCCATATGCGGTAAAATACACAAACAGCCGGGCCACTCACTCGAGGTGAAGTATGTATTGCCTCACCTGGTTTATTTAAGTAAACTAAATATATTTTTGGAATTTGCTGTGGGCCAATAAACAATGGATTGCGGGTCGCAGTTGGCCCGCGGGCCACAGTTTCGACACCCCTGCTCTAGATGAAGGGACCAGCTGCACACAGCAGTAATGCACCCAGAGCTATCACTTGCTTTCCTAACTTTCTGTCTTCTCCAACCTGGGAAACCCAAAGCTTCTATAGTCAGTCACATTTTATGAATACTGTCAGCTTCACCATGTCCCTCGCTGTTCTGGATGCTCTGGGGACAAAGTAGCAGTGGTGGCAGACTCCACCTGGGGCGTATTAACCTGCCATCACCTCTGCTTCTTTGATATTTTCTGAGGTCTAAAGTCAGCATCCATCACTTCCCCTGCCTTCCTCAGGTTCTCTGTGTGGATGCCAGGGTGGACTTGCACGGAAGCACATTTCCCACTGCCTCACTCAGCTTTTCACCTTCCCCTCTATGAGCTCCCACTAGGAGTACTGTGGGGATAAAGCCAGGAGTGCAGTTTCCAGGCTCTCGGCCTCACATAGAAAGCTGCTGCCTCAGGTCGTAAATGGCCATCAACTGTGATTGGATGGCCATCAGCTGTGGCTAGTTGGCCGTCAGCTGTAACCAGTGAGCCATTGGCCACTAAAATATAATGGCTGTGGCTACACTAGCAGAAAATGGGGGCTAGCAAGAAGATGGTGGCTGAGCTAACAAGAGCGGGTTGCACAGAGGCGGATGCCACCAGAGAGAATATAGTGATATGACTCCCCTACTTATGGCTCCGTGGGTGTTCCCTTTTGGCCTCACCATATCCTGCATTCTAATGTGGGGAGCAGGAGCTGAGACCCTGCATTGACACCCCGCGTGACACATGGCACAGCGAGCAGGGTTTCCCGCAGGCCACCCTGCATGACAAGCACCTATGCTGCATTGCTTCAGCCTCTGTCCATGACTTCTGCTGGATGACGCTGGTTTTTTTGTGGGGAGAGGTAGAACACAGACCCTGGCTAATAAATTTGGATGATTTAAGATTGCAAATCAAAACCTGGGATCAGGTTGCCTCAGTCACAGTGACTCAGAAGGGGCCATGATGGTCCTGAACTAAGAGCCCCAGCTAAGGAGTGGGAGCATGCAGTGTTTTCAGGCACTGGGTATGCTCTAGCTGGGTGCAAAGCCTTCTCACCTTAATTGACAAATTTTCTCTGAATTGTATGGGACACTACAAGTACTGTGAGCTGGGTTTCTGGCCCCTATTAATTCTTATTCTCTCTCTCTCTCTCTCTCTCTCTCTCTCTCTCTCTCTCTCTCTCTCTCTCTCTCTTCCTCCCTCCCTCCCACCCTCCCTCCCTCTCCTTCTTTCTTTTTTTAACACAGGTGTCATAATAATGGGAAGATGTCCTTGAAAAAGTGCTATGGAGACTGTGATTCTCTGGCAGCTTCATTTTTTATCTTTCCAATGAAGGTGCCTTTTTTGCTCAGGCCCTATTAGTTATGAATCTATCTGCCAAACCTTCAGCTCCCACTGTGTTTGGTTAATAGTATTGGATTTTGGCATTTGGGTGCTCGGAAGTGCACCAAGTGGTAAGGCCATGCTCACGTGCACTTCTCATGCCTGTATCGACCTCCCCTTGCTGTCCTCCCCTTGCCTCCCCTAACTCCCCAGTATTTCCACCCCACCCACACCTGCCTTCACTTAAGGCAAACCCCCCTTGGCGGTATTTCCACCATCTTTCCTCTAGGCCTTGTAAATGTACAGACCATTTAGACTTTAAGACAGCGGGGCCACTTTTCATCTCAGGCCAGGCTGCTGCCTGGTTTTACGGGGTCATAAAAGTCCTGACAGGAGTCATAAAAGCCTCCAATTGCACTGCAGAAACCCTTGGAGTATATTTTAAGGGCCCCTGAGTTTTCATTTTGCTGCTTTTATGGGGACTCATAAAAGCCTCGTGGAGCGAGCCCTCTGATTGGCTGCTCAGCACGGAGGTAGTTAAAATTACAGCTTTAGACAAATTGTTCCAGTCCCAATAAATCAGCATCTGGCATGTCGCAGGGGGAAGGCTTCCAGCTCTGCTGCATTCCTGTAGCCTCTCTTGTCCCACCTCCGAGGCAAGGCTGTACTTGGGGCCAGTCCTCTCAGGGCCACCATCATTCCCCAAAACCATTCCTTGCAAAGAGAATGCTTGTTAATCAACTAGCTGTTTCTATGCGTTTTACAAATAGCTGGTTGACATTTGTATTCTCATAAACCTGATTTTTTTTTAACCAGATTATTTTGAAATCAATTGCAGTTAAAGAGACACAATCTCAGACTCTGTCCATTAGTGTGGCTGTGGTGTGCCTGCTCAATACCACCTATTTTTTCCCTGTAGATTTCCTCACATTTCATCTCCCCATATGCCCGTCCTTTCTCCACCTTCTCCCTGCTGTTGTCTTAGCATATCTGTCATAACCTTACAGTGAGCCAGTATAGGGCCACTACAGAGCCAACGTGAGCAGTGGAAATGTCATTCTCTGGACCCATCCCAATTTTCCACTGGCTGTACCTGGCAGAGAACCAAACCAGAGCGGGTATTATGGGAGGCTGCTTTGTTTTGCGCCATTATCAACTTTTTATTAGCTGGTAGTTCAAGTATTATCACCAGTCTATAGAATTCTCAACACATTGAATTGAGACACAGACATTGTTTCTCTCCTTCTTTCCAGACCCTGAATCAGTCAGGCCTAGTTGAATTACCACGCTAACAATCCGAGGATCAATCAGACTCTTCAATTGAGATTTGGAAGTTGAGAGAACAGGACTAACCCGTCACCACTTTGGACGCTCTTCCTTGTCAGGCAAAGAAAGCTTTCCAGAGTGTTTCTGATGGTGGTAGAAGCAAGGAGGGGGCTCTGCTCATGCCCCCTTGGGAGAAATGTGCTACTGCTGTTTGTGTGGCCTCCTCTGTTCCCATGGCAACTGCCTCTCTCCCTTGCTATTTCCGAAGAGCACATGCTTGGGGTGGTATCATTCCGGGGGGGCTGGAGGGGGGAGGGATGATGCTTACTTCTCCTCTGAAGATTAGCCAAGTCAATACTTTCAGCAGCATGGAGTATCTTATTACTTGGGAAATGCCCAGCTAAGTGTAGATTGCTGGGAAAGCCCAGCGAAGTGGGGAGAAAGGCTTGGAGTAGGGAAGGAATGAAGGGGAGTGCTGCCAGGCAGTGTGTTAGCCTGAGAAATTAAACCAAGATACATGTGAGGGAAGCTCTAGCACCATTAGTTCACTTTCAGAGTCATGGGCTGGCAGATCAGCCCGTCCAAGGCAGGGAAGGAAAGGGATGTAGGCGTTGCTGCAAATGTCCCGCATAAGTCAGAGAAGGAAACAGGTTCCCTCCTGACATATGCCTCTGTTTTGAAGGGCCTTGTTCCTTTCTTAAATAAATGAACCAATCACAAAGGTTACAGTCTATGTGAGAGAAAATCACATCTTATTTCTGTCGTGCTCTAGTTTTATATAATTATTATATCAACTGTGGCTGATCAAAGCATTCATTAAAGAGAAACTATCTCTTCTGTGCTTTTGTTACAGTTTGGAGAGATTTGACAGGCTTTATATATCTCTGGCTATATTTCCCTTCTTATTTTTTACGGTTGATTTCTCTCTTCTTCCTCTCCTCCTCCCCTTTCTCCTTACTGGTGATTTCTAACTTTTTTTTTTCTTTTTTTCCCCTCTCCACCTGGCTTTGTCAAATCTCTCTTAAGGCATCCAGGGCGCCATGAGCCAAAGCAGCTCTGGCAGTAATAACTGCGTGTTTAGTGGGTAAGCACTGCAGCCGGTCTACAGTTTCACAGAAGAGATCATCCTCACGGAAGACTAGAAGGCCCTCCACTGGGCAGGACCCCGACTCCCAACATTGCTCCCTTGCTTATGCCTTTTTCATGGACTCTGATTTCCATGCTAAGTTTACCGCTCTGTCCCAATAACTTCCTCCCAAAGACAGGCACACACCTGACTCCCTTTGTCAAACCTAGGGGGGATTTCTGTGCCAGCAAAAGATTCCGTATCATCAACACTCTGTCTTTGCAAACTCTCATCTTTCAACATGGTTTTGCAGCCCCTCCTTTCATTGTTCCAATACTAGTCTTCCCGTGGAGGTTGCTCCAGTTACTCACCATACAGGACTTCCCCCGAGGGACTTCAGCAGCCCAATAAAATAGAGGAAGAGATGACTTGAATTTGGAGAGTCCAGGGGGAATGTGTAGAAGTACATTTCTTCATGTTTACATGCTCTGTATCCCATTGTGTGGCATAGTTTTACCTTATTCTCCACCGCGCTAATAACAGATCCTTCACATGTTTGTAAAAGTGTTTTGGTCTTTAGTCCACGTTTCATCATTCATTTATTCACTTACTCAACACACAAAGCACAGACTATGTGCTGGGTACTATGCTGGTGCCTGGGGACATGGAGATATTTAAGAAACAATCTCTATTCTCTTGCAACTCATAAACACATAGGGCAGGAGAAATGTAATCAGTTTCTTAGTAAACATTGTAGAAAATGTAATGATATATAAAGAGGGAGTGGGAGTAATCAATGACTTTCTGGGAATGTTTGATCTTATCTATATTTTCCTCGAGGAAAGAATAAGGAAAAGGCATTTCAGGTAGAGAAAGCAACATAGGAAACTCCAAGAAACATGAAACAGATGTTTGTCTGATTCATAGTGCTCTGCTGAGGAAGAACAAGTGAGAGAAACCTTGACCAATTAAGAGGCCAAAGAGGAATTGAAGGAACATTTGGACTGCAGGATACACGTGTGGATTTTAATTTGCTAAAGAATAAAAGCAGCATCGTATGTTTCCATATCAGTGTGGGTCAATGCCTGTCCCTTCAACTAAGCAAATACTTATTGGGTGTCTGCTGGGTGCAAAGTAATGTACCAGGTGTGACAGAGGTACGATGACGAAGAACTACAAAGATGATATAAAGATGTATCTTAGTAGTAGCCTTCTCAGGATCAGAATTTTGTCGCAGAGATAGGGCATAAACATGCAAAAAAAAAGCTGATTAATAACAATACACCCCCACACACATGCACACACACACACACACACACACACACACACACACACATCAGACAGCAATGAAAAGTGAGATGGCACGCTATTGCAGGAGTAATTGTCAAGTCATCTTAAGGACAAACATTTATGGAGATAGAGGAGAGAGTAATGACATAGACATGATGGTCAAGGAAGCCTGTATGGAGGTGGTAAATGTAAACTGAACCCAAAAGGATAGGAAAGATTTGGGAAGATGGAGTCTAAATGCATGGAAATATTTGACTAGTGTAATGGCTGGCAAGTCTAGATATTAATTAGAATGTAGTGAATGAATTAGGCTTGCTGGGAGGAGGCTTTGGTAGCTGGAACTGGACATATGTTGCCTACAGATCCTGGAGGGTCTTCAAATGTCAGATTAAGGGTATTGGACTTTTCCCCACTGGCAACAGGGAGTCACTGAACGTACGCGTAGGGAAGTGACATGGTATTGGTCAGACTTCTCTTATGGGCTGTTAGTGGCACCTTTATTGTACAAAAACCATTAAATTGAATAATTCTTCAGTTATCTGGAACATTACTATAGTAAGATATCATATCTTTTAATGGGAATTCAGGAATGGGAGTTTACTGATAAGCAACTGAATTAAGAGACTATCAGCAGGGAAATTTTTGGGTGAAGAGGATAAAACGGTAAGTTTTGTGTGGCAATGGCCCTAGATAAATCCTTCTGTATCAGTTTCTTCTAAAGGAATACAATCAATATTCTAAACATAACAGCATGAAAAAAAAAAAATGAAATGATGCCTTTGTGTTTATTCCCAAAAGTAGGAGAACTCTTGCTAGTACTTGTATAACTTCCTCCCATTAGTAAGCACAGACTTATGTTCTGTTTCATTCTTTGTCTCTTAATACCCATGATTCTCCTGAATACTTCTCTGCAGGAACCTCAGGCTATATATTAAATTTTATGACACCAGATTGTCTGGGTTGAGACCCAAATTTTGCCACTTCCTTGCTCTGTGATCTTGGATGAGTTGCTTAAACTCTCTGTGCATCAATTAATTCATGTGGAAAATAGTGGAGAAATACTAGTAAGAATTTCATAAAGCTGAGGATTACGTGAGTTTTACATATATGAAATTCTTGGACCAATTCCTATACTTAGCAAGCTGTTAACCAATGTTACCTTTCCTGGATCTGCTGCTTACAGAGCTACTGGCTTCACTGAGATGTTTCATGCTTAGGTTTTATTTCAGCCACACAGATTCTCTAAAACCTCAAGTTTATCTTGTATCCTTTTACTTGAGCATCTTTTAGCCCCTGGATGGCCCAGCTCTCCGAGCCTCATTTTTCAGGTCTCTGAGGCTCCTTAATCAAACATTAGCATAATGTATCAGTATATCTATAGCACAATTATATTTTGATTACTTTAGTCCCAGTCAGACTAAAAGATGCCTTCAATCTAGATATAAATAATTTAGAATGTTTACACCGAGGGGAATTACAGAGGAGGGAATGAGAATATGTGTGTGGGAGGTGGGGTGGGGTGGGGATGTGGGGTTGTGATGGTGGCAAAAAGCAGATTAGATTGCCACTTTATCTTGTGCCTTATCCACGTTATTCTTAATAAGAATGCCTATGTGTATTTATAATCAAAGCACAGACACCATTTTGAATTGCTTCAAATCCTCTCTTTCATTTTAATCTCATTAAATCTATCAAAAATGTCTCATTGATGAAGTAAAAACTAGAGGGTGGTGTTGAGCTTCTATTTCTTCCTTTTGACCACATTTCTCTGTAAATTACACCCTCTCATCTTTCATCTTTGGAAGGTCTCAATTCCCTTCTACAGTTAACTTTCTCAGCTCACCACTGATGTCACAGGTCTTTGTGCTTGTTTATTGTCAATTTGGAAACCTGATCTCCCCTGATTAGTGTACTCTGTAACACGCCCAAATAAATGTTAGTATATTTTACCTCTAAAGAAATTTCACACACACACACATCCCCCCAGACACACACACACAAATGCGTCATATCACCTAGAACATGGGCATATCTGTGGTAGAATCACAATCACTGAAAACTTGTGAAGTTCAAGCTACCTTGGAGATTGATTCAGCTTTCAAAAGCTGTGGATGGTAAGATGAAAAGTCTACTCTCCTTAGGACTTTTAAGTAATGACATTGTTGGTTGTCCTCTGAGCAGCATGAAGAGAAATTTAAGGTCTGAAATGGAGATGATTTTTTACAGTTACATTTAGAATGGGTGACATATGTATAAACCCCTTCACTGAAAATTGTTACCTCGGTACCTTCTCAATCGGAATGACAACAGGAGGCTTGAGAGAAGCCTTCTGAAGTATTCTTTTGCATATGATGGGAAAATGCGATTGATGATGGCTGGGATGGTGTGGGGGTGCTAAAAATCAGGGAATGACAATATAAAGTGACAGCATTAGGTTCACGAAGGGTATTTAAAAAAAACAAACACACAAGTTCCTAAGCTCCAAACCTTGAGATTTTGCACATCTGGGAATGGAATTCCATCACCAGACTCTGATAGTCTGCCAGATTTGGGCAATTTGGGTTTAGATGGTGTCAGAAAGACCTGAGCTTGAATCTTCTCTTGGCCAATTAATATCTGGAAACCCTTAGGGCATGACATTCTCTCTGAGCCTCAGTTTCCTCATCCTGTGGTCATTGTGTCCTAAATCATCTTCTCACTAGATGGTAAGTAACTTTAAGGCAGTATCTCTATCTATTTTATCTTTGTCATCAGCTCTTTGCACAGTGCCAGGCAGAGAGTAGGAACCTATTAATTGTTTTAGAATGAATGAGTAGTGAATGAATGAGTGTTGGATGGAAGAAATATATGGATGATATCTTAGACATGTTTTGTGTATGTATTAAAAGAAGAAATAATGTCTAATACTCTTGACATATACTGGGGATTCAAACAAGTTTCTTTCCCCTTTTCCATTTTCATTTTCTACAATCCAGCATGTTTATTGTGTTGCTGTTTTCCTATTCCTTTGCATTTCTTTTTCCTTTATTCCTACTATTTTCTATTTCATTCACATTGACTCACAACAGATCCCTTAGCATACCGTATTAGCTCGCCTAGATTTACAAACTATCTGACTCAAATCCTTCTTGTTTCCCTAAAGAAAATGCTTCTTTTCCTTAGAAATTTTAAAACAACATTAAAAAGAATTGTAAGAATTACAAATTAAAGGATTTTAACCACATCTGTGTATTTCCGTTATTAGTGTTTACCTGTGCCCTCACTAATACCGGTAAATCAGACATCTTTGTATTATAACCCTTTTATAGAAAAGGATTTATAGAAACACAGCCCTTTTTCCTTCTTCTCTTCTGAGGAGTTATTCCTGGCTTTTAGAAGCTTCGTCTCGTTTGGCATTTTGACATTAACTCCTTTAATACGAGTGCTTGGTGTTAGCATTCAAGGGTGTGTAGGAGTTGACAAAAATCTATCTTGTAATCTATCCATGGCTTGAAAATAAACCACTTCACCCAGGGAGACCTAGTACCTGCATCTCTCAACCCAAAATGGTGAGAAAGCTTGAGGGGAGAGGAATGGCCATTGATTTAACAGAGAACATTTGATTTGTTTGTGTTTCTTTTCTTCTCCTCCTGTGAAAAGGCTAGAGGGAGGAGGAGAATTTGGGAAATAGAAAATGTATCAATCTACCAAAAAAAAAAAAAAAAAGGAACAAATCTAGCCATAAGAAGAGTCAAGAGAATGTGAGGTGATAGTCTCTCTTTGATATGGGTTAAAGCCTCTATTGCAAGAACATCATAAGACAAATGTATCTCTTCAGGAAAGGACATCTCAGCAAGGCACGTAAGACCTGGTTCTCACACTTAAAGACATCCCTGGGGGAGGCATCCTACAGGACAGGTGTGGCCAAGCGCCTCTTCTGCATTTTGAAGGTTCTGCAGTCATTTCCTTAGAGGATAAGGGTTAAGGGACTGGTGTAATCAGAGCTACAACTAGGAATCTCTTTCTTCCACAGAACTAATGCTGACCAGGTCTCCAGAACTCCCTTCAAGCGTTTGTTCCCCAGGGTCCCAGGATCGGAAGCTCCCTGTCCTCTGTGGCCATAAATAGCCTCGGGTACCCTAATGGGACTGTGGTGATTATTGGTGCTACTCACTAAATATTCTGGGATCTCTATATCCTGAGCACTTCCTGTGCTAGCATTTTACTTCTTTTCTTTCGAGGAGAGGGCATGTGACAAGTTCTGGGCAGTGAGAGGAAAGTGAGACTAATGTGTATTTCTTGGTGGTTGGTTAAACATTTCATTTCCAGTGTGAGGTCCTCCAGAGGTCTCTTCCCAATGTCATGACAACCAAGGGCTTTACGGATTGTGAGATCAGCCTGGGTCCCTGAGTGAGTGGATGAAAAGAACCCTTGGGCCTCTTTCTGCCCACTGACCTGTGATGGACATAAAAAAAAAGTGAGAGATAAACTTTTGTTATTTGAAGTCACTAAGATTTTCCAGTTGTTTGTTATTTCAGCATAACCTAACCTATTCTGACTGTTACAGAGTCTAATTCTAATGTTAATGCTAATAATAATAATAATAATAATAATAATAACAATAATCAGGAATTGAAACCTGGTTCTCCACAATGCCTGTTTATATTTGAGTCTCAGTATTTTTCAAGGGAGTCAGTCTAGTGACATGGAAGTAAGGGAATAGTGGCAGTTCATACCAGAATGGCTTGTGGGTACAGCTAAGACTGGCAGCCAATGCCAGGCTGTGAGCAGAACAGGGCCGCTAGGAGCGTCAGTAGGGCATGACTCCCACTAAATATTATGAACGTAACAATTGATTTGGGGATGACAACAGCTGAGGGGTAAATAAATTGACCCAACATGTGAGTTTTCCAGGCAAATATTTGTGATATTCTTTTTAATTGCAGGAGCTTTATTAAGTAAAAGGTATATTCCTGGAGGGGAAATCAAGCCATATCATAAGTGCATCGGAGATGCTTCCTATTTAAGGAAAGCTATGGTGAATCCTTTTGTGAAGGAATAATTATCCACCATGATTTGCATTTGCTTTGTAAATTTTGTTTGTTTTTTTTGTGTGTGTGTGTGTGTGTGTATTTCTCAAGTTTTGTGAATTCGGGGCCTATCATAAGGCATAATGTCAAGTGTACAGTGAAGCAGAACTGCAGTTTAATTTTAGGTCAGCTAAGGCACATAGCTTGACGTTATAATGGGGGCAGAGCTTGGGGGACAACCAAGTACGAACTTTATAAACCTCTGCAACTTGAGAAGGTAGGTGCTAGTTAGATTGTGGGGCTAACCCTGGGTGGGGTTAGATTTGATGTAAGGGAGGTCAAAGAAGGCAAGAAAGCATTGAATGAACAAAACTTAGGTTTTAAAATAGGCCAAAATTGGGGAAAATCTTCCCAGGCCTCTGTTAAGACGCGTAGGGAGGAGAGGCAAGAGAGCACATCTGAACATACTAAATGTGAGTAAATTAGATTTGCCCCATATACCCTTGACTCGACCATGCAGGGTAATGAAATAGTGGGAAGAGCGTGGGCACTAAAGTCTAAGATAGATGGGAGATTAAGTTCCAACTCTGCCACTTGCCACCTAGGATGCATTACTTTGGGCAAGGTTTGCATTTTTTAAATTTGAATTATCATTATTTAAATCTTTCTGAGCCTTGGCTTTCTATCTAAATGCTGAATGTCAAAAGCCCTCCTTGCCAGACTATTGTATGGATCAAGAGCCACAGATACCAAGCACTTAATGCTATAACTGACCCCAGATGGGGCTCAGGAAATGACACCTATCAGTATTGTTGACTGTATATTTATTTTTTCCGAAGATCCTAAATGTAAAGTGTTAGTATAGTGTTCAGTCCATAATAGGGCTTTTATAAATATTTGTTGAAAGAGTGAACCATCATAGTAAAGCAAGGAGTATGGAGAATGAAAATTAAATGTGAGAACTGAGGGTAATGAGCCTCGCTCTGTAATCTTTTGCCTTTCCTCCCCAGCATTACAAATGCCCCCATTTCCTTCTAAAAACATGGCTATTTAACAGAATCCACATTGCTCAGGAAGATTAAAACCACTTTCAGTGATTCCCTGTTCTTTTTCTCCTTTCTCTTTTGCCACATCAGGTTCTCTGACCGTTTGATTTCAACAAATCAAAGAGTTCTCCCCCTTTTTTTCTCCTTCCTTTTTCTTTTCTTTCTTCCCTTGCATTTTTCCCCCTTTTCTTTCTTTCATTCCTGTTATGGGAGTCCTAGGAGTATTTTTACCCCTTTTTAATTGAGAACAAATGAAGGTGAGAAAGTGTTTTGTAACTGGAGAGAATTCACCAGTGGGATACCAGGGTGGAAATTCACACCATGAAAGCAAAGCAGACAGACACCACGTCAGCCCAGTGGCGAAGGTGGCCTGCTCTCACTCTGTGTTCTGCTGTCATGTTGCCCAACCCTCCCTCTGCTCATCAGCCTGGAAAGCTTTACCTCTGGCGGAAGTCCCCTGTCTTTTAGGAAAAGCTGCAATTGGAAGCTTGTTTTTTTGTGTGTGCTTTTTAAAGCATTTTTTTTTTAATTAAAAAGAAATCCTCTATTCAATCTTTTATTTTATTTATTAGTTTCAGGTGTACAAAACAATGTAATCGTTAGACATTTACACCCTTCACAAAGTGATAACCTCGCTCCCCCAATCTACTGCCCCTCTGACATCGTATATAGCAGTTACAACTCCATTGACTCTATTCCCTATGCTGTACTCCACATCCTATGACTATACATATTTATTAATTATATATACATACATTTATATGTGTGTGTGTGTGTGTGTGTGTGTATATATATATATATATATATATATATATATATATATAATTAAAGTTGACATTCAATACTATAGCATTTTTAAACACACAATGTGTTCTCCTATAATGCACCAGTGTCTACTCAGGGAAGTGTTCCGATTTCCCCTGACTTTCACTGACCTGCTCTTCCCCATGTACCTAGCTGTCTCTAAACGCAGGTGCAGTTTGGGATTGGAACAGCAAATCCCACTGAAGAGGTTGTGAGGTGTACATGCATGTGCTGATGTAAAGCAAAGATTGGGGTTAAAAATACCTGGGTGATCGGGGGAGGAGAATAAAATCCTGTTGCAGAGAGCCATGTGGAAAGAGAGACCCTTGCTGGCTCTGACGGTTGGCCCAGTCCAGGGTTGTCACTGTGCTCTCCCGGCAGCTCTCGAGAGTTCTGCTATTTGGAGAATGGAGTGGAAGCTCTCCGTGAAGTGTTTGGAGCCCAGAATGTGACTCGGTGCCTGCCTGAGCTGTGCTTTGCATATCACACTTGGAAGATGGCATTATGAGATTCCTAATGAGGAAAGCGTGCTTTTATTAAACTCGTGGACCAGATTGCCTCCCTGTTGCCCTCTTTCTTTTTCGAGAGAAATGATGGGTTATTACATTTGTGATTAAAAATATCCGTCATTGGTTTGTTTTTACCTTTTCAATTTTGTTGAAAGATGATTGTGACACCAATTCTCAGAAGACTGGAAAGATGGAAAAGTGAAGGCAGATTTTGATATTTAAGGAACTCATCCTGCAGAGAGAATTGACCCTTTTTTCTGCATTCACTGCTGACCATGTGGCTCAAATGGCTGTGGAAGGTCACTGAGCTGACCACAGGCACACTGTACCAATTCTGCACAGCAGGAGTGAAGAAAGGGGACAGGTTGATTTCTTAAGCCAGTAATTAGATTTAAATGTCCGTATAGATAATTCTGAAAATTAAAAAAAAAAAATCTAAATGTTGGTTCTCACTATGACTCCCATAATCCCTAATCAGCTTTTTACTTCATGTTAGTTTTGTACTTACTATCTGTTTGGGTATAAATCTTTTTCCTATAAAGTATATTGAACACAAAAATGAGCATTTGAAATGTAACTAATGTGTGCGATAGCTAAAGCCCCAGCCTTCCCGCTTACCTCCATTACTTGGCTATCAAAGGGGGATGCGGGTAAGGGTTCTGGTTCTCTGATTAGATCACCTGTTTAAGGAGCAAGACCCCACTGCTCTCCCCGGTGACGTGACTCCTACCTGGACTGCTTGGATGGCCTCTTAACTAGTTGCTTCGGTCCTAGTCTCAAGCTTCCCATCTGCTCTTATTACGATGCAGTTCTTTGTGTTAAAAGAATGCCTTGATCGTGTGGATTCTCTCCTTGAAAAAACTTCAATGAATTTCCCCTTCAATGACCATTGCTGTCTTATCCTGGCATTTGAGGCTCTCTATTAAGTTTCCCACTTTCACTTCTTTTTGTCTTATCTCCCACTAGACTCCCACATGAACTATTCATGGCCACTGAATGGTTGTGCTAGCTATCACTGAAGGTTCCCTTACACTCCCCTCAGCTTTGGAACTTTGCCAGTATCTTTCTACATCCCCGTAAAACTTCTCCATCCTTTATTTTGCCTGTAACATTGTACAGTTTTCCACATGTTGTCCTTCTTAAGAGTTTCCTGATGGAAGTATCATTTGCTTGATGCCAGGTGACTCAGATTGTATCCCCAGATCTTGAATAAGACCCCTAGGCTTCTACTAGTGTCCATTACTTGTCTATATGTAATCTCTAAGCACTCTTGGTCATCATTCTATACTAGGAAGTGACATACTACTTACACATCTCATATGGGCATTGCTGCAATGTACACTATCTGTCAGTGAGTTGTTTGTGTACGAAGTTAATTATAAGCCTCAGCAAGCATGGAATCATTCTTATATGATTGGCATCCTTTATAGCAATTAGTTCTGTGATTTGTAAAATTTGTTGCATAAATATGTGAAGAACTGAATGAAGCAACTGCTAGTGAAAACTCTATAATGATTCTGTGATTTGAAAAAAAAGCAAGTAAATCGAGATGAGGGATTCCTAGAAACAATGGTTTGTTTCAGTGCTTCTAGAATTTTATTAAAGTAATATAGATAAATTTAGTAAGTCAACTTCCCTTTGAAAGGATCTGATGCTAGCAGTGATCTGGAATGAAAGACAACAGGCATCTCTGTTAAGAAATGCAAAATAGATGATAGCAGGGAAGTCATATCAGTGCCTCATTGCAAACTGGATGAGTGATTGCTAAACATTCATCCTGTTGTTTCTTCAGCAGGAGTGTTTACACTTAACATGTTCTTTTTTGTTTTTTATGGTAAGAAAAGGATATTTGCATTTATGATTTACATTTTTATTACCTACAATTTGCCTCAGCTTTATAAGCATTATCCCAATTAATAATTATAATAATGTTATGACCAAGATATTATAATCCATATTTGAAGGTTGAGAAAACTAAGATTCAGAGAGTTTACGTAACTTGGCCAGTCATACCGCTAGGAAGTGGCAGAGCTACTGGTCCAACCCAGACCCTTCTGATTCCAGAGCTCATGTGCTTTCTGTTGTGGATCATGAGGTTTCTTCATATCCCCTATATTTTATTGCTTCTCTGTCTCTGTGTGTGCTCATTCCCGTCAGTACTGTCTTTCCCCATTCTCTACGAGTGTCCTCCTTAGCCCTCAGCTTTGTCCCCCATCAGTTTGGAAGCAATTCCTTTCATGGGGATTCTGACAGCACCTTAGATTTTTATCTAAAACTCCTTAACATAATGATTCACTTTAATCCATATAATATAGTCACTTAGGTACTAGTTTCATCTTCCTTCCTGCATAAGAAGCTCCCTGAGGGCAGAATTGTTGCCCTTTGATTGATGTGTACTCTTCAGGAGTGACTGGAAACAGTTAAAGTACCGGTTAGTCACTCTATACTCATATGTGGAAGATGGGATTCGGGAGGGAAGGAGAGAGAAAGGAAGAAAGAAATTAGAGAACAATAGAAAGTGGTATATAATTAAGTGTTAAATTGCATGGCTCAGATAATTTTAAAGCCTCTTAAAATAAATGCAGTTTTATTACTTTTAGGAACATAAAGCAAAGTTAATTAATGGCTAACACAATGTTGTCAAGTAACTGTCATGTTGCTCTGACTGTAATTAGTCAATGCTTTTGCATAAAAGCAGAAGTGGACTTAAGTCCAGCCCATCTCCCAATTACTGAGATTTTTAAATTAACATAATCTGAAATAATAAGTTTTTTTACATGGTTACGAAGATGTCTAGAGATGAAAGCATATATTGATAAGGAAGTCATGAGACACTTCTAAATATTTTTTTTCTCTTTAACCAGTACTAACTAGGGCCTTCATAATTGTTGAAGCACATAAAGTGCCTTATTTGGCAAAATTATAACACATTCAGTTAGAATTTTTAATTATTTTTTCTTCCCTTCCTTTTGATTAATTGAATGGTTCAGTTATTTAAAAAGGGATCTAAAATGGCTACTTTAAGTCTATTTCAAAAATGCTGAAACGATACAATAATAAAAATGATGAATCCAGTACCAAAGGCGGTAGCAGCAAGGAGGAGACAGACTAGAAAACTAGAAGGGAGAGGGTAGGACTTGTAAAGATTCTAGTGTAGGGGTCAGGGAAAGAAACGCTGCTGAATAGCTTCCAGGTGTCTTGCTGGAGTGATTATTTGGAAAGGGTTAGGGAACACAGAAAAAGGAGAAATAAATTTGTGAAGAAGAATATAGAATTTAATTTTGGACTTGCTGGTTTGGAGTGCTTGTGAGATATAGAAATGGAGTTCTTCAGAGAACAGTTGACATATAGACCTGAAGCTCAGAAGTGAGGACCGCTTGAAGACAGCCAGTTTGGGAGTTACTGGATGCTATGGTAGGTGAAGCTTTTCACATAGGAAGGGTGGATAAACTCAATGGAGAATAGAACAAGGAAGGGAACTGCAAAGATGAAAGGTAAGCGTCAGGGAAGTTTATCTAACAAATCGTTTTGAGGAGTATTTAGACAAGTGAGAGAAAAAGTCAGAGAGAGTGGTGTCAATGGACCTAAAAGGAAATGCGTGTAAGAAGGGACCTATTCAGGAAGAACTGCAAACCATGTTTTAGCTATCACATTTAGACCGTCCTCGGTGCATGCACGTTTACCCTGGTGATGGGGAAGGAAGCTCCGCTGGACCCAGCTGTAGAGTGAGAAGTGATAGCATGGCCATTTCTATCACAGATCATCCTTTTAAGAAACGTAACGGTACAAGGAATCAGCTAGTGGAGAACTTGGGCAAAACACAGGGAGCTGAGAATACGTAGGATCTAGACAAAGTGTGATCGCAGTTGTCTTTACAGGGACAGCATCCCCTCTTCCACTGAGAGAAGAGTGGGATGGTTGTGAGTGTCCGACTTCAGGGTAGAGCTGAGTGAAGAGTTCAGCTCCTTGCAGTTGTTTTTTGTTGTTGTTGTTGTTGTTGTTGTTTATAGCTTTGTTAAGGTATAATTTACCTATCATAAAATTTAACCACGTTAGTGTAAAACTCAATTATTTTTAGGTAAATTTATAGAACTGGGTAATCATCACCACAACCCAGTTTTAGAACATTTTTATCACTCCAGAAAGTTCCTTTGTGCTCATTTGCAGTGAATCTTCACTTCTGCTTCCAGCTCTAGGCAACCATTGATCCGCTTTCTATAGCTATGCATTTCCGTTTTCTGGATATTTCCTTTAAATGGGATTGTATGAGATATAGTTTGTGCATCTGGCTTCTTTCGTACTGTCTCTGAGGTCCATCCATTCTGTAGCATGTATCAGGAATCATTCTTTTGCATTGCTTAATAGCATTCTATTTTAAAGATATAGCTGACTCATTTTGTTTATTCATTTACTAGTTGTTAGACATTTGGACGGTTTCCAGTGTTGGGCTACTATGAATAATATTGGCTCCTTTCCAGATTAGGGCTGCTATCAACATTCACCTTCATGTTTTCATGTTTTCATTTCTCTTGTGGTGATTCCTAGAAGTGGAATTATTGGGTCACATAGTAATTTTATTTTTAACTTTAAAAGAACCTACTAACTGTTTTTCCAAAGTGGTTGTAACATTTTCATTTCTGCCACCAATTCACGAATTCTCCATCTTCTCTACATCCTCACCAACACTTGCTTTTGTCTCTCTTTTTTATTATAACCATTCTAGGGGATGTATAAACCAAAAAGCCATTTTGCTGTGGTTTTAATTTGAATTTTCATAATGAATGATGATGTTGAACATCTTTTTGTGGTTTATTACCCCATATATATCTTCTTGGATGAAGAGTCTATTCAGATCTTTTGGAGATTTCTTAATTATGTTGTTTAAATTCTTAACTTACAAGAATTCTTTATATGTTCTGGATGCAAGTCCTTTATTAGATGTATAATTTGAGAATATTTTCGCCTAGTCTCTGGCTTGTCTTTTCATTTCCTTAGTCTTTTTTTTAATAGTTTTTCATTTTAATGAAGTCCAATTTATCTTTTTTTTTCTATATAACAGATCATTAGTTTGCTGTTATATCAAAGAGCTTTTTGTCTAATGCAAGGTCATAAAGAGTTTCTCCTATATTATATTCTTTTGTAGAAATATCATAGTGTTTTAGTTGTTTCATTTAGATCTGTGATCCAGTTTGAATTATTTGTTGTATACGGTATGAGGTAAGGATTTAAATTCATTTTTATTCATATGAATATGCAACTGTTCTAGCTCTGTATATTGGAAATACTGTCTTTCTTCCATGGAATCGTCTTAGCATTTTTGTCAAAGTTCAATTGACCATAGATAGGATTTATGACTCTTCTTCCTGAGGATGAGATTTATTTCTGGAATCTCAGTTCTATTCCATTGATCTAAATAAATGCCTATCCCTGTAGGTATCCCTACACATTATTGATTACTGTGACTTTGTACTAAGTTTGAATCAGGTAGTGTAAGGCCTCCAACTTTGATCTTCTTTTTCAAAGTTGTTTTTGCTAGTCTACATTCTTTGCATTTCCATACATAGTTTAGAAATAGACTGTCAATGTGTATCAACCTGCCGATATTTGATAGGGATTGCATTGAATTTATAGATCAATTTGGGGAGAATTTCCATCTTGACCAGAGTCTTCAAATCCATGAACATGGAATGTCTCTCCATGTGTTTAGATCTGTTTTAATTTCTCCACACTGTTTTATAGTTTTCAGTGTAGGCATTTATTCCAACATATTTCATTCTTTTTCGTACTGTTGTGAATGGAATTGTTATCTTAGTTTCACGTCTGGTTTGTTGGTTGTTAGTATACAGAAATACATTTTTTGTTTATTGATGGTATTTGCTGAAACTTTTCAAACTTGTTTATTAGTTCTAATAGTTTCTTTGTGAACTATTTAGAATCCTCTACATTTCTACACCCAGGATTATTCACCTGAGAACAAAGTCAGTTTAATTCTACCTTTTGAATCTAGGTACCTTGCATTTTTTCCCCTCTTTCTGTCTCTCTTTCTGTCTTTCCCTCCCTCTCTTTCTTGCTCTGAGTAGAACCTCTGGTACCCTGTTGAATAGAATTGTCAAAATTGGAGGATAACTTTGCTTCTTTCCTGATCTTAAGGGGTAAGCATTCAGTCTTTTATCATTACTGTATGATGTTAGCTGTGGATTTTTCATAGATACCTTTGTCAGGTTAAGGATGTTTCTAATCCTCTTGGTTGAAGGTTTTATCATGAACGGGTGTTGATTTTTATCAAATGTCTTTTTTCTTTGTTGAGCTGACCATGCAGCTTTTTCTTTTATTCTATTACATGTTGTATTTCATTAATTGATTTTTAGATACTAAACCAAGTTTCCATTTCTGTGATAAGTCCCTGTTGGTATTGGTATGTAATCCTCTACATATTGCTTGATTTAACTTACTACTATTTTGTTAAAGATTTTCACATTTGTGTTCATGAGGAATATTTATCCGTAAATTGTTTTGTGATTTCTTTATCTGGCTTTAATATCACATAATACTAACCTCATACAATGAGTTGGGTAGTGTTCATTTTTGTTTATATTCTGAAAGACTTTGTGAAATAATTAAATACTTTTGTTCAAAAATATTTGATATAATTTTTCTGTGAAATCACATGGGCTTGGCTTTTCTTTGTCAGGAGATTTTAATTACTAGTTTAATTGTTTGAGTTCTATTCAGATTTTCTTTTTCTTCTTGAGTCAGTTTGGTAGATTGTGCTTTAATGGAAATTTGCTTATTTCATCAAAATTGTCTAAAATGTTGGCACAAAATTGTTAATACTATTTCTTTCTAATCTGTTCATAGTCATCTGATCTTAGAGTCTGTAAGATTTTTTAGATCCTTTTATTCAATTTTGGTAATTCTTTTCTTCTCTCTTTTTTCTTGGTTATTCTAAAAAAATGTCAGTTTTGTTGATCTTTCAAATAATTAATTTTTGTTTTATTAACTTTCACTACTGGCTTTTCATTCTACTTTACTGATTTTTCAACAAATCATTATTTTTTTCTTTTATTTGATTTTGATTTAGTTTTCTTTCCTGGTTTGTTTAGATGGATGCTTCAGTTATTGATTTGAGACTTTTCTTACTTCATAACATATTTATTTATAGTTATAAATTTCCCTATAAAGCACTGCTCTTGCTGCCTCCCATAAATTGTAATGTCATGTTTTTATTTTCATTCAGCTCAAAATAGTTTCTATTTTTCTTCTTTGATCCACATATTATTTATAAGTGTATTGTTTAATTTCCAGGTATCTAAGGATTTTTCCAGATTTATTTCTGTTATTGATTTATAATTTAATTCTGTCAATATTGAGAACATACTTTCCATGATTCAATCCTTTTAAATATTGAGACTTATTTTGGTCTACCAAATGTTGAGTTCTGGAGAATGTTCCATGTATACTTGAAGTAAACATGTATGCTACAGGCATTGGTCAGAGTTCTCTAGATAAATCAGTTAGTTCAAGTTAGTTGATAGTATTGCTGAAGACTTCTGGTTGGTCTATCAATTATTGAGAGTGGACTATTAAAATCTCTAAACACAAATGTTGATTAGTCTCTTTTTCCTTACAGTTGTGTCAGTTTTGGCTTAATGTATTTCGAGATTCTGTTTTTAGGTGCATCATTAACATGGACTGTTTATGAAATTCATTTTTTATGGGCTTTATTATGAAATGCCCCTCTTTGTCTTTGATAATGTTTCTGGAGTCTATTTTGTCTGATATTAAAATTTGTCCTTTCTGATCTGAATGCTTTCTTTCTTATGGTTTCTGTTTACATGGTATATCTTTTTATCCTTTTATGTGCAACCTTTTGTAGCTTTAAATCTAAGGTGTATCTCTTTTAGACAATTTATAATTCCATCTTACTTTATTTTCCAATCTGATCATTTCTGCCTTTTGATTAGGATTTTTATACCATTCACATTTAATAATAATTATTTTTGTGGTTGGATTTACACTTAAAATTTTTCTGATTGTTTTCTACATGATTCCTATTGTTTAAGTTTCTGTTTCTTTTAAATTTACTTTTATGTGTTAAATAATTTTAGTGTACAACTTTAAACTTTCTATTGAGTTGTGTTTTATTGGTTGTTCTCATGGTTTTACTATTCAGTTTAGTTTATCACACTCTACTTCAGATTAATGCTAACTAAATTATGGAAAAATACAGAAATTTTGCCCCATTATAACCCTTTTTTCCTTTTGCGTTCTTTGTGTTATTGTTGTCAGATGTATCATATCCATATATGTTATAAACCAATAATACATTATTATAAGTTTTGCTTTACTTAATTTTATATTTTAAAGATTTCAGAGAAACCATTTCATGTGTTCTTCATTTTTTCATGTGAATTTAAGTCACCATTTCATCATTTCTTTTTTCATCCTGACTTTCTCTAGCAGTACTTTTAAGGCAACACATTGTTTGTCTGTAAATGTCCATATTTGTTGTCTGAAAATGTCTGTATTTCACCTTCCTATTTGAGGGAGAGTTCTGCTGGATACAGAATTCTTGGTTAACAGTATTTTTATTTTCCTTTCAGTACTTTGAATATGTCATTTATTGCCTTGGTCCTATTGTTTCAGATGCGAAGTCAGCCTTAACCATATCACTGTTCTCTGGTTATTTTTCTCTTGCTGCTGTCAATATTTTCTCTTCCTCTTTGGTTTTAATAGTTTTATTATTACATGTCTAGGTGTGGGTCTCTTGTACTTGTCCTTCTTTGGATATACAGAACATCTTAAATATGTAGATTAATGTATTTCATCAACTTTGGGAAGTTTTTCAATTATTTCATTGAATATGTTTTCTGCCCCTTTCTCTTTTCTCTCCTTCTGAGACTCCCATTATGCATATGTTGGTACTCTGAGGCTCTGTCCATTTTTCTTCTATTTTTCCTTCTATTTTTCAGTTTGAATAATTTCTCTTGATCTCTTTCCAAGTTCACTGATTCTTTTGTCTGTCATCTCAATCTGCTGTTGAATCCTTCAGTCAAATATTCATATTCTCATTGTATATTTCCACTCCAGAATTTGTATTTGGGTGTTTATAATTTTTGTTTCTGTGTTGAAAAATCTCTATTCACTGACTTATGTCATACTTTATTTCATTGTAAAAGCACAACTTCCTTTAATTTTTTAAAACATACTTATAATTGCTGCTTTGAAGTTTTGACTACTAAATCCAACAACTGGGACACTCAGAGAGTTTCTATTTCCTAATTTTTTTGGTGTGAGTAGGGGTCCCAATTTCTTGTTTCTTTGTGCATCTCATCTTTTTTTTTTTTTTAAGTGGACATTTTAGATAATATATTGTGACAAGTTTGGATCCTGGATCCTACACTTTACTCCTTGAAGGTTATTTTGCTATTTTTTATTTGTTTAGTAAATTGGCTATAATAATCTGTGATGTCTGTCTTCTCTGCTGTGCAGTATGCCATCACTAATGTTTTTGCTCAGTTTGTTATTATTATTATTATATTATTGTTTTTATTCTTTGCTTTAAGTTTTAAGCCTAGCCTCCTCCAGGTTGCTCCTCGTCTATGTAGCTGAGCCAGTGATTGAACAGAGGTTATGCTCAAATACTTCAAGCCAGCAAGCCTTCTCCTGATAGATTTGTGTGTCAGGAGGGGAGGACATTCAAAGTTCAGGCCATTTTCAAATATGTGCTGTTTTATTTCTTCTCCTGGGGCCCTTCGTGTCCTTTCTGCTCATGTTCACAGACTCAGAGTCCATGAAGAGTGTATGGCTGTCTTGAGCACTTTCCAGGCAATGCTGTACTATATGCATGCAGATATTTTCTTGCCCAACCTTTACAAAAATCTCAAGCTAGTCAAATCATTGGCCTTCTCTCCCTAATCTTTGAGATATACTATCAGCAACACTAACAACAGCATCATCCACCGCTCCAACTCAAATGAGCACTGTAACAGTGGTAGCAGAGGTACTGGTCCTCACAACCTGTTTTACACTGAAAGAACCTTTGTATTGATTGCGCTGGTGGTGAGGTCAGAATACTATAGATCTCCATAGTTCTTCTCCAGTGTTCAGCAGTTTTATAAGCATATATGCTTCTCAGATTGTAGTATGCCTTGGCTCACTTTTCATATCACTTATATGATTGTTTTTGTCAATTTTGTTGAACTTCATAGTCTATTTTTTGTGGACAGAATATTTACCAGTCTCCTTTCTTTGCCATAGCAGAAGTCACTGAGTTTTATTTAGTGCTGTTCTCAGACCTTTATATTTGTAACTTTGAGTGATGTTTCTTCAGTCAGCAAATTTGTTATCACAGCTCTCTAAATTTGTAAGGAATCTTTTAGTCCCGTGTGGCCCTGCAAAAGATACCGCCCCCTCTTCCTGTCAGTTGCTGTGAGCTCACCTAAAAGCCTTACAACACTTATTTTCCAAGATGCTACTTCTGACTGTGAAGTAAAATTAGAAGCTCGTATTTGTTGAGTAGAATAAAGTCAACGACAGTTCCCAATCCAAACTTCTCTTAAATTTGTTGGTTAAATTCAGGACAAACATTCCATAGGCAGCTTTAGCCCTGAAATTGTCACAGGGACTAGATGCCTGTAAGTGCACTGACTAATATACAACAGAAAGAAACTAAGAAAATGTGTATAGTGGTGCTTTAAGATTTGAAAGCTGCAATTCAAGGGCTGTTAAGACCTTCAGCTGGTGATAATTGGATTTGTAAGACAGTGCAACATGTGATAAAAACACTCCTGTTGGATGGGATCCCAGTTTTCTTCTATCCTTCCTATTAATGTGATAAATGTTGCTGTCTCAGCTGATAGGGCCATGTTGGATAATCAGATTGGAATCAAGTTTGAGTTCCTCAGGCAGGCTCCATGTGAAGCTTGTGGGAAGACTTGCAAAAAAAGAAAAAAAAAATACTTTAGAGAATAAAAGGGTGGCCTGGGTTTGAAGAGAAAAAATTTACTTTATTACCAGGCTCTATGGTTCAGGGAAGAATCATAAACTATAGGCTCCAGTCATGTGCAGTTTCCTCCGTAAGCCATGTCACATGAGAGGCTGTGGAAAAATATCTCCATTGTTATTGGGCACATGCCATAGTGGAAGCTGGGGAGAAAACAACATCTCTTGATGTGGGTGTTGGGCCAGGGAGGAGCCAAAATAATGTTGGAAAATTAAACCTCTCTTAATTAAAGCTGATGGCAAACAAACTCAAATAATATGGCACCACAGCTGGGAAACATAAGTATGATTTGAAACTGAATAGTTGTGAAATTGGGCTCTCTGGTCACAGCTGGGCCTGTGAGAAGGACAGAAGCCTGGCAAAGGTGTTGACCCTGTCTGGAGGACTGACTTGGGTAGTGACAGCCAGCCAGAATGGCTAGCTCTCCTGATTATTTTGGAAACAGTATACCCCATGGAGACTTCCAGCTCTCTGGTTTCTGGACTCCTGAGGTCTGCTCACCAGTATCATCCCTTTATCCAATAGACTTACTTCAGATTTTTTTCTGAATTCAACATCATTGTGAGTGCTGGATTGAAGACAAGAGTCTCAGAGAGAGGAGGAGCACAAATATCTTGTTTCGTATTTATAAAATTTTTTATCCGTTCATTTTTCCCTCCAAGCCGTGCCCTTCACTGTCAATATGGTCCATTGGGCAGTTCCTGACACTCTGTTGCTTACCTTTCAGTCTTGAAAGCCCTGTGTAGGGCAAACCCAGAGCTGCTATCTCCTACATTTATGCTTTACTACTAGCAGCTTATAGTGTAGCTGCACTTATGCTGGGATGGGTATATTTTAGGCTTTCCCTGAAGTTGTCAACTTCTGACTCAGTCACATTATTAACTTCTGAGGCATGTGGTTATCACTTTCTTTTGAATATTTTCCTTAGGCCTGTTTCTCACTTGTCTGTCAAATTTAGTTGATCTTTTCAGAACATTAGGAACAGCCCCGACAATACACCCTGATGATCATGTGTGTGTGTCAGGATGGGCTAGACTACACTGCAGACATAAGCCCTGAGATCGTAGAGGCTAAATACAATAAAGTTAGTTCTTACTCCTTTTACTGCCTGGAGCGGGTTGCACAGACCTACTGACTATCTCTTAGCTGACTGGTGAGTTCTGGGTCTGAGTTCTTTCCTTTCTGTGGTACCACCATCTTGGAATCCCATGGCATCCCATCACAGAAGAGAGAAAGAGAGGCCAAATGAGTGAGCAGTGGTGGAGTGTGTAAGATTGAGCAGGACGTTTTGTGGCTAAGCTTGGGAGAGCCATTTTTCCCTACATCCCACTGTCTAGTAGTGTCATGCAGGATCTCAGGTCCCCTCCCCACACAAGAACACAGGACATGGTGAGGCCAAAAAGGAACACCCACGGAGCCATAGATAGGGGAGTCATACCACTATATTCTCACTGGTGGCTGGTTGAGACACAGGAAACAGGAGCAGCAACCTGCCATCCATTTCTCTGCCAACCGACCAACCCCCTAGCATAGTTATATTAGTGGCTAATGGCTAACTGGTTACAGCTGATGGCCAACTAGCCACAGCTGATGGCCAACTAGCCACAGCTGATGGCCATCTACTACCCGAGCCAGCACCTTTCCATGTGAGGTCGAGAGCCTGGAAACTGCTCTCCTGGCTCTGTTCCTAACTCCACTCCTCCAGGGACGCACCTCACAATCTACCCAACAAGCATCTTCCACAAGGGGCCTTATGCGAGGAACCTGGAGGTGGATGCAACTTCCTGGGCACAGCCAGGCTTTCTGGGCACAGTCAGGTTTCCTGGGCACAGCCAGGTTTCCTGGGCACCATGAGGCTTTCTCAGGGTACCACCAGTCTTTCTGGGCACAGCCCAACTTCCTGGGCACAGTGAGGGTTTCTCAGGGTACTGTCCTGGAAAAATAGTGGCTCACAGCCAAGGTGCTTACATATTCTCAACAGTGGTCAGTCAAGACATAGGAAGTAAGCATCCGCCTTTACCCCAACAAGAGGTCTTCCTGCACCACAGTCTCGCTGGTGGCCCGGTGAGATACAGGAAGCAAACATCCGCCAGTTCCAACACATGGTGGCACGTTCCCAAGCAAACAGTCAAGCGGTCCATCAAATCAGGGATGGAAGGCAAATCCCCATAGTCCACCGTCATTCGCCAGGGCTGTCGTTGGCCTCACAATGTGTGCCCTCTCCGCAGGGTGAGGGCTCCAAGTCCTCTCCAACCTGGGCGTGAAGGATGACCTTGACCTCACCCACATCCTCCACCGAGGACTCAGCAAGCTTTTCCTCCTGGGACTACAAGTCTCGCATCTGGGCTGCATCAGCAAGCACTTCCCAGCTCTCAGGGCCGCACTGACCTTCGCCTTCTCCAGCCTATGCTGGTTGGGGAACCATCCACGTCTTCCCACTCCTCCACAGTTGTCCAGCTCTCCAGTAGCTGCACAGCTTTTTTTTGGGGCTGGTCAGAGAACCGTCCACATCTTCCCACCCCTCCACGATTGTCCAGCTCTCCAGCAGCTGCTCTTCACGGGCTTCCTGAGACTGAGTGTTCATATGCACAAACTTCTCCACCGCTCTTTGGAGAACTTTGGCTGGCACTACACACTGATTGCTGTGCCACGTGTCATGCAGGGTCTCAGGTCCCCGTTCCCCTCACAAGAACACAGGATATGGTGAGGCCAAAAAAGAATACCAATGGAGCCATAGATAAGGGAGTCATACCACTATATTCTTGCTGGCGGCTGGGTTGGAGACACAGGAAGCAGAAGCCGCAACCTGCCATCCACTTCTCTGCCAACTAACCAACCCCCTAGCATAGCCACAGCAGTTATATTAGTGGCTAATGGCTAACTGGTTACAGCTGATGGCCAACTAGTCACAGCTGATGGCCATCTACTACCCGAGCCAGCACCTTTCCATGTGAGGTCGAGAGCCTGGTAGCTGGTCTCCTGGATTTGTCCCCACACCTAGTCAGTCACATGTGGTCAGCCTCCCTGTAAGGGACACTGGAGAATGGAGTCTTCCTGTGTGCCCAGGATTGGGCTAGTCTCTACCCCGCCATAACTGCTAATATCAGTCTGTCTAGTTATCAAAGTCTAAGTACTGGGTCTTAAAGGGATTTTTGGAAACGATTTAGTAATTCTTCTATCTGTACCTAAAATACCTTAGATCAGTGCTTCTAAAAGTGTCATCCTGACATAAGAGTGGTCCCTCTGCATCACCTGGGAACTTGTTAGAAATGTAGATTCTTGGGTCCCACTCCTGAGTCACTATATCAGAAATTCTGGGAGTAGAGCCAAGCAATTTGTGCTTTAATAACCCTTCCAGGTGATTCTCATGCTCCCTAAAGTTTGAGAACCACTGTCCTACATCAGCAGTTCTCACTCAACCGTGACCACCCATTGGGATTGCCTGGGGAGTTTTAAAAAGTACTGATGGCTGAGTCCATACCCAGGAGACTCGAATTGACCCGAGGATATGGCCTGAGCCAGGAATGAGAACCAGTGCACTAGAATGATTTTTGAGAAATGCTACCCCTCCCCACTGAAGTTTTCCATGAAAATAGATTTGATGTGGCTTTAGGGTACTTAATAACCATTCAAAGGCACCAGGAGTGATGACATTTCATGTCCTAAGCACTTCCTTCTCCCTTTCAAATGGAATTGACCAGCCAGCTTTGCAAAGTGAAGACAAAATAGAGATTTGGGAATTTAGAAATGAAATCTTGATTCTGTGAAGGACTCATCATTTGGCCTTGGGCAAGTCAATTAATTTCTCTGTGTCTTGTGTCTGTAAAACGGGAGTAGTAACACTTGCTCACAGATGTTGCCAGCAATATCTAATTAATGAGCAGAGAGTGGGAAATATAAAGTACTGTGTAAATGCTAATCATGATCAATGCAATGCATTGCAGGTATAAAAGTACTGTGTATATGCTCATAATTATTATAATTATTGCTAATACCAATGATATTGCTACGACTAATACATTCCTCTTGCAGTGGGAGCTTGATAAGGCCTTTGGGTTAACATCTTGCCCCACATTGTCAGGAAGTCTTACTAAGCATCTGTTTAATGACCACTGTTCTCCACCTCCCCAGAAAGTGTCATCGGGAGTATAAATAGTCACGTATGCAAACCATTCTGGGGTCCTCTTGTGAGATATCCTTGACTATTAGGTCACTGCTAGATCATGTTACAAAAGCTCTTCTTTAGGTTAAGGAAGTGCCCAGAATATAGCACTCATCTATTCTTTCTGGTATTTTCATCAGAGGCATTTTTTCCTTCTACTGCTGGTCTTTTATCTATAATAGTTTTGCCATCCGCTTTCATATGGTGGTAAATGTGCTGAAGAAAATCCTAGTGTGTGTTGGTGAGTGTGAATAGGTTCCAATGCTGACAATTCACAGATATTATCAGCAACAATTGGTGTTGAGAACAGGACAAATGTTTTTTGCTGAGGTTTTGTTTTGTTCAGTTTCAGCTTGAATTTTGATTGTGGGGAGGGGTGATGGGGAAAAGCAGTTATGTCCCTCTTTTCATCTCTCAAGAAGGAAATGGTACTGCAGATTGTGGGATTGGTTTGGGCAAAGCAGATTGGAAACACACAGACTCAATAGATGATGGTAAGATGTAGTTAGCAATTAAAAGACCATCACCCCATATTCATGTTCATTCTGACACCCATTTCCTGGTCATAAGACTTGGAAGTCTGAATTGCTTAGACTTGTTCATACTTCTGCTTCCTGATGTATTCATAGCAAAATGAGAATGAAGCTTATAAAACAAACTCATCCTGAAAAATTATTCCAATTTAGTCCAAGGCCTTGGAAAAAAATATTAAGTTGCCTGATTGTTCCTACAATAGACCTCTGTGGGCCCTCCGGTTACCATCAACATTTCAAATGCCTAATGACTATCTTCCTTTTCCTCTTGGTGAGGTCATACATGATAATCAAAATGTCAAGGTTCTTTGCTTTAGGCTGGAACTACAATGGCTTGATGGGTTAGTGCTGATTTTATTATGCTGATCAGAAGCTGTGATTGACAGAGATGTCTTGAATAAATAAAATGGAAGAACAAAATTATTATCACTTTATTTGGATCCAAGTTTCTGACCTACATCATTTTCCTTCCCTCTAAAGAACTTCTTTTAACATTTCTTGCAAGACAGGTCTACTAGCAACAGATCATTTGAGAAAGTATTTGTCTTTTACTTTTGAAGGATACTTTTGTTGAATACAAAATTCTAGGTTGGTGGTTCATTTCTTTTTCCTTTATTTTTTTGGAATTAGTTTATTGGGGTGACAATAATTGGTAAAGTTACATAGGATTCAGGTGTACAATTCTGTAACATATCATCTATGTATCACATTGTGGGTTCACCACCCCAAGTCAGTTCTCTTTCCATTACCATATATTTGATACCTTTTACCTTCGTCTACCACCTCCCCTCCTCCCTCATCCTCTGATAACCACTAAAGTATCATCTGTGTCTATGAGTTTTTGTTTCTTCATTTGTTTGTCTTGTTCTTGTGTTGTTTTCAGTTTTATATACCACATATCAGTGAAATCATGTGGTTCTCGACTTTTTCTGTACCAAAGTTAACTCAAAATGGACCAAAGACCTAAACATAAGATCTGAAACAATAAACTGCATAGAAGAAAACATAGGTACTGAACTTATGGACCTTGTGCTCAAAGAGGATTTTATGAATTTGATTTAAAAGACAAGGGAAATAAAAGCTAAAATAAATGAATGGCACTATATCAAACTCAAAAGCTTCTGCACAGCAAAAATTACCACCGACAAATTAAAGGAGCAACCAACTGAATGGGAGAAGATTTTTGCAAACAGTACCTCCGAAAAGGGGCTAATGTCCAAAATATATAAGGAACTCATATAACTCAACAATAAAAAAACAAACAACCCAATTGAAAAATGGGCAGACAACCTGAAGAGACATTTCTCCAAAGAGGACATACAAATGGCCAATAAACATATGAAAAAATGCTCAACATCACTACTCATCAGAGAAATGCAAATAAAAACCACAATGAGATATCACCTCACCCCAGTCAGAATGGCTATCATCAACAAGACAAATAGTAACAAGTGTTGGAGAGGCTGTGGAGAAAAAGGAACCCTCATACACTGTTGGCAGGAAATCCAGATTGGTTCGTTTCTTTTAACACATATTTTATTCAATTTTCTTCTCACTTACATGTATTCTGAAGAGAAGCCCAATGTAATTCTCATCCTCATCCCTCTATACTTAAGGAGCTCCCCCACTCCTGTCACCATTGGCTTCTTTCAAGATTTTGTTTTCTATTTTCTGCAGGTTCAATTTAATGTGCCTTGGTATAGATTATTTTGGTGTTCTTTGAGATTCCTACTTGGTGTTTGTTTTTTGAATGTCTTGGATCTGTGGTTTGATATCTACCATTAATTTGGGGAAATTCGCAGTCATTATCACTTCAGATATTTCTTATGTTCCTTTTTCTGTCTTCTTCTCCTTCTGGTATTCCCATTACACATAGATTACACCTTTTGTAGTTAGTCCACAGTTCTTAGATATTCTGTTCTAATTTTTTTTAAGTCTTTTTTTCTCTTTCCATTTCAGTTTTGGAAGTTTCTATTAACAATTTTTTTTTCAAATTCAACGATCCCCCCCCCCCCCAGCCATGTCCAGTCTATTGACAAACCTATTAATAGCATTCTTCATTTCTGTTATGGTATTTTTGATCTCTAGCGTTGCCTTTCGATTCTTTCTTAGGATTTCTATCTCTCTGCTTACATATCCCATCAGTTCTTCTACAGTGTCTGCTTTGCCTTCAGAGCCCTTAGAATATTAATCATAGTTGTTTTAAATTCCCAATCTGATAATTCCAACATCTCTGCCATATCTGAGTCTGGTTCTGATGCTTATTCATTTTCTTTAAAATTTTTTTTTTGTCTTTTGGTATGCCTTGTAATTTTGTTGTTGTTGTTGATAGCCATACAGAATGTATGGGGTAAATAGAAGTTTAGTGTAAAGTTTTATGTTTGTTTGGTTAGGGATTTAACAGTGTTTCCTGTTTGCTGTAGCTGTAGGTCAGGGGCTAACACTTCCTCTGATGTTCTTGTTTTTATATACCCTGTTGTCTTCGGTTTTCCCTAAAGACTTCTTAAATAATATCTGAGGTTCACAATTATTTCAATTGTGTCCCCCTGTTATTACTGTATAGGACCCCTTTTGACATGGTGGTAAGGTGTGGGAGGAGGAGAAGCATTCTATAATCTTATCATCATCAGATCTCAATATTTTAGTGAGCCTATGTTTCTGGACTGTGACCTTTACAATTGCTTCTCAGTTTTGTTTTGTTTTCCCCGCTTAGGTGAGATAGGGTTGGCTGTAGTTGGGTATTTCCTTTTTCCCAAGTCATTTAGACTCTGGTAAAATTATTTCTCTTGAGACCAGGCATTGTTAAGAATGGAGTGCTCTGGATATATTTCAGACTGGCTACCTGTCCTCCCACTACTAGAAGTTGGAGAAGATTTTTCTCTGATCTTCACTGTGAGCACCTGTGAGGTATCCTGGAGATAATATTTACAAATGTGTGGGGGAGCACCCTTAAGAATCGGGTCCCCTTGAGTTTTTAACTCTCAAACTTGTCTACACTGTGACTCTAACAATTAATTGATTACAGTTAAAATTTGTCTACCCCAGTACTGGTTCCCACAAAGTTTTTGTTACTGGTCTTATGTCCCTGTAAGTTCTGAGTCTCTTCAACTTGGGAGCAGTATTTTGCCCTGTGACCTTAGTACTCTGATGAATCTAAGAAACGTTGTTGATTTTCAGTTTGTTCTGTTCTTTTTGTTGTTGTGTGATGGGAGTAACAACTTCCAAATTACTTACATGCTGGGCTGGAAACTAGAAGTTCTGTTTGGTCTAATAATTATCACAAAACAAATTCAGTCAGTGTAGTCCATCAGGCAGAAAAATAATCATATGGGCCTTTAGTGGTGAAAAGGTAAGAAATGGGGTCTACGTTAACTTATAGTTACAACTATTCGTTTCACAAACTGTCTTTTTAAGAGAAAAAGAAGGAAACCATATAAAGGTGGGAGGAGGCGGGTCAGAGAAGAGGAGTGGGTATAAAATCAATTCTGCCCATTATTCATGGGGAAAGAATAATCAGCAAATTCATTACAAATCCTTATGTTTATATAGGAGAGTTTTATTTATGAGGTATGAGCAGTGTTCCACATGAATGAATTTGTCATATAACTGAGCTATCATCCTTTAAATTGAACTTAAAACATTACAATCCTTTTTGATAGAGTTCTTCTTCTAAAATATATTATTGTTCTGTCTTATTGAGCAAAGCATTTATCTCATTTTGTTACTCAGGCCATTATTGTAAACATCAGTCACAGAGCAACTCTGTTGTAATGCAGAGCAGCTCTCAAGGGCTCTAGAGGTGACTGGGATCATTTGCACCTAAGCACAATCCCTGCCTTGCTTCCTAATGCTTATCTTTACCACCCCTTGGCACCAATTACTGAACCTAAAATGAAATTAAATATATTTTATTTATATAAATCTGTCAATTTATCTCCTAAAATTATCTCACTTATTATTTCATTGTGCACATACAACAGTCAGAAAAAGCACTCTACAGGATAGGGATAATTCAAAATCAGCAGGGGGACCTAGATTTATGTTTCTTTAATTACTGAGCAGACTATATGTACAAAAGTAAGTTATAGGCTCTGGCTATAGGCCAAAAAATAAATAAATGTATAATATGTCAGTTGTATGATGAAGTACTATTGGGGAACAATAAACCAACACCAGGGGTAAGAAAGGGCTGGAGGGAGGGGTGGTTAAGGATAACCTCTTTGTAAAGATGATGTTTGAAGTAGGGACTGAAGGAGGTGAAGAATGACAGCACTTGGACATTGCGGATTGTGGAGCTGGAGCTGCATGTGAAAAGGCCCTGTGGCAGGGGTACGCTTGGGATCAGGAAAAAGAAGATAAGTCTTTGGCAGAGTGAGGGAGGGAGAGGAAGAGGGAGCTGAGAGCTGAGAGGTTATGGGAGGCTAGGTCATCAAATCAGTCAGCTACTGCCAGAACAGTGCTGTAGATAACATTTAGGGGCATACAATAGTTTTTTGTTTTTTTTTTTTTTTTCTCATTTTTGGATTTGTAGATTGGCTGTGATGTCTGTAGACTACAAGACTGGGCTCAGGCCTTTTTCATCTGTGTTTATTGTGGGGCCCAGGCTGAAGAGATGAAGCTACCCCCAAATCTCTTCTCTAGGTAGAACACCAGAGTGCAAGAGGAGAGCCCAACCACCCTGCACTTTGTAAGCCTCAAGCCTGCTCACATCCCATGAACATCCTGTAGGCCAAAGCACGTCACCTGGCCAAGCCCCAAATCAACAGATGATGACAGTACACCTTGCCCACAGTGGGAGGGGGAAAGAATGAAGAACTGTGCTCAATATTTCAATCTACCACAACAAAGGAGGGATTTGTAGACCATTGAAAGTCTTTAACTTTTACTCTTTATGTGAAGGGAAGTAACTAAAGAATATCAAGCCAAGGAGTGACTTGTTCTGATTTTTGCTTTCAAAGAGTAATTCTGGGAACATGAGAAGAATAGATTCTAAGGGTCAAGCAAGAACAATAAGGTGACTGTTGCCATATTGCAGATGAAAGATGATGGTGGGTTTGACCATGAGATAGAAGTGGGGATAACGTGGAATAGTCATTCTCTGGATCTGTTTCACAGTTAGAGCCAGCAGGATTGGTTGATAGGTTGTTGGGTACAAGAGAATGGTAAAGGTAGGGGGTGGGTAGGATTTCAAGGCTGTTGATGGAAGAACCTGAAGTGATGAGTAGAAAGACGTGACATAGAACATGTTTGAGAGTTGGGGGTGGGGAATCTGGAGTTCTCTTTTGGTCATGTGTGGTTTGAGATATCCATCAGGCTTTCAAATGGAGATGCCAAGTAAGCAATTGAATACATGACCCTAGGGCTTAGGAGAGAGGTCCAGGCTTGAGGTAGGTTTAAATGAAAGTTTATCATAGATTTAGACCTGCATTTTTCTTGGATGTTGAAAATAATATTTCACTTAGAGCCAGACTTTGTTATAATATCTCTTCTGGGTAGGAGTCTCTAAATCCTCTTGTTCTCTACTTGCTTTCCTCTGCAAACATAACATGTCCAAGCCCTTTCTTCTCTCCCTTGCTCTTTCTCTGTCCTTTTTATATTCATAATTGACTTTTCTGAAGAATAATCTATTTCCCGCACCAATCCAAAGTGCACTCTAAAGTGCTTATTTCACTGTTTCATTCAAATTGTTTTATCCCTCTTCCCTTTCTGAAACTCTATAACTTTGGCTTCTATAAAGCTGTCTCCCAACCTGATTTTCCTTCATGCTGCTCCAGCTGTGTGGCTTTGTCTCCTTGTGTGCACGCTCCTTCCTATCGCTTAAACACCGGTTCTCTACCTGAACCAAAGCTGTTAGCCCTCTTCATGGGAAATATGAAGTGTGATCACAAACTATGGTGAATATTTAAATAAAAAAAATAAATTGTTACAGTAAAAGGCACATTGCCATTAATCCCCCTCAAAATACTCTCCCTCACTTCAAACACACTTATCCCATCATTCTTGCCACTTTCTGAAGCAGTTCTGGAAGTCCTCTTTCCTGAGTGTCTTTTTTTCTATCTCCATCATGGCAACGCTCCATACCACACATCGCTTCTAGTACACGGCAATTTCTGTCAAATAAAAACATTACAGTGTGTCCTCATCCACCTTATTTACCGGATCTGGCCCCATGCAACTTCTGGCTCTTTCCCAAGTCAAAATGATTCAGGACATGACAGCCATGACAGTGCAACTGAGAGGACTTCCAGAACTGCTTCAGAAAGTGGCAAGAATGATGGGATATGTGTGTTCCAAGCGAGGGGGAGTATTTTGAAAGGGATGTCTTTTAGTGTAATAAATTTTTTTTTAGTTAAACATTCACCATATTGTTTGATCACACCTCATATCTGTCTATTTATCTGTCTATCTATCTATCTATCTATACTTATATAGATATCTGTCTATCTCCTATCTATATATCTATATCTATCTACATAGATATTGTTTGATCACACCTCTTATCTATCTATCTATCTATCTATCTATCTATCTATCTATCTATCTATCTATCCCTTATCTGATATAGATATATAGGATATAGATATACATAGATATAAATATAGATAGATAAATAGATAGAGGTGTGATCAAACTGTATCTATATAGATAGACATAGATATATAGATAGGAGATAGATAGATAAATAGATAGATGAGAGATAATATTCACCAGTCCTCACTCCAATACCCGTAGGCCTCTGAATTTATTTGTGATGTGCCCATAGGGTGATGTCCTCTGAACCATCCTTTCCTTTGTTTTTGTTTTGTTTTTTTCAGTTATTATACTTTAAGACATGTGATTTAAATGGTATCTCTTCTAAGAAGTTTCCTCTGAGTTCATAACTTGAATGCAGTGTTCCTCCTCAGTACTCTGCCAGAATCCTATTCACATGTCTCATCACATTATGTTGACATTATATGTGTGAGTACATCTTTTTGCCTAACTTTCTAAATTAAAGTTTTCCAGGGAAGAATGCTGCATTCATCAGTGCTCCTTAAGCACCTAGATCAGTACTCAGCACTTGGTAAGAATTCAATAAATGTTTTTGAATTTAACAGGAATGACATTTGGACCAATGAATCTAACTAAAGCTAAGCAAGGTCCAGACATAGCCATAGACACATAGTCTTTTAGACCTCACAGCTTCATCTCTGGCAGTCATAATAACTTTGGTCCATTCGAAAGCTTTTTCTTCATGCCCACTATACACACATAATGAGAATGTGTTCATGGCTGTAGGCAAAAGCACTGGAAGATTTACATGAGGTCTGACAATTCCTCTGAAAAAGAAAGTACCCCAGTCATCCCTGGCTAGATGATGAGCGTGTCTCATGTTATTTCCAGGCAATGTAAGGTTTTATTTTTGTCTTGCACCAAATGGACTTGGTGTCAGGCAGTCAAATGTCTGGCAATCTGCCTAGCTGAAGAGATAGCATGAGTCGTGAATAGAACATTATTGTGTGATAATGATTTCCAGCAGCTATTGAAGATAAATTCCAATGCAAAGTAGAAAGCTTTATTTTCAAGGGAGGAGATATCGATCGTGTGGCCACTATAAATAAAATGAGAAATGCAGGTGTAGAGAGATGTCCAGTCCTAGCAGATCAGGAACTGCCCCCTGAAGCCAAAGGAAGACCCAATTGCCGATGAGCAGTTTGAAGTTACCCCAATGCTGTTACTTCCTTGCAGGAATGTGTCCTGAGAAATAGATGCAACATGTGAAACAGGTTTCACCAGAGAACAGTTGCCAATACACCTCCTAAATGTGAAATCAAACAAAGACCTCTGCAAATTGACAATGATTTGTCACAGTACAGTCCCTAGCATCTTGCTTGGTTCTTTGAGAGAAAACGTTTTATGAGTCAGAGATAGGTTAGAAGCCTAGATTACTGAATTGTTTTGTAGACTTAATCATTTGTTAAAACAAGAGTCTTTTTTTTCTTTCTTTATTTACAGCTTGAGATGTGATTATTCTTCATTAGCATTTGAAGAACTGATCATTACAACCTTTCTGGTTCATAGACTATTTAATCTGGGAAAGACCCTTAAGGATCATCTCATCTGATTGTTTTATTTTTCAACAAGGAATTGATGACCCAGAGATAGGTAACATATACAAGATCACATAGTTAAGTTGGATTTTTTTCTTTTTAAGCATTATCAAATATTCTACTTTCTCTCTTTTTTTTTAACCTTACTAGAATTCTGGTGATTGTAAAAGATATTTTTTGGGGGATAACACTAATTTATTCCAAAATGAGAAAAAAACCTGCCCCGAGATATTCTTAATTCAGGGTCTGCAGGAGCGCTAACTCTCTTGTTTCAGAGGCCACAGGGTAAATTTTTATAGTACTTCCATGAATAAATGCAGAATATCTGGTGCCCTCCTCTTCCTTATTCTCACCCAGAGATCAACTACCAGCAAGCATGATAGGTCCAAGCTTTGCATCACCAAGATCTCTGTAGGGCCCTGAACTTCTGTGTCACGAACTTCAAGTTCTGTACCAAGTGTGTGTGTGCCCCTCACACATCAGTGAAGAACATTCTCAGGGTAAATGTTGTTGGATTTCTGTAGCTGGAAGGTCAGCCAGTCAAAAGCTTGCTTAAGTGGGCGATCAGACGATGGCAAATGGTTGTACGTTACATCCAGATAAAACCCAAGAGGCCATTTTGATTAACCCTCAGCAATAGCTGCACTTTAACTCTCTCGCGGCACTATTCCCTTGAAACCTAGTTATGAATATTGATTAAAAGGTTGGGAGTTTGGGGCAAAAGGGGCAGAGAGAGGGGTAGGCTCTAGTCTCTTCTCACTCTCTCAGAGAAATATCCTTACTGATCCTCAATGGATTGTGTCCCCTGTTAACTGTACTGTGGCTGGGTCCTTTGATTAAGGCTTTTAGTTTCTTAACTTGATGATTGTAAGTCTCCAGGTGTTGGCCTAGTTGCTAAATCCCTGTGTGGATCAGAAAATGTCCCTACTGCTTTGGACAGATTATCTGCATTTAAACCCAAGTTCTAAACACTTAGATGCGAAAGGGATCGTGAAGATACTGGTATATTTCTGGATTCCTAACACCTTGGCTACACAGTTTTAAACTTACTTATGTTCACATTTGTGATGCTTTTCTTCCCAGGGTTTCCCTTTTTCATTAATGAAAAAATAATCTGTTTTTATTATTCTTGTTGTTTATTTACTTTTGGAGAACTGAAAGAACTGTGAATCGAGAGAAATCTGAAATTTCTTTTTCTAACAGACCTTAATTGAACTTCACAGTTCGGTTCTCTTAGATGTTCATTTTAATCTATAAGAAGCTCTATTTATGATTATGCCACCCAAATGTGAATTCTCTCGTTTTTCTACTTCTATCTTTCTCGTTGTCTGTACCAGTCATTTGGCAGTTAATTATGTACTGCCCTGTGGCATTATAATTTAACTTTTTATGTATTTACATTATCTGTGTAAGTGGACTCAGGTTCTTGAGGGAGAGAATTGAGTAGTATGCTTCTTTGTTTCCTCTCTAACACCTAGCAGAATGCTATATGCACAATCGGCTGTCAAACAATATTTGCTGAATAATCAACCACACAGAATTTCTTAATGCCTCTGCATAATGGTCCCAGAGAGAATGTTGCATAAAAAGAGACTATATTCTTCCCAGTTTTAAAATATCTGGTGAAATGCTACAATGGTGATGTTTCAAAGGTCTGCAGATTAAATGTTCCGGGGAGTGTAAATTGGCTGTTGCTGTGCGTGTGCCCATGCAAATGTGTAACATTTTATGAGCATGTGTTGGGGAGCCTATTCCTTTCACCTTTAATTTTGGGAACCTTAATCAATTTATCTCATTAAGGATGAAGAACACTGGCTGGATAATGGATGTCTTGCTATGGATGGCAAGGCGGTAATGCCTCAGCTGAAAAATCATTAAATCCCAGATTTCAGCTTCTCTCTCTATCACCTATCAGCAGCAGCAAATCTGCTTTAACAGCCAGGAATTCCCTTATCTCTCAGTGACTAGGGACCATGTGCTGCTGCTTTCTGTAGATGGGAGATAGAGCTGCCTCATTACCCAGAGGTGACAGGGATATAATTTACAGGCTCAATCAGTTCTAGTTACTATGTAATTACAGAGTTATTACATGGTCATTTGTTCCTGACGGACACCGGAGATCTCTTATCCTATTCTACTGTGGTCTGTTTCTTGCCTTATGCAACTAACATGTTTGCGTAGTTTCTTCTGCATGGAGTGTTAAATGGTGTACTAGGGAGGAAGGACAGAAACGATTTGGGATGAGATGCTGATTATGCTGAGATGCTATTTGTTCTCCTCAATTGGCCTGGTGATAATAACAGCATCCTGTGGCTTTCCTCCCCTAGGCTCCAAGTTCACATTTTCTCCATAAGAGAGGATGGAGACGATATTGCACTTGGTAGCATGGGGGAAATTGGGTGTAAGGAATATTCTGACCCATCCTATCCAGCGACCAGATGGCAATATCAACCTCAAGATTATGTCACTGCCTCTTGTAATTTGAAACTCATGTTAACATAGTGGCTATTGGGGGGAAAAATTGCTTTTCATAATGAAAAGAAGAGGAAAGCATTTAAGTGTGTAATTTTGTATCATAGAGAAATCATGAGAAGGTTCAGTAACCTGCCCAATGTCACCAAGTGAATGGAATGTCTAGAATTCAAACAGACCTTGGCTCTTTCCACTCTAACACATTTAAATGAATCCCTGTCATTAGGAGGCAACGTGCTTTTAAAAGCACAAGTACTATATACCACGTGAAGAAATTTGAATATTACTATGTATTTGCTCCAATGACTTAGGACAAAGCTCCTTAACCTTATATTTTTTATTAATTATCAATTGATGTGTGTGATACCATTTCATTTTCTGAGGGTATCTAATATGTGTGAATTCCTCATTTGGGGGGAAGTGGACTAAAAGGGGCATTTTTGTCACCATCAGAAAGTGTGAAAGCCATGTTTTGATGCAGGCACTTTGCTGGAATCAGCACTGGAATGTGGATCAGGAGACCTGGGTTCTGGTCTTGTGTTTTTTTTCACTCAACTGTGTAATTCAGCATCTACTCTTCTGTCTGCCCAGGCCTCAATTGCCTTCTCTGGAGAACAGGCAGACAGACTGGACAAAATTGCTGAGGTCCTATCCAGCTCTGACAGTTGTCTATGACTCCATGATCCAAGTCAGCCTCCAGACAAGTCTGAAAGCAGCTTAGCATCTTTGGATACAAGGTCACAGGAAGACACTATTTGATGTTATCAGAAAAGCTTTTCCCCACGGGGAGCCCGAAAGTTGCTGGCGTGCACATCCCAAGTCAGTTGATGGAGCGCTGTGAATCATTAACGCTTCTCCCACTTCCCTCCGCTCCAAACACCTCGCTGATTTAATTAAAATACTTTTTTTTTGTTCTTTTGAATGGCTTAGAAACAGCACTAATTATAATGTAACTGCTATGTAACTAATATGTGCAGGTAATATTGTGATTATATATAGACAGCCATATGCTGCTATGCAGCCATTTTTAATGCTGTTAAACTGCTGAAGCGGATAACTTCATGTCCATGCACAAAGTAATTGCGTCAAACTAATTTTTGTTTGCAAACATCCAAAATTAACTATATAAATAGGCAGATCTGCAAACACAATATTATAATGTGCATGTGTGCACACGTATGGGGCCGAATGGAAGTGATTTTCCCTGCATGAGTGGTGTTGTCAGAGAACCGGGGCTTGACCGTGTTAATTGCCCTCTTGGCTTCCAGGTTCCTCTGAATTCTTATCCTGCATTAGTAACTCTGAGTGACTCCATTCCAATGTAAGTGACTGAAGGCATTCTGAATTTGTTTTCACTAGGAGTAAAGGGTTATTTCCATTAACCCTTCCCCCTTTCTTGACCTGGGTTCCCACCCTCATGAGTTACTTGGCCAGTGATGTTTCCAAGATGATTGTCTCTGGCTAAGTGTTTAATATATA